>NW_026575049.1:28827500-29177500 GCF_905146905.1 Nyctereutes procyonoides | reverse complement strand
GGCGGGCGCAGAGAAAGGAGGAGGGAGGGACCGAGCGCTGGGACTGCAGCCCGCGCGGGAGGCCGTGGCGGGGCGGGGGCGCCGGCGGCGGCGGCGGCGGCGGCGGCGGCGGGGGCGGGGGCGGCGGCTGCGGCTGCGGCGGGGGCGGGGCCAGCGCCCCTCGGCAATCTCCGCCGCCTCCGCTCCGGGCGTCCGAGGGAGGCCGGGAGGAGATCGGGGGAGCTCGGGAATCTCCGGCCCGGGCGACGGCCAGTCCTGGAGGCGCCGTGCCGCGGGCGTGCCGGCCCGCGCGGAGGGGGCGGGGTCTGCGCCGGGGGGCGGGGCCACGGCCCGGGGGGCGGGGCCACGGCCCGGGGGGCGGGGCTTGAGTGGCCGAGCGCCCGGGAGGGCGGGCGGTGCGGAGCGGTGACCTGAGTCCGCCCAGGTAGCCGCCTTGGTTCCGGGCGGGGAAGGAGGCGCTCGGTGGAGGAGGAGGGCTCGCTGAAGAAAGGGATCTCGACTCGGAAGGTCCAGGAATGAAGCCACCGCTCCAGGGCTCTCTGCGGTCCTGAAACACTTTAAGAATTACTGTTGTCGCTTTCCTGGTCCTGTTAATAACACCCGGTGCTCGTAAGAGCTTTACAGCGACTCAGCGGGTGAGCGTCTGCCCTCGGCGCAGGGCGTGACCCCGGATCCCAAGATCGAGTCCTGCCTCGGGCTCTCCGTAGGAAGCCCGTTTCTCCAGCTGCCTGTGTCTCTGCCTCTCTCTCTCTCTCTCTGTGTGTGTGTGTGTGTGTCTCTGATGAATAAATAAATAAAAGTCTTTAAAGAGAGAGCTTTACAGTTCGCACAAGGTGTCCACAGACCCTTTCAAAGCTGTTGGTGTAAGCAGAGTAAATACCACGATCTCCATTTCATTGATGATGGACCTAAAGCTTAGTTAAGTCCTGTATCTAAATACTGGCGGATCCAGAGCTCAGGCACCAGATCATATTCTCCTCCTCTGCGCCTTGCTGTCTGTGCAACACTTTATTGCTTCTCAGCGTTGTGCGATTGGAGATAAATGTGCAATAGTTTTTCTATCCTACCAGACTGTAAGGACCAAGAGGGCATCTACTTCCTCTGAGTTCCACGTATGCTCTGTACATTATAGGGGTATGGTGATGCTTTGTGAATAACCTGGATTCTGCTAACTAGCTTAAACAACTTTTTTGACCTCTTTGGACCCCCACTCCACCATTTGTAAAATGAGGAGATGGTTTGGATCAGTGGTTGGCAACCAGGGCGATTTTGCCCCTTCTCCTCCGTCCCAAGACATTTGTCAACATCTGGAGACATATTTGTTTGTTACAACTGAGGGATGAGGGGAGTGATCCTGATAATCTAGTGGGTAGAGAGGCCAGGAACACTGTGCAATATGCTGCTGTGAACAGTTATCCAGCCCAAAATGTCAATAATATTGAGGTGGAGAAACCCTGCGTTAGATGATTTGTAAGGTCATTTCCATTTGGGTCTATGATTTGTCCTTTGAACTTGGGTTTAATCTGGCCGGTTCTGAAGTAGTACAGTGGTAAAGATCCCTGCTTTGGAGTCAGACCAACACAAATTTGAGTCCAAGCTTCACCACCTACTATGCTTGTGATGCTGAGCCAGTGATGACTTAAGAATTTCTATACAGAAGGGATTTAGGGCCCGCACATTGCTTGGAAAGGAGGACTAAAGGGATTGTCTTGAAGCAGAGTTTTCATAGCAAGCACGTTTTTTTTTAAACCTAAGCTGTGTTATAGATCATCAATAAAAATAGCCAAATTTTAGCTCTGCCACTTATAAGTCATGTTTGCATTGTAAAAACTGCCTAGCCTCTCTATGCCTCACTTTCTTCATCCAAAAATTAAGAATACTAATACTACCTCCCTCAAGGGATTATTGTGAGGCTTAAAGGAGTTATCACACATTAAGAACTTCAAACAAATTGCCCCACAGTAAGTACTCAATGTTAGCTATTATTATTATTACTATTACCATGATCATTTTATTCACATTTTAAATGAGAGTGAAAAAAGTTCATGATCACAATCAAAGACTATCAGTATCACTACTATGGGTTTTTTAATTTACATAAGATAGTTTCTTTGTGGCTGCTAGAGATTAAGATAGGCAGACAGAGTTCCCCAAATCACCCCTTGGTGCAACCGCTGCGTTGGGCAAATCATTTTCATCAAGCCTTATATTCCTTGTTTGTAAGATGACAATAACAGTCGCAGTGTTGTTCTAAGGATTAAATGAGACAAAATAAAGCACTTAGCGCAGTGCCTAACATATAGTGACTGCTTAACAAGCAGTAAATATTTATCATCCAATTTGTTTAGTGATTGTAAGCTACTGGCCAGGGTCCCACGGGGCTGGAAAGAGAAGCCCGGTATCTCTTAATACTGCTACTTGAGCAGTATTAAATATTCCATTAAACTGGAAATCCAAATGCCTATGGCCTGTTCTTGAGCTGAGATAGGCAACCCCAACCTAAGTCAAGGATCCCTATTGGCAATACCCCCCACAGCTAATGGGACTTGAGCCTGTCCAACTAAGTGTTATAGCTCTGAAGAAAAATTAGGATATTTCATGGCCCGTGGAACAACTTTTTTTTTTTTTTTTAACCTAGGGACAAGTGGTTGGCTTTCTGAAAATTTTACCTTCCAAACTGGCTTCTTAAAAATTCTCATTCCCTCTCTACCTGCCTTGCCAAAGTACTGGAATCTAAATGATGCTAGATCCTTCCTGGCCTGTTCCATGACCCAGCAAGAAATGAGATTTGGGATCAGGGCTGCTTGTGACTCAAATTAGTGTTATTCAAGTAGCACACACGTCCCTAAGAAAAAGAGTGGTGTAGGATAGGAATGTTTGAATGACCAGACAGAACAAAGAGAAATTGGACCCTGCCCTGTAAATAAGCATTTAGGGAGAGAGAGACTAGAAGCCTGTAACTAGTAGAAGAGGCCAGAGGCGCCTACAGTGACACAAAGACCAGATTCATTTCTTGCATATATGTCTACAGCTGCCTGTTTGGAAACAGATTATAAAACATTACAGAGGATGAGGACAATTAAAGAATCTTTTCCTGGAAAGAATTTTTAGCTGCAGAAACTACTAAAGTCCTAACATTTGTTCATTTATCCATTTAACAAATATGGGCAAGAGTCTAGGATACCAAGATGAGCAGAATTGATTCCTGATATCAAGGAGCTCACATGCTGGGGAAGAAGGGATGAACAAACAGAAAGACAACTGTAACACATCATGATAAGGAAGTCCTCTCTCACAGCAGTCAAGGATATGGTCTCTGGTATCAAACAGACATAGATTGGCATCTGCCTTGGCCACATATCTGAACTTGGACAAGATCCTTGGCGTCTCAGATGCCAAGTTTCTTCATTTCTGTGACAAGCATGGTACATCCTAATCCAATATCCATCCTCCTCTCCTTCCTTACTAGTAGAACTCCAACTTTGTTCAGAGCAAGAATCTGCTTAGCTTTAAAAAAAGGAAAGAAAAAAAAAAAAGTTGAATTCTCAGGCTCCTGCTAGCTAAGGGTGACCATGTAACACCACTCCAGCCAGTGAAATGTAGGTAAGGGATGGTGTCCCTTCCCAACTAAGAAGACAAAGCCTCAAAAAAAAAAAAAGAAAAAAAAAAGGGTTCTTTGCCCTTCATCCTTTGCTGTTTACCCTTCCTTCTTCCTGGAACACAAATTGGAAAACAGCAGATGTCTTATCTCCACAGTGACAAAAGCCACATGCTAAGAATATTATGGAGCTGCCATAGCAGCCTTAGCCCATCTACCTCTAATTTATTATTATTTGAGCAAAGTAAATTCCTGTTTGATTAAGCCACTGTGAACAGGTTGCTACCTGCAGTCAAACTTAACTCCCAATTCATATAATCTATAAACTGAGAATAATAATAGTATCTCCCCCCCCCCCCGGGGTTCTTTTGAGCATTAAATAATGCATGCAAAGCACTTAACATGACACCTGGCTCATAGATACACTCAGTAAATGGTAACTTAGACCTCTTTACTACTATTATTCCCCCTTATTATCCTTATTAATATGATTAATATATGTGCCAGCAGCTCTAGGAGCATATAGGAAGATGGAACTCCTCCTGCCTGGGGGAGGGAGGATAAGCTTCATTGAGAATGTTATGTTTCATGTGAGTCTTTAAAAGTGAGGAGGAGTTTTCCCAGGATATGGGTTCTGATCAAAAATAAGCAAATTCTTTTGTGACTGCAAGGGCTTAAGAGGGATGAGGTACTGTTCACCAAGAGAAACATTTGTCTAGAAGGTAACAGCACTGAAATTGGGGTCATATCACTGGGAGGAGAGTCAGTACTGGCCATAGTCCTCACATTGAGACTGGAAGAGCTAGGTCGATGCCCAAGCTAAGTGGGTGCCTAAGCCCCTAGCCGCAGGGCTATTGTGGGGCCATCGGAAATGTGTAGTCCCACCCCCCTTATCTGTGGCTTTGCCTTCCACCATTTCAGGTACTCACGACCTGGAAGCAGAGGATCCCTTTTCTCATAACTTGTCAGATGCTACATTGCAACGCCTGCATCATTCAAACTTCACCACACTTCATCTCATTGTAGTGGCATGTTATCATTTCCCATCACTAAAAGAAGGGTGAGTACAGGACAATAAGATATTGTGAGAGAGAGAGAGAGAGAGAGAGAGAGAGAGAGAGACTACAGTCATATAACTTGTATTATACTTATTGTTATAATTTTTCTATTTTATTTTTATTGTTGTTAATCTCTTACCAGGCCTGATTTAGAAATTAAACTTTGTTGTAGATGTGTACTAATAGAAAAAGTATATATAGTATACAGAGAGTTCAGTACTAGCCACAGTTTCAAGCATCCCCTAGGGGGTCTTGGAAAGTATCTCCAGTGCATAAGGGGGGACTGCTGTAAGATGTCTTATGAAAAGTCTAATCAAATGCTAGTTATTGTAAACCCAGTACTCGGGTTACCGACAACAGTCAGAGAAGTTGGTGGTCTAAATCTTTGTTATTTGTAAACTCTTTGAGAATAGGAGCCTTTTCTTAATCCCTTACTTGATTTCTGCGTCCCTAGCCCTGAGCATAGAGCTTGGCACAAACATGTGGCTATTCCAACAATCCTGAAAATATTTAAAAAAACCCAGCCTTAGCTCTCACATCCCCCCTGAAAGAACATATAAAGACCCAGAGCAGAGCAGATGATCTTAGAAGCGCTGCCTTAACCATGCAGTCTTCTAAATAAAGACAGAGCTTGGGGCCTGAGTCCTTCCCCAAAATTTATCATCTCTCTAATCAGGGAGAGAAGGGTAGATATAAATAGAAGAGAGTATTTTCTACTCCAAAGCTTTCTTTTCCCAAAAAAGAAAGGCGGAGAATACCCTTGATAATTCATCGGCCAGAGGAAGCGAAAGCAGCTCCTGCCATGTGGCTGGCCGATCTGGGAGCAGATACAGAGCCTAATGAGAAACTGAGTTCAGCAAAAGAGGGACGTGTGATGTTTAGGCCTCATTAGGACTATCAAACCAGCCTTTCTGACACAAACGCCGCTATTGACTTTGACCTCACTTCCCTACCTCCCTCAGCTCATGGCATTATTGAACCTGGGTTTTTCCTATAGGCCAGAACCTTGCCAACCCTTTTGCCCTTCACATAATGTGTTTGTCTGGTTTCTATTTCTGTAGTTTGATGAAGGATGATAGCAGGGTATTGAGTTGCTGTTTTTCATTTAGTGCAGTCACCATGCTCACCCTGCCCCTACCCCCACCCTGCTCTCAAGTCGGGCTTCCATTGTCTGTTTTGTGCTCTGTCCTAGGTTTGTATTGCTTTCTTACAGAGTGGGGAAAGGCATTTTATTTTATTTCCCAGGCCCTAGTATACATAATCTCATGGATCCGTCTTTCCCGTGGAGATGTAAGGTGTTTTGAGATTGGGAATGATCTCAGGAGGGAAAGACAGGGAGGGTTCAGCTATTCACAGAGCCCCTGACATGCGCTGGGCCCTGAACTAGGGGCACTTTTTTTTTTTTTTTAATTTAAGCCTCACAACACATTCTTGATGCAGGTAGTATTACATCTCATTTTACAGATGAGAAAACTGAGATCCAGAGAGGTATAAGGACAGACTCAAGGTCACACCTGATGGTTGGTGCCAAAGGTCCCCATACTCCAAGTTCACTGCCCCTCCCAAGCCTCCCCATGTCTCTGTGGATGTTTTAGGGTAGTTTAGTTTGGGTGAGTACAAATCTTCTAAGGAAGAGGGAACAGAAAAGGCTTAACTTTTTGTTCTCTGAGACAGAACTTAACTGTCATGATCCTACCTTCCACCTGAGCATTAGCCCCTGGCCCTCTGTTTCGTTGTCCTTACCAGCACCTACTCAGGTGTCTTTCTCCAGGTC
Organism: Nyctereutes procyonoides; assembly: GCF_905146905.1. Classification (NCBI taxonomy): domain Eukaryota; kingdom Metazoa; phylum Chordata; class Mammalia; order Carnivora; family Canidae; genus Nyctereutes; species Nyctereutes procyonoides. Next base: position 29,171,070 of record NW_026575049.1, on the reverse strand, counting down.
CCTATCTGCCATCTACCTTGATCCTGCTGGCCTCCACTGAGCTGCCTTGTCTGCTCTTCCAGAGTGCCGCTGATCCAGAGCCTCTCCAGGAAAGGCTCTGTCTGAGGCTTCGCACCTCTGCTAAGGTCACAGAAAACTCTAATTGTTCCCACACTGCTCTGGGGTCTTGGGAACCTCTGAGAGGCTGTCTCTGACCTCTGCTCTGTAGACACCCTGAGGAGGCATCAGTACTCCTCATACCCTTGTTGCAAATGTGTCCCCCCCATCCAGGGTCTCTGATGGGGACAGCAGGCATAGACCTCCTCTCCCTACAGATTCACACCCACATAGAGCTCTGTGTCTCTGTATCCTCCCTGGGGCTCCTTCGAGGAGGAGGTAGGAGACAGAGATCCTCCAGAGATGCAGCTCTGTTCCCCTTGACAGCTCACCTCTCAACTCAGCCCTTTCTATCTCTGTTCTCCTGGAAGAGGAGGCAACGCTGGTCCCGGCTGATTCTGATTCTGGGGAAAATCTCTAGGTTGCATGGAGCATTGATTGCATGATCAGAGTCATGGAAGGGTTAGACTATGGGAGTTCAAGAGACCAGACTTTTGAAACACAGAGACTTTTTTTCTCAAGCCATGTGTTTCAAAAGTCTATTTTGAAATTCAAAAGCTCGGTCCTGACTCTTCTTTCTCTTTACAGTTCCACTGTAACAGTCTTACTCCTGAAAGGAAGAGAAGGTGTGAATAGTGGGAGGTACCTGCAGAAGGAGGAAGAGAGAATGTGAGCTAATATTGCAAAGGCAAAAAAAAAAAAAAGGCAAAGACCATCCCTGCACCGTTTCCTCTTCCTGCCAACACAGGGAGACAGTGCCTAGCCTCCTCTGCAGTTGGGATGGAGACGTGTGCCAACATTCTGGCCAACGGTATGTGAGTAAAACTGATAGAGGCCACTTACAGGCCTGGCCCCTGAAAACATCCCTGCTGACCCTCTGGCTCTCTTTCCCCTTATGCAGTAGCTGTGGAGGCCACCAGCTAAAGACAGTGACATCATAAGAGGGAAGGAGCCTGGGTGCATGAGTTGTCAACTGGAGGAGAACTGCTTATATAAGACACTGCCCTGCCAGCAACAGACAAGAAAGAAATAAAGCTGAATTGTGTTAAGCCACTGAAGTTTGGGCCGTGTGTGTGTCTGTGTATATTTTATAGCAGGTTATATACTACTTACTCTGAGAAAATACCTAAATATTGTTCTATCTCATAATGAATATTTAAAAGATCAGAGATTAGGAATCAGAAGTGTAACCATTTTGATTAAAGCCTATGAAATTAAAGGTGCATAAAATGACACCAATTTGAAGAAAATACTAAGTATTATCTTTGAATAACATTCAAAGCCTGATTCAAAGGAGAGTGATGAGAAGGGAAACAGGAACAAACATCTCAGATCCCTTCTTTCAACAAGCCTGACATAATACCTGCCATACTGAGATGCTTTTTAAGTAATGATTGAATGAATACAGCATCCCTTAACTTATCAACTCTGGTTTAAGCTCAGGAAGTTGACTCTTGTAGGTTTTATGGGGAAGACCAAAGGAGGTAGAGATGAAGAAAAGAGAAGAAAAGGAAAAAACAGTGAAAGGCAAGGTAGAAATAGGCGTGTTCCTCTCCCTGTTCCCACTTTTCTGACTTAACAGTGCTTTCAGCCAGAACCCCTGTGATGTTGCCCTCTGCGCGCTCACAGAGTAAACACAAAAGTAAAATTGCCATTGCCGTTTGTTATTGATGTTAATGTACAATATGAAGCTGAGGGCCGCCTGGGGGGCTCAGTGGTTGAGCATCTGCCTTTGGCTCAGGTCACGATCCCAGCGTCCTGGGATGGAGCTCCACGCTAAGCACGGAGCCTGCTTCTCCCTCTCCCTCTGCTACTCCCCCTGCGTGTGCTCTCTTGCTCTGTCAAATGAATAAAATCTTAAAACAAAAAAACAAAATGAAGCTGAGCATGAAAAATGCCACAGTGCAAGGCAGGCAAAAGCCAGTAAGGTGGAAAAAGCCTTTGGGGAGGAGAGGGTGAGAGGCAGAGGGAGAAGGAGAGAAAGACTCTTAAGCAGGCTCCATGCCCAGCCCAGAGCCTAATGCCAGGCTCCATCTCAGGACCCTGAGATCATGACTTAGCTGAAACCAAGAGTCAGATGCTCAACCAACTGAGCCACCTAGCCATCCCCCCAAAAAAAGCCATTTTATTTGTGGAACCATGCAGAGACTTTGGGGGCTAACAGGGGCTCACTAAATAGCACCTCTCTTCTCTATCAGGTCAGGAACCAATTTAAAGATGGACACAAGAGACAGACAGAGGAAATAAAAATGTTTGATTTATTACTGATAAACACAAGGTTTGAGTGTACAGCCAAAGGGATGTGCTGTGAATCTCCACTTCTGAATGAGACATGCTCAACCACCAAGCCACTGGCATAGCTGGAAAACCACAAGCTGTCCCTGCAGGGACAGACCCCTCACTGCATGGGGTAGACAGCTAATCAGAAACCCCTGCTCTCAGGGTCAAGCAGATCTGAAGAAAGAGTAAGGACGGTGCTGAGCCAAGCCACGTCCAGTTTTTCTTCCCCAGTCCCCAATCAGATAAATCACTCCTTCTATTAGGAGTCAGCTAAGGTATGTGGCAGGAGGCAATATCTCTAAATTCTCGGTGGCTTACAACCACGAAGATTTCTTGTTCATATATCCATTGTGGGCTGGAAGTATGTTGTCTTCACTCTGAGACCCAGGGTGATGGGCTGTTCTGTGTCTTGGTCATTACTGTTCTGTGGCAGAGGGAAGAGAGGAGGGCAGTGGGCCCCATGAAGGAAAAGGCACACCCGTATTCTCTCATTCCATCGGGCAAAGCAAGTTATGTGGCCAAGCCTGCCCTCAATAGCTCGGGGATGTTTAATCCTTCTGAAGGGAGTGGCAATAATTTTTTTTAATAAGAATATAATTACTACATTCCTTCTCCCTTGGGGAAACTGAAGACGTGGGATTCATTTTTCCCAATCTGCACCCAAAGGCCAAAGGAGAAGTAGCAGATGCTGTTGTGGCCTACCTTGAAAGTCACCTGTGGGTTCTGCTGACAATTCCCACACATTCCACACGTGTCACTTGCTCCCTAACTGGAAAGAAGGGCTTTCTTTGGTTGCAGGAACATGCCTGCCTCATTGAGCCGGGATTTCCAGGAGCACCCCTTAGCCAAGGGCACCCCTTAACCAAGGAAAAACAGAAGTTGGTGTATAAAGTTCCCATCTTCCTCATCTCTTTGTAGGACAATTTTGAAGTATTTCTACACAATCCCTCAAAGCATCCACAATGGGAGTGAGTCCCAGTTGCCTACAATGTCAATTTGCTCATAAAAGTGCCTTTTTCTCTCCTTTTTTTCTTAAAGATTTTTTATTTATTTATTCATGAAAGACAGAGAGAGAGAGAGGGAGAGAGAGAGGCAGAGACACAGGCAGAAGGAGAAGCAGGCTCCATGCAGGAAGCCCAATGCGGGACTTGATCCCAGGTCTCCAGGATCAGGCCCTGGGCTGAAGGCGACACTAAACAGCTGAGCCACCTGGGCTGCCCCTCTCCTTCTTCTTCTTCCCTGTCTTCCTTCCCTGCTGCTTCACTGTGCTTCCAAATAAACCCAAATAAACCACTGCACTCAAATCCCTGGGTCAGGATCTGTTTTGAAAAAAACCCCAACTGAAACAGGGAGAGATGTTCCTCCTATGAGAAACCTATTTCCTAATCTCTCAAGGTTCTCCAGCAGTTCTTTTGCCTACTTAGGTTCACAGCACAAAACACAGCGTGGATGCAAAACTAGTCTTGAGCAATAACTGACACCTACCTTCCTTTCTTCCAGAACAGCCACCTCCGTGATATACCCAAATGACCAATGTTAAGGTAAAGAGGAGAGGCACCGCTATGTGTTCTCTGGGCCTTCTAGAAAATGTGGAATGGTTCCTTCAACACATACGTGCGAGTCGACAAGAAAGGTGATGTTGCAGACGTGAAGGGAATGGGCACTATTCAAAAGGAATGCCCAACCCCTGTTACCATGGCGAAACAGGAAGGGTCTGCGATGTCACCCAGCATGCTTCTGGCATTGTAGTAAGCATACTAAGGGCAAGATTTCTGCTAAGAGAATTGGTGTCTATATTGAGCATATTAAGTGCTCTAAGAGCCGAGAGAGCTCCCTGAAACGTGGGAAGGAAAATTATCAGAAGAAAAGAAGGAAGCCAAAGAGAAAGGTACGTGCACTCAACTCAAGAGCCAGCTTACCCACCCAGGGAAGTATGCTTTGTAAGAACCAACAGAAAGGAATCTGAGCCACTGCTGAGACTCCTTCCTGATGAATTCATAGCTTAATAAGTGTGAATACGTATTTACATATGTACATCCATAACCAACCAACCTCCAGACTGTAGAAATAAATAAAATAATTAACATTTGCATACCAAGCACTCTCTTTTTTTTCCCTAAAATTTTATTTATTCATGAGAGACATAGAGAGAGAGGCAGAGACATAGGCAGAGGGAAAAACAGACTCCCCACTGAGCAGGGAGCCTGATGTGGGACTCGATCCCAGGATCCCAGATCACCACCTGAGCCAAAGGCAGATGCTCAACCACTGAGCCATCCAGGTGCATCCAAGCACTCTCCTAAACTGAACCTCTCTTATTTATTCTCAAAATAACCAAGTAAGGTTGGTATCATATTATCATCCTCAATTTTGTGGATGAGCCAAGTGGGGCTCAGAGAGGAGTCTCCTCCAGGCACTGCCACGTTTTGGCCGTCCAGTGCCAGCTCCTCTAGTTCTTGTGGGGAGGCTTCTGGCTTCTTGTCAAACCACCTTGACTCTGTGGCCATCTCAGCTGGTGTCAGCCAGCCACTGCCTTAGACATCCTGGTGCCTCTCTTTCTTTCCAGCCTGTCATTTAGGATTTCTCAACTGTCCCTCCATATCCATCATCGTGTCTCATACACAGTTCATTCACATTCAACAAATGCTGAGCGGCTTCTAAGAGGCAGGATTACTGTAAGTGCCGGAGACATGAGGGTACAGAGGACAGACCAGATCCTTGCTCCCATAGAGCTTATATTCGAGTGGGGGGAGAGACAGAAAATAAACAGTAATAATGTTGGATAGTGGTAGAATCAGAGAATCAGAAAAGGATGACGGGATTGAGGGGCAGAGGGGCAGGTTTTTTTTTTTTATTTTATTTATTTATTCATAGACACAGAGAGAGGCAGAGACACAGGCAGAGGGAGAAGCAGGCTCCATGCAGGGAGCCCGACGTGGGACTCCATCCGGGGTCTCCCGGATCACACCCCAGGCTGCAGGCGGCGCCTAACCGCTGTGCCACCAGGGCTGCCCGGGGAGCTAGGTTTGATTAGGAGAACGGAAAAGGCTTCTTCTCTGAAAGGGTCACTTTGAAGCTAAGAGCTGAATGACAAGAAGGAGCCAGTCATGGAAAGAGTTGGAGGGAGACTAGTCCATGCAGAGAGAACAGCAGATGGAAAGGCCTTCAAGGGAATACCGGCTTGAGGAGATAAAACTAGGAGGGTGTTAATAATAACACTGGCCTTTGGCGATGTACATCTGTCAGAGGCAGGCACGCTGGAGTTCCGTGCCTTGAAGAGTCAATCCAATCACAGCTCCTTACCCCCCACCTACATGAGCTGATTCTCTCTCGACACTGCTTGGAATGTGGAATCTGTTCCATTCCCAAATTTGGTGAGATGAATTGCTCCTTCATGACCCCACGACAGCACTGTGGCCCGTGCCACTGGCATGGCACCACAGGTCTGCATCAGCTGTCTGCCTCCCTCCTAGACGAGGGGTTCTCAGGGAGCTGGAATCCCTCTCTCCCTCTCTCTCTCCTACTCTAACCTTAGGAAATGTGCAGGACACAGGGCGGATGTGCTAAGCATGCTCCCTTAGCACTCGGCAGCAGTTCCGGCGAAGCGTTTCACACATTGTTCCTTATTAGCATGTCTGTCTTCCCCTCCAGCTGTACATCCAGGCGCAAACTCAAATGCCCACAGAGTCAGGCAAGGAGTGTAGGACTGTACAAGTGACGACGGCTGGGGAAGAAATGGAAAGTTAATTTTCATATAATGTCAGAAATGTAGATTTTTATGTGAAATCTCCAGATATTTAAATGCTGGCAACTAATTATTTGGAAAAGTTAACTGAGCTCTCAAGTGCATTTTAACTGCATTTACAATAAAATACATTCTAAGTGCATTCTCAGTGTCCTACATAACAAATGACAAAGAATCACTGCTCAATAACATTTGTTGAATGAATGAATAAATGAAATAAACTTTATGGGAATTAATCATATCAGCTCTTCTCACTGGAGTCTATCTAAGGCTTAAATTGTCAGGACTTGGCTTAGCCGAAATTGGATTCCAGATGAAATGTAGGGTGGACTTCATTTTCATCATTACGTCGTGTGATGAGATTCCAGTTTGTTTTTCTTATTGCTCCACTATCCCAAATGACTCCAGTGGCCCTGGGGTTTTCTGGGCAGGAGATCAAATGTCTTCAAAGCAGGCTCAGCTGGGTTGATACACTCATCAGACAGACAACTCAGGAGTAAGTGCTTAGAATTCTACATTAATAGAACCATAGAAGGTTAACACTGGAAGCACTCTTAGCCATCTCCTATGGACTAGCCTCTAGCTGGGTAGCCCCAATTAGCTGATGAAGAAACTGATTTGCAAAGCAAGGCACCCAAAGTCATGTGACAGCACCCACCCCCCCGCCCCCAAGTCATGTCTCCTCCCTGCACAGATCCCTTTGGTTCTGCTCAGAAGAGGCCATATGCACTCATCTCTCATCATTGCTAAGGCAGTGAGCAGCAGCCTTTGGGAGAAACACCCACATGTGTCAGAAAGCCCTCCAGACTGGTTAACAAAGTAGGCTGGCTACACACTCTTGGACTAACACCAGGACTACTGCCCTGAAAGGGTTTCCAGAGAAACAGAATTAGGTTGAGCACAAATCTTCTACTATCAGAAGTCCTTCTGGGCTTCTGGAGACGTGCTTTAAGGGGAGGGGCTGGGTCTTTCTTATTTGTGTATCACCAACAGCTCCTAGCAGAAGGCTTTCTGCAGAGCAGGCACCGAGTATGTATTTGTTGAGTAGTGCTTGCTATGTGCTGGTCATTGTGCTTAACAGTGGTTCTCAAAGTAGAGTCCCAGGCACTCCTGGAGGCTCCTCAGGCCCTTTCCAGGACTCACCAAGGTCAAAACTATCTTAACAATACTGAATGTGACTTCACCTTTTTTCACTCTCATTCTCTTACAACTGTATGTGGAGTTTTCCAGAGGCTACCTAATGTCTGTGTGCTTTTGAGTCTTGTGTTTTGACATTTTCTCAGTTTTAGTTTCAGACATGGAAAATGTCAATAGATACAACACACATAGCAAGAGTTTTTTGAAGTCTTCAATAATATTTAAAAGCATAAAATTGGGCCTCGGAACAAAAATTTTGAGACCCACTCTTAGAAGGTAATGAGTACCATAAGAAAAAAGAAAACTAAATCAGGATAGAAGAATTGGAAGAGTCCAAGGATGAGGGGCAAGTGATGGAGGCAGGGAAGTGGTGATGGGAAGAGGAGGGGCAGCTTACGGTACCAAATAAGGTGATACAATTAAGAAATAAACCTATAAACAAATATCTCATTTTCCTGAGTTGCCTTTAAAATCCCTTCATTGGGCAGCCCAGGTGGATCAGCGGTTTAGCGCCGCCTTCAGCCCAGGGCCTGATCCTGGAGACCCAGGATAGAGTCCCACATCGGGCTCCCTGCGTGTTGAAGCCTGCTTCTCCCTCTGCCTGTGTCTCTGCCTCTCTCTCTCTCTCTCTCTCTCTCTCTCTCTGTGTGTGTGTGTGTCTTTCATGAATAAATAAATAAAACCTTTAAAAAAATAAAATCCCTTCATTTATCGTAAACTTAAAAATTTTATTGCAGGCAGCTGGGTGGCTCAGTAGTTGAGCATCTTCCTTCAGCTCAGGGCATGATCCCGGGGTCCTGGAATTGAGTCCTTCATGGGGCTCCCTGGAGGGAGTCTGCTTCTCCCTCTGTCTGTGTCTCTGCCTCGTATGTGTGTGTGTGTGTGTGTGTGTCATGAATAAATAAATTAAATCTTAAAAAAAAAAAGATATTGGTTAAAAGAGCACCTGGGTAGCTCAGTTAAGCATCTGCCTTCAGCTCAGGTCTTGATCTCAGGGTCCTGGGATCCTGGGATTGAGCCCCATGTTGGACTCCCCACTGAGCAGGGAGTCTCCTTCTCCTCTCCATCTGCCCGTTGCTCCACTCATGCTCTCAGTCTCTCTCTCTCTCTCAAATAAATAAATAAATAAATAAATAAATAAATAAGAAATTGGTTAAGAAATAAGATTACTTCTTCTGGTAGCTTAAAAACTCCACCCTGAGAGGTGCCTGGGTGGCTCAGGCAGTTAAGCATCTGCCTTAAGCTCGGGTCATGATCCCGGGGTCCTGGGATCAAGTCCCAGGTCGGGCTCTCTGCTCAGCAGAGAGTCTGCTTCTCCCCCTCCCTCTTCCCCTGCTCATGCTCTCTTGCTCCCTCCCTCTCTCAAATAAATAAATAAAATCTTAAAAAAAAAAATCCCACCCGGAGCCCCTCCAAGACAGCATTGCTCTCCTCACAGAGGTAAGCCCTAGTCTGAATCTTAAGTATTCCCTCCCACTTCTTGGCAATCCTCCACCTGCATGTGGCTATGTGTGTATCCGTAAATACATTGTTTACTTTTGCAAAAGTGGGAAGCAAGCTCAAGCCAATGTAGGGAAAGGGTAGTATTGCTACTAATAGACGAAATCTCCCAGGAGACAATGACCTGGACTCAGGGCGGGATGGCAATGTGGCTCCAGCTATTCACAAGGGCAGCTTCCAGGGAAGTCAGTGGGTGTTACCAGAGCATCTGAAAGGGCTGTAGGGTTAGCCATGGCAGAAATGCATTCACAGGGAGACAGTGACTCTATTGGTTTTGTTTTTGCCACCACCTCTCTCCAGGCCTTGGGAATGGGTCGAAGCTGTATATACCCTCACGCAATTGAAACACTCTCAGAGAACCACTGGAAGAACAGAAATTCCTCAACTTCTGGCCAAAGCAACTCTGATCTAGAAAACACTTGGAGTTCTGCTTATCCAGGCTTTCTCTTCTTCAAGCTAGGACCCTGCCGATAATGCCCCCAAACACATGTCTGTATGCTGAGGCCCAGGACTCTAGATGGCTTGAACTGGTTGCTCTGAGTCTGAGGCATGACTGTCACTCTCTCATGTGATAGGTCTCCTGTTTACTGAACCCATATCTTCCCACTTAGTGGCTGACATTCTCTGTTTTGGTGGGGCTTATCCTGCAGTAGCTTTCTGAGGAAAGTTGCACTGGAAAGTATTTGGGGATTTTAGATAGCTGAAGATGTTTTTGTCAAACCTACATAACTGGTTTATACCTTCACTGAGAATAGAATTCCAGATTAAAGACTATTTTCATTCAGACTTTTGAAGGCACTAGGCCATCTTCTAGCCCTGGGGGTTGTTATGAGACATCTGGAGCTGTTCTGTTTTTTGTTTTGTTTTGTTTTGTTTTCCCTCTGTAAGATGTCACATCTTGTCTTCCTCGGTATTTTGGAATTTTAGTGATGCACCTTGATTTGGGTCTGTGTTCATCCATCACAGGACACAGGGCCCTTGGGTTTGGAAACTTGCATTCTGCAGAATTCGTTGAGATTTTCCCAAGTGATCCCCTCCTCTCCACTTTCCCTGCCCTCTTCTTCTGGAGCCCCTGCTAATCTGCTGTTGGATCCCCAGTCCGGACTTCCACTCATCGTGTTTGTTTCTGGCTTCCACGTCTTTGTCTAAATTCTCAGGTGTTTCTCCAACTTGATCTTCCAGCTCTTTTACTATTTTTTTAAAAGATTTTATTCATTTATTTGACAGTGAGAGAGCACAAGCAGGGGGAGCATCAGGCAGAGGGAGAGGGAGAAGCAGGCTCCCCACCGAGCAAACAGCCCGTTGTGGGACTCGATTCCAGGACTCCAGGATCATGACCTAGGTGCTTAGCCAACTGAGCCGCCCAGGTGCCCCTCTTTTACTATTTTTATCTCAACACACTTATCTTTAATTTCTAAAGCTTTTCCTAAACCTTTGAATGTTTTATAAAGCTCTCCTATTTTTGTTTTGGTTCAGGGATGCAATAATCTTTTCTCATCTCCCTGATGGCATGATGCTTTAAAAAAAAAACAAAAACAAAAACCCACCTCCCAGCACCTGGGTGGCTCAGTTCATTAAGCATCTGCCTTCACCTCAGGTGATGGTCCCAGGGTCCTGGGATTGAGCCCTGCATCAGGTTACCCTGTTCCAGGGGGAATCTGCTTCTCCCTCTCCCCCTGCTTTCTACTTCCCCTGCTTGTGCTCTCTCTCTGTCAAATAAATAAAATCTGGGGTGCCTATGTAGCCCAGTGGGTTGGACATCTGCCTTCAACTCAGGTCATGATCCTGGGGTCCTGGGATTGGCCCTGCATTGGGCTCCCTGCTTAGTGGGGAGTCTGCTTCTGCCTCTTCCTCTGCCTGCAGCTCTCCCTGCTTCTGCTCTCTCTCTCTGTCAAATGGATAAGTAAAATCTCTTAAAAAAATAATAAGTAAATAAAATCTTAAAAAACAAACCACCACCAACAATAACAATAACAACAAAAAACCTCCCTGTGTCTGTTTGTTCCAGGATACTTTTATCCTGTTTGCTTTGGTGTCTCTCTTCAATGTTCAAGTTGTGCCCAGACATGAAGTATTCCTTAGCCCAACTGTCAATGAAATATGAAAAAGCTAATGGGAAGCTTTGAGCACATGAGGGACAGTCTACTTGGAGCTTCATAGCAGGGTAATCTGGGGGTGCTATTTGTTGGGAAATCCAGTATGTCAGTGTTTCTAAGTTGTTCCTTTCAGCCAGACATCTTCCAACTCCCTCCCTGGAGGGTAAGGCTTTGGCTGCCAGAGTTCTAGGCACCAACTGAGGGGGAAGAGGGGGTGGTGACAGTGAGGGTGGTGTTTCCACATTCAGCAGTGACCTACATATGGTTCCTTTATTCCTCATTTTCTGGGCCATACTCTTGTCCTTGCTGTGCTGATTGTCCCCCAGTCTGTTCCATCCTCTCCTGAGAAGAATCTTCCAGGCTTCTCCCAGCGTGGAGGAGGACCAGTTGCAGGCGAATGTGGGGGATTGTTGGGTGGAAGAGGGGGTCGAGGACCTAACTGCTTCCTAGAGAGCATGCTCAGTTCTTCTTACTTTAGCACTGGCCTCCAACCCCCACCCTTACTCACAGAGGGGACCTGGTGCTGCCAGTTTCTTTGTCTTGGGCTGAGTCCGCTGTGTAAATCAGGTCTGTGCTCAGCCCTTCCCACGGCTGCTTTTCTTGGCTTTCCCAGGCCTGCCAAGTGAGTTACCACTCTGCATCTCCTCTTGTGGCTGTGGTTTCCCATCCTGTTTTCTTGACATTGTGGGGTTTTGTTTTGTTTTGTTTTTTTTCAATCCTTCTTCCAGAAGTCCTAGTGGGGTTTCGGGAAGGAGCAAAATTAGATGCCTACAGCCAATCTGTCACTGTAACCTGAACATTACCCTCGAATGCCGAGATCCAATCTGCTCTGTAAGATGTGATGTGGGAGTTCTCCACGGAGTTATGGAAAATTCAGAAAATCAACTTATCCCACAGAGTTTGCTGCATGTGACCACACACCAGGCACTCTGCTGAAATCTGGGAACACGGATGTGTTTGGGATATGATATCCATCATCACAGATATCAATCAAGCAGAAGAGGTGGACATGCTCAGGAGAACAAAATACAAGTCCACAGTCCCTCATTCCAAATCCTCGAGGATCAATGGGTTTTGGATTTCAGAATTTATCAGATTTTGGAAAGATAATAATACCATTGTTCTCATAACACCTCCGTGGGCCTGTAGGAATACTTGGGAATTAAATGCCCTTATAGGGCAGCCCTGGTAGCTCAGCCGTTTAGTTCCGCCGACAGCCCAGGGCGTGATCTTGGAGAACCGGGATCGAGTCCCGTGTTGGGCTCCCTGCATGGAGCCTGCTTCTCCCTGTGCCTGTGTCTCTGCCTCTCTCTCTCTCTCTCTCTCTCTCTCCTCTCTGTGTATTCTCATGAATAAATAAATAAAATCTTTTTTAAAAATGCCCTTATATTACTGCAGTGACATGTATGGATATTCACATTAAATACAGTTTAAAAAAAAAGACTATAAATAGCCTCACGTCCATGTAGGACAGGTTTTAAAAACAAATGATTTAACAAACCACAGTTCAGTTTGCTGTTTGGGGATTTCTGAATTGTTGAGAAGGCCCTATGAACCTCTATGGCATATCAAGTTTTTTTTTTCTTTTTTAAGATTTCATTCATTTATTGGTGAGAGACACACAGAGAGAGGCAGAGACACAGGCAGAGGGAGAAGCAGGCTCCCTGTGGGGAACGCGATGCAGGACTTGATCCCCGGACCCTGGGATCACGCCCTGAGCGGAAGGCAGATGCTCAACCGCTGAGCCACCTAGGCATCTTGCATGTTAAATTCTATATAAATGAAGTTTGTACAAAGTACTGTGGGTAGAGACTGGAGGAAGACAGGGCATTATTACCTAACACATTATTTGCCTTTTAAAAACCTTATTTACAAATGCAATGATACAAAAGCAATGTTGAATAAAACTCTTGGCCCCTTAGCAGGAAGCAAGACACCAAACTGTAGAAGTACCCTGTCTTAGTCTTCTGCTTAGCCTTATCACCACTGGGTGTGTTATGGATTTATATTTGTTTCCTTGTTTGTGTATTTTATGTACCATGTATGCTCTCTGAAAGCAGAGATGCTTGAGGTCTTTATCTTCAATACTGAGAATGAAGCTTGGCCCAGAGTAGACATTCAATATTTATTTGTTGAACAAATGAATGAATGAATGAATGAATGATCTGACATCTACCTAAGTTTTTATTTAGAAAAAAAAAAACAAAAAAAAACTTTGGACACTACTAATCTCTGGATGAGATGACCTGTGGGTGACACATTTCTTAATGGTATTTGATACAATAGCTAACATTTGCTGAGCCTTTATTGTATACTGAAATAAATATTTTTCAGGTTTTCTCTCATTAATCTTTCCAGCAATCTATAACATAGACACCATTATCCTCATTTTACAGATGAGGAAACTGAGGCACAGATATTAAGTTGCCCAAAATCATACACCTCATTAGTGTCAGGGCAAGAGTTGAACCAAGTGGTTTGGCCCTGTAGTCCACATTCTTAACCACTCTGCCATGCTAAGTAGATCTAGGAAAACCCTAAACATCTCATACGAGGGGGTTAGGCCATCATCTGTAAGGTGTTTCCAATTCTATGGATCTATAACCTGGAGATTCTATCTACAATTTTCATTGATTAATTAACTACTTAATTTATATATAAATATATATCACAAATTAAATAAATACACATTTATTTAACTTCTATATTTATATGTAAATTATTTATTCAACAATTATTTATCAGCTGTCCACAACATGCCAGGTTCTGTGCTAGGCACTTCACGTACCTCTTCTGTAATCCTAAGAGGTGGGTATTATGAGGCCCATCTTAAAGATGAGAAAACTGAGGCTGGTAGACGTTAAGAACTTAACCAGGGTCAAGACGGTATCAGCAGAAACAAGATTCCAGTCATGGCCTCAGGCCTGCTTGTTTCCCAATCTCAGGCTCCTTCCCTGACCCCAGCCTGCCTCTCTTCAAGCATGGAGGAGGCCTTGCGGTCCGATGTTCATGAGGTACTGAGGAACTCATTGAGGGGCCTGTAGGACCGCCTCTTGACCGCCCAGGCAGGACTCTGCAGTCTGAGGGCGCCCGCCTCCTCCAGGAGCCCTGGCTGGGGAGTTAGTAAAGGGAATTTTTTTTTTTTTTAAGATTTACTTTATTTATTCATGAGAGACAGAGAGGAGAGACACAGGCAGAGGGAGAAGTGGCTCCCTGCAGGGAGCCCGATGGGACTGGATCCCAGGACGCCGGGATCACCATCTCAGCCCAAGGCCGACGCGCAACCACTGAGCACGCAGGGACCCAAAGGGAAGAACAGTTAACAAAGCCCCAGGAGGTGCCACTTTTGAACTCGATCCTCTCCTTTCCCTCCAGCTTGCGGTGGCCTGGGTCCATCCCAGAGAGGATGCCTCGTGAGCACAAGGCCAGGCTGGGTGACGCGCCGGTGATGGACCTGGCAGGGAGGGACCCTGCGGCCTCCCAGGGGCTGCTTTCCCATCAGGCACCCCAGGGGGTCTGGAGAGGCTAAAGAAAGCTCCCTCGGCTCCTGGGGGAGAGGGACACAGGCACCATCAAACCTAAGGACGCTAATTCAGGGACTAAATTGAAGGGGGCAGAGGTAACCACAGCCCGGCGCCCGGGAACGCGCAGCTCCTCCTCCCCGGTCCCCGCCCCGGGAAACCGGGCAGGGCCACGTGACTGGCGTCCTCCGGGCCCGCAGGGCAGATGAAGTCACGGCCGCAGTCCCACCCTGAGTCCCAGACTCCCGCGGTCCGCACCCAGCCCGCTGCAGGAAGGGCGGCGTGTCCCGCGGGCGCAGCGCAGCGCAGGGCGCCCCCTGGAGGCGCGCGGCTGCGGACACGGCGAGCTGGGCCCCCGCTTCCCGGGCTGCGGGCCCCCCCCAGGGAGCCTCCCCGGAGTCTTGGGGTGAGCGCAGGAGGACGCCTCTCCCGTGTGCGCTGCTCTCCGTCCCGCCGCGGTGCGGCCTGCGTCCCAGCCCAGTATTTCCCCGTGTTGTTCCCCGCATTCCTCTGGGGGCGCGCACCGCCGGAGCGCTTGGCGGGGGGGGGGGGGGGGGGGCTGTGTGCCTCGAGGTCCTCTGTCCCGGCCACCCGGGGGTCCTCTGTCCTGGCCACCCCGGGGGTCCTCTGTCCTGGCCACCTGGGAGTCCTCTGTCCTGGCCACCCCAGGGGTCCTCTGTCCTGGCCACCCCGGGGGTCCTCTTTCCTGGCTACCCAGGGGTCCTCTGTCCTGGCCACCCCGGGGGTCCTCTGTCCTGGCCACCTGGGAGTCCTCTGTCCTGGCCACCCCGGGGGTCCTCTGTCCTGGCCACTGGGGTCCTCTGTCCTGGTCACCCGGGGTCCTCTGTCCTGGTCACCCGGGGGTCCTGGGGTCCCGGGGGTCCTGGGGTCCTCTGTCCTGGCCGTCCGGGGTCCTCTGTCCTGGCCACTCACCCGGCGGCCTCGTAATGCACTCAGAACCATCTGGTAAGGTTGGAGGTCTGAGAGCAGTCATCCCAGCGAGGCCAGCAGGCCCCAGAGCTCCGGCATCCGGCAGGGCGCCGGCGCAGGCTGAGACAATATTTACCCCACCTTCTGTGTCAGCCACTGTTCTAAGTCCTTGCAACGTGTTCTTGCCCAGTTGGTCCTCATGACAAGCACAGGAGGCAGATACCATTATTACCCCCCTGAGTCAGGCATGTGGAGGTTAGGTAACCTGCCGGGTGCCCCACAGCTAGTGATGGCAAGCCGGATTCGGATCCAGACTCTCTGGCCCCTCAGCCCTTGCTCCTGTCCGCCACACGGTGCTGGGTTGTGAGGAGGCTGTGAAGAGGAGGCCCTCTGGCCCTAGACACCCCAAGGGGCTGGGTGGAGAGGACGGCGGAGATGGGGATTGGTGATGGCGATGCTCAGGTGTCTGCGTCAGTTTGGGTAGGCTGTAGCCCCCAGTGACTCAGGCCAACACCAGGTGTTGCTGTGAAGGTACTTCATAGATGTGATTAGTCTATAATCAGTTTACTTTAAGTAAGGGAGATTATTCTAGATAATCTGAGTGAGTCTGATTCAATCAGTTGAAAGGCTTTCCAAGCAGAACTGAAGGGCCTCTAAAGAAATTCCACCCGTGGATGGCAGTTCCAAGTTGAGAGTTGCAACCTTACTGACAACCTACAGATTTTGGACTCACCTCCCACAAGGCCAGCTCCCACAATTGCATAAGCTGATGCCTTGCAACACGCTGCAACAAGTTGATGCCTAATATATCCTGTGACTTTGTTTCTCCAGGTGAATGCTGACAGATGACCCAAGACCAGGCAGGTGACACCCCTCCCTAGAACTTGGTTCAATGTAAGTCCCTTCCAGTGGCTAGCCATCTCCCCCACCTCTACCCCAGGGAGAGTAGGAAAATCCTCAATTGACTCAGCTAAGTTTCCATCATCCAAAGGAGTGGAGAATCGATAAAGAAATTCAGTTCTGACATTGAAAAATGAAGAAAGAGGCATTTTGCACTACCAAACTGATGGGCTAAGTAGATTCACACCTACGACACCATTTTAACACCCTATACCTACTTTAGGGTGCAACACAGACACAATAACGCTAGCCAAACCATAAAAATAAGAATAATAACTACCTTGGAGTAAGGGATTCTCGAGTGTCTGGTATCGTGCTTTACTTACATCATCCAACTAGTCCTCACAACTACCTTGTGAAGGAGAGGTGGTTATTAGATCCAGAAGGGTGAATGACCGCCCCAATGTTCCAGGGCTGGTGAGTGAGAGTCAGGATTCAAGACCTGGCCTATTTGCTTCCAGAGCTGTGCTTTACTGACTGCCGTACTGGTCTCTGGCCCCAAATGACTGGAACTCTCCCTTCAGAGCCACCATTTCTCCTTCAAAGTTCCCAGAGACTCAAGTGTGCGCTCCTCTGCCACCACAACGGACCTCTTCTCCCTCCCGGCATTTGTTTTGTGTTCTTTGATCACCCTTAGAACCCACTAGGAGACTCCCAGACTCTACCACTGTCTCTGGTCCAGGCTGAAGATTGCTGCTGTATCTCACGACTGGTCACCACAGCTGCCCCATTGTCTTCCAGCAGTCCCATCCAACTGTCATCCTTCCTTATTTTCCCATGGCTAGGAGCATGTCCATAATTACCAAAAGAGGGTGCCTGGGTGGCTCAGTGGTTGAACATCTGCCTTCAGCTCAGATCGTGATCCTGGGGTCCTGGAATCGAGTCCTGCATTGGGATCCCTGCAGGGAGCCTGCTTCTCCCTCTGCCTATGTCTCTGCCTCTCTCTGTGTCTCATGAATAAATAAATAAAATCTTTTAAAAATTTACCGAAAGGCAGAGACCACCCTAAATGTCCATCAGCTGATGAATGGGGAAAATGTGGTATATCCTACCATGGACTATTCAGCCACAAGAAGGAATGCAGTGTTGACCCGTGCTGCAACATGGATAAACCTCAAAAACATCACAATGAGTGAAAGAGACCAGACACAAATGTCACCTATTGTATGTTTCCCTTTATGTGAAATATCCAGAAAAGCTAAATCTACAGGGACTGAAAACAAAGGAGTGGTTGCCGGGGACCAGGAGGAAGGGGGAAATGAGGAGAGACTGCTTAATGGGCACAAGGTGTCCTCTGGGGGGCGGTGGAAATGTTTTGGAACTAGACACAGATGGTGGTCATCACACAACACTGTGAATGTACTAAATGCCACTGAATTGTACATCTTAAAAATGGTTAATATTATGCTATGTGAAATTTGTCTCAATAAGAATAAAACACCCACACATAACTAAGTGCTAAGTCATCCACATATGACCAGTCATATTGCTTTTGCATCAGACTGACACTTGTCATCATGTCAAAAAAAAATTGGTCATGATGTCCCTAGGAACTTGGTTCAAGATCCTGTGGCTGAGGGCAGCCCCGTGGCGCAGAGGTTTAGCGCGGCCTGCAGCCTAGGGCGTGATCCTGGTGACCCTGGATCGAGTCCCACATCAGGCTTTCTGCATGGAGCCTGCTTCTCCCTCTGCCTGTGTCTCTGCCTCTCATTCTCTCTCTATGTCTCTATGAATAAATAAATAAAATCTTAAAAAAAAAAAATCCTGTGGCTGAGGCTGGGCCAGCAGGTGACTTGACAGCATCACCCTGGTCCTCCCGAAGTTCCCCTGTCCCTCTGGTCCCCCTGGGTCTTCCCTGGCAGGTGGAGAAAACTGTTCCTCTGAGACACTTCTCCCACCTGCTACCTGCTGGGGGAGGGGGGAGATTAGAGGGCCATTAGGGCTTTTCCTCGCAAGTAACAGAAACACGTGCTAGCTGATTAAGCAGAAAAGGAGCTTCTAAAAAGAATATTAATTCGCAGAATCAGTTGAGGAGCTAGTGGACCTGGATCGAGGCTCTGCCTCCAGGATCAATGCCTGGAAACGACCATAGAAACAGCTGGATGACCAAAATACCACCACCACTGTGGCTCCTCTAGAACATTTCTGAACCAAGAACTTGGCCCTAAACTGAGGGCCCATGGCCACCCTCACCACACTGAGCCTCCTTCCCTGGTTCTCACTTCCTTATCCAAGTCTTTCCTGGGCATCTGATTGGTGGAGCCGGGTCACACACAGGTGCCTTGACTTCAAGGAAGCCTGGACAGCTGACATTCCCATGTCCCATGGGAACCATGGGGAGATGGGAATTTCTCAAATATAACAAAATGTTGAAAATGTGGTGGGCATACAGAAAACAGGACAGATAGCTGATACGGTATCTATCATTCTCCAAGTGCTTGAAGGACCATATGGCAGCCTTAGCTCATTTGACCTTGTCTCTCTCATGAGGAACTTGGAACTTCTGCATTCACTCAGCCTGGCCAGCTCTGATTTGTGACTGTCCAGAACCTTTAAACCTGCCCTCAACCCCTCCCCCAGGCATGTAGGCCTCATGGGACTGTGAGGCAGAAAATCCATCCACCCCTAGTTAGGGGGGCAGGTAAGTAACTCTGACCCTATCAACCACTGCATTCCATTTTGCAACAGTGATTGGTCTAAGGAAGGCCTATGATCAGAAAGGTGCCATTTCAAATTTTTCCTTGGGATTGATAGGGTGACATATGTGTCAGAGGGAGGTGGAGAAACTCTCTTTTGCCATGGAATTGTTAAGCTAGGAGGAAATTTATTGATTACGGCTGGGGTCATCTTCCCTAGCCACATGAAAGACATTATATTCAGTAGAAGAAAAATCTGGGGGCACCTAGGTGGCTTAGCAGTTGACCGTCTGCCTTTACTTTTGGCTCAGGTTGTGATCCTGGGGTCCTGGGACCGAGTCTCACATCGGGCTCCCTGCAGGGAGCCTGCTTCTCCCTCTGCCTCTGTCTCTGCCACTCTCTGTGTCTCCCATGACTAAATAAAATCTTAAAAAAAGAAAAGAAAAATCTGCCTGTGTGAAAGAGGGATGGTGAGACAGCCAGGAAAATACTGTTTCATTTCCTGGATCCAGCTAAGCCTGAAGCCGTTCCATCTCTGGTCTTTAATTACAGGAGCCAATAAGTTCCTTTATACAGCTTCAGTTAGTTGGGAGTTGGATTTCTCTCATAACTGAGTCTGTAATAAGCCACCCACTCTCTAGTGGGAAATTAGCTATGAAACATTTTCTCAATTAGTTCATTTGACAGTGAATTTTAAAGTAAGGAGGGAGCTTTAACAATAAAAGATAGGACGTATTGTTATTCAAATTTTACATAGAAGAAACTTTGGGCTCAGAGAGGTTGAGGCACTTGCCCCAGTTCATACAGGTCATTGTGTGCTGGCTTGGATTTGAACTCAGTTCCACCTGCCTGTAAGTTCTAGAATTCCAGAGCCCAATTTTATTTTCAGAACCAATTCCATTCTTCATAGTTTTCTGCAAACATTTGTATACTCAGGCCTTTCAAAGCCAGTTCTCTCCTCCTGATAACAGTTTATAGTTACCACTCCTGCAATAGTTTATAGGATATTCCTAGGTGTTTTCATTTTCAAAATGTGTAAAGGCCAAGCTATAAAGCTTTGAAGGAGAACTTTCTGATTGTGGATGTGGGGGACTCAGAGCTCCGGGAACCTTGATCCTCATACCCACACTTATGGGAAACCCTGACCCTCTGAGAGGCCTTTCCCTAGCTAGAATGCCTTTTTTTTTTTTTTTTAAAGATTCTATGTATTTCTTCAGGAGAGACACACAGAGAGAGGCAGAGACACAGGCAGAGGGAGAAGCAAAGGGATACAGGACTCGATCCCAGGACCCTGGGATCACGCCCTGAGTTGAAGGCAGATGCTCAACCACTGAGCCACCCAGGCATGCTAGAATGCTTTTTTGTCTGGGAAACCCAAGGATTTCTGGCCGGTAGGGGCTGCCATATTAACATGTCTTTGGAGCCCTGTGTCCTTCATGGGACCTACCGTTTGAGCACAGCCTCTTCCAAGTCGAAATGCTCACCAAACCAGGTCAGCACCTGGAGGTCAGTTACTGCGGAAAGAAATGTGATGGAGAAGAGTCCTGGGAACACGTGCTCATTGAGCACAGGCCAGTGACAGCACGTTACTTGTCATTTACCTTCGACACGCAAGACGCCGTGCTGAGCCTGATGTGCGTGAGGTCATCTTCGCTCGTTTCCCAAAGGCCTGGTGAGACGATCTGCCGGTTTGCAGGTGAGGGAACCCCAGAGCTGAGCATCCAAGTGTGGGGCCCGGTGTCTGCAGCTAAGAGATCACCAAGCGGGGGTGGAAGCTAAGTGTGTCCAAGACTAAGGACCGCTTCTAACTCCTGCTCCACGTCCGCTTATCTTCACTGTGAGTTGCCATGTGAGTCTGGGGAGGGAAAGCGATTGGCAAATGATGACCACGGAAGCTGGTCTAAGCACTTCTGGAGAGGCCTTCTAGCACCTCCCTTCTGCCAGGGGCACGTGATGGGGCTTCCTTCCACACAGCAGGCTTATTCAGAGCAGGGCTGGCCCATCCCTTGTGGCAGCCAGCCTTCTTGAGGAATCTGGGGCTCCCTGCCCCGCATGGGAGGGCGGGGGGGGGGAGGTCAGCCTCCAGCCCCTCAGCCCCACCCACCTGTTCCCATCTGGGGGCGTCAGAGGCATACAGAACTCTGCACAGGAAGGATGCCTTGGGAAAAATCCTCGGAGTTTTGTATCCAAACCACAAGGCAGCTTGGCAGTGTGACAAAAGTGTTGCCATTGTGCCTGGCCAGGTGACATGAGACAACAGAGACTTCCCCATCTGGAAAGCAAGGAGGCTGACCTAGGTGACACCCCAGTGACTTACTTAGTTGCTCTCAGTTGTCTACAATGGCCGAGTCCACGGGTGGTTTCTGTGGCCTCTCTCAGACCCTGCTCATCTTCTCTCTCTCTCTCTCTCTCTCTCTCTCTCTCTCTCTCTCTCTCTCTCTCTCTTCCCCCTCCCCCAGCTAGTAATTTTTCCAACATCTTAAGATTATTTTCAAACAAGCAGCACAATTGAATCCGTTTTATGGGAGCTCCCATACATCCACCTGCGAGGTCCCACCCCGTTCTCTTAGCTTGTTTTCGGGTGACCACTGAGGTAGAAGCCTCCCACCACCGCACCTCGAGGACATGCTGGTGGGGACCCCCTCTTCCTCCTGTGCCCTTCACGCACCCTCCTCATTCTGATCTCCTTCCTCTGCCGGCGGCCACCTCTCTGGCCATACACGTGTCTGTACCCTGCTGTGGTCACCGGGGACGGGACCCCCCAGTGCCTTTCTCAGAGGACCTCAGAGAGGGAAGGACCTTCCTGGATGGGAGGTGACGTCTCAGGAGGTCACTTAGTGCCAGGCACTTGCTGTGTGCTTTTCTAACACTTCTCCCCCCGGAGATGTGGAAGTGACACACAACTGATGTAGAAACTTGGGGGAATTCCACAGAAGTGTCATGAAAAACCTTAAAATCATCAGTGAGCCCGCAGAGTGAAGTAGCTGGCATTTATTGAATGCATCATGTTGCCGGTATATCTTCAGCAACCATACCCAGCACGAAGATGGTTATCATCATCTGGACATCCCAGCTGAGGAATCAGGCACAGAGAAGGCAGGCGGTTTACTCCCATCCACACAGCTAGGAAGGGACGCGACTGGGATTGACACCCCTCCTGGTTCTAGTTAGTACGAGCTTTTCATCACCAGCCTCCATTGCGTCCCCGAGTCCCGTGATCCACGACTCAGGTATTTTCTGTGCAGCATCATTCGAACGTGCCCCTCGATATTTCTCTTTATTTTTTTTTAATTTTTTTTTTATGACAGTCACAGAAAGAGAGAGAGAGGCAGAGACACAGGCAGAGGGAGAAGCAGGCTCCATGCACCGGGAGCCTGACGTGGGACTCGATCCCGGGTCTCCAGGATCGCGCCCTGGGCCAAAGACCGGCGCTAAACCACTGCGCCACCCAGGGATCCCCGATATTTCTTTTAATAAAATCGAGATCATGTTATTTTCCCATCTGTTTTTTTTTTCCACTTAAAATATTTAACATCTCCAAATAAGCCCGTGAAATGAACTAGGCCAGGCACCATTCGAAGTGCTCTATAAGTAATTACCATCTGTACAGCAACCTATGGGGCGCGTACTCATTAGATCTGGTTTACGAGGGAAACCCAGGCACAGAGAGGTGAAGTAAGTTGCCCCAAGTCACATGGCTAGCAGGTGCCAGAGCCTGTGAACAAACCCAGCAGTCTGGCTCCAATGTCTGGGCTCTTACCATGGATACTATCTTTTTGTATAGTCTCAGTCCCATCGTGCCTGACCATGCCCCTTTGCAAACGCCATCTAGTTTGACTAACAGAATTTCTGAGGCTGGACGTGCCAAGAAGAGTGTATGCTGCATGACATGACAGCATACACTTGCTGCATGACAACTCGCTCCAAAACAAAACACATTTATTATCTCATGGTTTCTGTGGACTGGGACCACAGTCCCCCCTAAGACCACCTGCGGCAGGATCCCCTTCTAAGCCCCCTCAGGACCAGGATCCGTTGGAGAGAGGACCTCAGTTCCTTGCGTGTTGGTTCTCCCTGGGTCAGCTCATGACACAGGCTTCATCAAGGGCAGCAGTGGGAGAGAGAGCATGCCAGCAAGACAGAAGTCACACTTTTAGAAATTATTATTGATTTTCTTATCATTGTGCTAAAATATGCATCACACAAGATTGACCATCTTAACCATTTTTAAGGATACAGTTTTGTGGCATGAAGCACATCCGTAATATTGCACAACCATCACCACCACCCATCCCTAGAAGTTTTTCGTCTTCTCAAACAGAAACTCTGGCCCCATTAAATACTAACTTTCCATTCCTCCCTCCCGCAGCTCCTGGCAACCTCTGTTCTACTTTCTAGCTCTATGAATTTGACTTCTCTAGCTAGTGAAATGTAAGTGGAATCTTAGAAGTGGAACCAGGCAATACTTGTATTTTTGTGGCTGATCTATTTCACTTAGCATCATGTCTTCATGGTTCATCCACATTATAGCAGGTGTCAGAACTTCCTCCTTTTTAGAGCTGAATAATATTCCATTATATGGATTGACCCCATTGTATTTATCCATTCATCTGTCATGGGTAGATGAGTGGCTTCCGCCTCTTGGCTATTGTGAATAAGGCTGCTGTGAACATGGGTGTGCAAATATCTGTTGGAGTCTCTGCTTTTGGTTCCTTTGGATATATACCGAGAGGTGGAATTGCTGCACTTTATATTTAGCTTTTTGAGGAACCGCCCTACGGTTTTCCACACTTGGCTGCACCATTTTACATTCTCACCAACAAGGCACAAGGGTTCTAGTTTCTCTACATCCTCACCAACACTTGTTTCTTGTTTCGTTTTTGGTTTTATAGTGGCCATCCCAATGAGTGTGATGTGGTATTTCATTAAAGGCGTCCCTTTTATAGCCTCATCTCAGAAATTACATCACATCAATTTTGCTGTATTCTGTCTATAAGAAACAAGTGGCTAAGTTTAGCCCACACCCAAGAGTGGATACTATGGAGGGCCTCAACAGCAGGAGGCAGGGATCATTGGAGCTATTTTAGAAGGCTGCCTATCACAAATGTTGCAATTATCCTGTTTTTGTATTTTTTATTACTTTATTTTATTTATTTATTCATGAGAGGCAGAGACATAGAAAGGGAGAGAAGCAGGCTCCCTACAGGGAGCTTGATGTGGGATTCAATCCCAGGACCCCAGGATCACAACCTGAGCTAAAGGCAGACACTCAACCACGGAGCCACCCAGGTGTCCCATGTATTTTTTATTACTTTAAATGTAAGGCAGCATATTATTGGATTTAGCACCATTGTGTAATGGCAAATATATGGGCTTTGTGGCTAGAAAGATCAGAATTTGGGCAGCCTCCGTGGCGCAGCAGTTTGGCACCACCTGCAGCCTGGGGTGTGATCCTGGAGACCCAGGATCAGGTCCCACGTCGGGCTCCCTGCATGGAGCCTGCTTCTCCCTCTGCCTGTGTCTCTGCCTCTGTGTGTGTGTGTGTGTGTGTGTGTGTCTATAAATAAATAAATAAATAAATAAATAAATAAATAAATAAATAAAATCTTTTTTAAAATTTATTTATTTATGATAGTCACAGAGAGAGAAAGAGAGAGAGGCAGAGACACAGGCAGAGGGAGAAGCAGGCTCCATGCACCGGAGCCCGACATGGGACTCGATCCCAGGTGTCCAGGATTGCACCCTGGGCCAAAGGCAGGCGCCAAACCGCTGCGCCACCCAGGGATCCCAATAAATAAAATCTTAAAAAAAAAAGAAAAGAAAGATCAGAATTTGAATCCTGGATCCTTGTCTACCCTGCTGTGTGACCTTGAGAAGTTACTGGACCCCTCTAAGTCTTGGTTTTCTTTGTTAAATGGGAAGAAAAATATCTGCCTTGAAAGATTATTGCAAGAATTAAACTAATGTATGTCATATACCCTACGCTTTGTAGGATCTCAACAAACTGTATCTCACCATCACCATCACCATCACCCTCACCCTCACCATCACCCTCACCATCATCCATCACCATCACCATCACCATCACCATCACCATCACCATCATCATCACCACTGTGGCAAGAACAAAGGAGTCAAAACTGCGAAGTGGTTTTCCATCAGGGTGTCCTTACAGGCATCACCGCCAGGTGGCAGCTGTTGTCAGGCTGGGTATTAACCTCCCCTTGTTGGTACCAGATAAGATGTGTGTCTAGTAATAGCTAAGGATTATTTTGGGCAGGCTGAGCATATGAAAAAACGTAATATCACAATCTCTACCTACATTGGGATTAAGCTATTACTTCATTGTCCTTCCGTGAGCTCTGTGGCTCCCGCCTCCTGCAGAGGACAGCCTTCCCCACACCCTTCTGGCTTGACTGGCTCCTGCCAGCCCCTTTATGTGCAGTTCTCAAAGCTTCCTCAAGCCTCTCTGCCTTTGCTTGAGCTTCCTCCGCTTTTGTTCCATTTATGTCACGTGTCACCTTCCTCTAGAAGCTTACGCTGCTCCTGCTGCTCCCATTCTACTCATGTCAAGTCTGACATCATTCTAGAAGCCTTTCTTGACCTCCCCACCCAGACCCCAGGTAGCAAAGGCTCCATCATCCAGGCTTTCCCCAGTCACAGCCCTTGACTCCAACCAGTGTAATCTCTGATCTGTGGTCACAGGACCTGGGACTCAGTAGGACATGTGGGCAGATAATCATTCTGTAAATGTTTATCGAGCTCCGTCTCCGTGGCAGGCATTAGGTGCTAGGGACCTGCTGGAGAACTTTCTTTTGATAAACAAACCAGAATCCTGAAATATAGAGCCTCTGCTGGAAGGATCCTCAGACCTTGAGCAATCAGAAGAAGCTTGTACCTCTTTTCAGTTCTTTTTTTTTTTTCATTTTTATTTTATTTTATTTTTTTTAATAAATTAATTTTTATTGGTGTTCGATTTACCAACATACAGAATAACACCCAGTGCTCATCCCATCAAGTGTCTCCTTCAGTGCCTGTCACCCACTAGTTCATTTCCCAGAGTTAGGAGTCTTTATGTTCTGTGTCCCTTTCTGATATTTCCCACACATTTCTTCTCCCTTCCCTTATATTCCCTTTCACTATTATTCATATTCCCCAAATGAATGAGAACATACCCTGTTTGTCCTTCTCCGATTGACTTACTTCACTCAACATAATACCCTCCAGTTCCATCCACGTTGAAGCAAATGGTGGGTATTTCTCTTTTCAGTTCTTAATAGAGTTGCCAGGTAAAATACAGGATGCCCATTTAAACTCAAATTTCAGAAAAACGACAGATTACTTTCTAATACATCTGGCTCAATATTAAGATGTATTAAATAATAATGTAAATAATAAATTAAATAATAGCTCCTAAATGTTGCAAATGACATGCAAATACTAAAAATTATTTGTTGCTTTTCTGAAATTCAGACTTCAGCAGGCATGGTGGGGTTTTGCTCTTTTGGTATTCGGTTTGATTTTTAACAAATCTGGTGAAACGCCTTGTTTGTGGGGAGGCAGTACAACATTGGGATGTGGCTACATTTCCACAAAAAGCCCATGTGGCACAAGCCTGGAACCTAAGGTATTTTGAAGTTTAATGGACTATTATGTTTTTAGCCAGAAATCCCTCTTTCCAGATGATTGTATGTTTTCTGACCCTGAGGGATCTCTCCTTAGAATTTACACACCCACTCCAGAAACATTTAAGACCAAAAGCTTTGGTCTTTTTTTTTAATAAGATTTTATTTTTTTATTAATGAGAGACACACAGACACAGGCAGAGGGAGAAGCAGGCTCCACACAGGGAGCCCCGCATGGGACTCAATCCCAGGTCCCCAGGATTATGCCCTGGGCTGAAGGTGGCGCTAAACCGCTGAGCCACCCTGGCTGCCCAAAAGCTTTGGTCTTAAAGCAGTCATGACAGGGCGTGAGGGCAGGATGGGGCTTGGAAGAGAGGGTTCTTTCTTACGCTTAGGTTTAAATTCCACTCAGTCTTGGTCTTTGGTGATGGGGGCCGGTACATTACCTTTCCTCTGGCCTTGAAGGCTGCATCCCAGCCACACTGCCCACTGCCCTGAATTCACGGACACATTGAGCCAGTCAGAGGCTCCTCAGAGAATGCACACAAATGTCCCGGGCAGGTGGACTGGCTGCTGACTCTGGACACTCCCTCGGGGCACTGCAGGGGAAACAGTGCTGCACCCGGATCAGAGTTCTGACTCTGCCACCTGCCAATTGGAAGACACTCGTTCTAGTCATGCGCTGGAACACCTGGGTGGCTCAATGGTTGGGTATCTGCTTTTGGCTCAGGGGGTGATCCTGGGGTCCTGGGATGGAGTCCTGCATCAGGCTCCCCGAAGGGAACTTGCTTCTCCCTCTTCCTGTGTCTCTGCCCCTCTCTCTGTGTCTCTTGTGAATAAATAAATAAAATCCTAAAAAAATACTAAAATTAAATTAAAAAAAATAAAGTCACACACTAATCTATTAATGGGCTATTAGACTCCATGCTAGGGACCAGGGTATGAATAAATGCTAATGAGACATTTCTCTTAGCCGTAAGTCCTAGAAGTGAACTAACATCGAGCAGTTCACTTTACCTCGTTGAGCCTGTTTCTAATCTGTAAATATTTAATCTGTAAAATGGGGCACGTAATAGGGACTTACAACCTATCACCTAAAACCCCTGGTGCCAAATGTCCTCTTCCATTCAGAAGTGGGATTTATTTCCCTTCCCCTTGAGTCTGAGCTGGGCTGTGACTGCTTTGACCAACAGAACGTGGCAAATGTGACAATGCCTTTGTGTGGACTTCCAGCTCTGCCTTGTTCTCGTGGCACATGAGTCACTATGTGAAAGTTTGGCTTCCCTACTGGGGAGACCACCTGGAAAGACCCTGAAACCATAGGGCAAGGAAAAGGACCTCAACTGAGCCCAGCCATCCAGACACCCTCACCCAGGTGCCAGACATAGGCATGAAGCTACTCTCCAGCCCCGCTCAGCCACCAGCTAGAGGCCACCATGTGACCACTGTTGATACCATGTGAAGCAGAAGACTCACCCAGCTGAGCCTTGCCCCAATTCCTCCCCCAAATACCATGAGACATAACAAACCAGTGGTTAAGTCAATGAGTTTTGAGGTCATTTGTTGCACAGCAGTAAAAAGCTGGAGCTGCTGGCAGCTCAAGCTGCCACCTATATCCTGGAGCCTGGTTCCAGGAAGGAACAGTAGGGCAGGAGACAGGAGAAGAACAGTAGAAAGAGCCAGGGAGGATTATGAAAGTAAAAAAGGAATATGCCCTTTAGCCCAGAAATGTCATTTCTAGGAATCCATCCTCCTGAAATATTTGCACGTGTGCTTGCTAGGATTCTACGGGATGGTTCCCTGCAATGGTATTTGCGGTCAGGAGCACCAGGAGGCAACCTGGGTGTTGTCCACCAATGGGAGGACTAAATAAATTAGGACACATCTAAACCATGGGACAGTAAGGAAGTATTTTATTTTATTTATTTATTTGGGAGAAAGAGAGAGAGAGAGAGAGAGAGAGATAACAAGTAGGGGGAGGAGCAGAGGGAAAGGGACAAGCAGACTCCCCCTGAGAGTGGAGCTGGACACAGGACTCATTCCCATGACCCAAGACCACAACACTGAGTCGAAATCAAGAGTCAGATGCCCAACCGACTGAGCCACCCAGGTGCCCGTGTAAGGAGGTATTTTCAAAGAATGGCGTAGATCTGCGTGTACTGATAAGGAAAGGCCAGCTGAGTCATGAGACATAGATCAACAAATTGTTGAGGGGAACAAGGCAGGTTACAGAATGGTGTAACATTATAAAATATATTTCTGTGTATATATACAGATGTAGTTACTCTGTATATCTATACCTACACCTGTACCCAGCTCCAGTTGCAGTCCCATCATCTAGGAGGACGCTGTAGTAGACACTTGTTGCTTCTGCTCGTTCAGAGACATTCATTGTGGCGTCTTCTGGAAACAGCACCCAGATTCCCTTTTGAGAACTGCTTCTTCCCCACCTTCTGTCCTGATGGTTTGGGTTTGACTCTATTCCTCCCATGGTTGCCAGAGCTGGAGCATGGATATCAGGCCTGGACAAGCAGGAACCAGCTTTTCTCGGCCACAGCGATGGTTCCGGACAACCAAGCTTGTCCGATCACAAGTCAGGCCTGGAGCAGGTACTACAAAGTTGTCCATCTTCCCTGGGGAGGTCTGATTCTGGGGTGTAGAGCCTCAGTGATTGAAGAGAAACCACTAGAGATGTCTCTTCAGACCGTGGTGTCCTCCTGAGGCTGCAGCTCGGCTTCTGACCCTGGAACCCTGGGGTCCCCAAATTGAGCAAACTGACACCATTCCAATGAACACCATCCCTGCCTGCCCTCGCCAGGGCTGGTACCTTGAAACCTAAACACCTTCATGGATCCAGAGGCTTGCAGTATTTTCATCGTGGTCACCTCTGAGGAGTGAGAATTAAGAGGCTCTTCAGTTATCTCTCCATACTATTCAAGTTTTGATTAGCATATACTACTTTCATAATTCAAAAGTACGTTGTGAAGACATTGGTCTGGGGATGTCTTTTTCAGCTCACTCCCTCTCAGTTCCCATCTTCCCGGCTTCCTTTAAACAGGTCTCCTTGGTTGTAAGTTATGTAAAGCAAATCAAGATGGACTATAAATTTTTAATAACGGCTTTATTGAGATATAATTCACATACCATAAAATTTGTCCTTTTAAAGGGCACAATTCAGTGGTTTTAGTACAGCCACGGAGCTGTGCAACCAGCACCCATTCTAACTTCAGAACATTCTCGTTGTCTCAGAAAGCTCAGGGCCCATCAGCAGTCTCTCTCTACCACTGATCTGTTCCCTGTCTCTGTACAATCCGCCTCCTCTGGCTGTTCCACATACACTCACTGAATGACATGACATGATCTTCTGAGCCTGGCTTCTTCCACTTAGCATCATGTTTTTCAGGTTCATCTGTGTTGGAGCAGATGCCAGTCAGTGCTTCATTCCTTCTTTTGTTTTTGTGTAGTTTTTAAAACTTTTTTTTTTACGATGTGTACATTTACGATGGTAAAATGTGCACAGGACTTACCATTTTAACCATTTTTGAATGTGCAGGCCAGTGGCATTAAGCACATTTACACCGTTGTGCAACCATCACCACCACCCACCTCCAGGATGTTTTCATCATCCTATATTGAAATTCTCTTCCTCTTAAAGGATAGCTCCCACTCCTCCCCCAGCCCCTAGTGACACAGTTCTAGTTTCTGATCTAAGCACTTGGCTATTCCGTGGACCCCATATAAGTGGCATCATACAGTAAATATTGTTATATGTTCCATACAAGTCGAATTATATATATTATAATATTATGTATATATGTGTGTACTTTTGTGTCTGGCCTAATTCACTTAACATAATGTCTTCCAGGTTCATCCATTTCATCCATGTTGCAGCTTTATCAGGATCTTGTTGCTTTTTTTTCTTAAGAGAGGGACACACAGAGTGCACAGGAGCAGGGTGGGGGCAGGGCAGAGGGTGAAGGAGAGAATCTCAAGCAGGCTCCATGCCCAGCACCAAACCCTACGCAGGGCTTGATCTCACGACCCTGAGATCATGACTTGAGCTGAAACCAAGAGTTAGACACTTGACCAACTGAGCCATCCAGGCACCCCAGGATTTCATTGCTTTTTAAGGCAAAATACTATTCCATCATAAGGGTAGACCATATTTTATTTATTCATTCATCAGTTGATGGACAGTTCGGTTGTTTCCATCTTTTGGCTGCTGAGGATAATGGTGTCGTGCATATTGACGTACAAGTTTTTGTGTGCACATATGTTTTTGTTTCTCTTGGGTTTACATCTAGAATTGCTGAGTCATATGGGAAACCGCCCATTTGAGTTTTTGAACAACTGCCAAACTGCTTGCTAAACCAGCCATATCATTTTACATTCCCACCAATAACATAAGAGGGTTCCAATTTCTCATCTTCACCAATGCTTGTTATTGTTCATCTTTTTTAACGAAGTATTATCTCCTCGTGGTCTTGATTTGCATTTCCCTAATGTGTAGTGACACTGCATCTTTCCATGTGCATGTTGGCCATTTTCTGGTATACCATTTTAATTTCTTTGTCAGGATTTTTTAGGGGGTATATTTTTCAAGATTTGGGGTGAGAGTTACTCTGAGGATTGTAATTAACATCCTAACTTAAAACAATCTAGCTCAGATTAGTATTAACTGAATTTTAATAGTATACAAAACTGCTCTGGCGTGACTCTGTTCTTTCTCCTCCTTTGTGCTAAAATGGTCATACGAACTACATCTTTATGCGTTATAAGTCTGTCAGCACAGTTTTCTAGATATTGCTTTATGCAGTTATCTTTTAAATCAGACAGGAGAAGAAAAGAGTGTAACAAAAAAAACACATATAAACTGTCTCTTCTATTTACCTTTCCTGGTGCACTCCTTACTCAAATCTGCTCTTGGGCACCTCTAGTGAAATTTTCATTTCAGTTATTATACTTTTCAACTCCATAATTTCTATTTAGTTCTTTTAAAAATATAATTTCTTTTTAAAAATTTATTTATAATTGCTATACCAAACATGGGGCTCAAACTCATGACCCTGAGATCAAGAGTCACCTGCTGCTCTGACTGAGCCAGCCAGGCACCTCTTATAAATATAGTTTCTATCTCTTCAGTGGATACTGTGAGATAGCATCCTCATAGTTCCCTTTAATCTTTAGGCATGGTTTTCCTTAGAGCTTTGAGCATATTTATAATAGCTGATTTAAAACTGACAGTAACTCCAACATCCAGGCTTCCCCAGGGACAGTTTCTATTACCTGCCTTTTTTCCTAGTAGGGGCGAGACTTTCCTGTTGGTTGGTTGATTGGTTGGTTTGCAAGTCTCATAACTGTTTTGTTGGGGCACCTGGCTGGCTCAGGCTGAGAAGCATGCGACTCTTGATCTCGGGGTAGTGAGTTCGAGCCCCTATTTGTTGTTGTTGGATTGTTGTGTTTGCTGTTGTTTGTTTAGCGACCCTCCTGGCCTAATTCTGTCTATATTCTTTGTTATGTGCAGCCACATGCTTTGCTGAGGGCTCTCTGCTGTGTCTGTTGGGTGTGCCTTCAATGCTCCAGCAGGTAGTTTACAACTGCCTTAGTATCTACTTGCTGGTTGGTCGGCCAGAGAGGGGCTTGGTGGGGAGGGGAGGTGCTTGAAGGCAGGGCCCCTGTCACATTATCTCTGTATTGGTAAGGGCTAGGATAGCGGCTGGTACAGAGTAAGTAATCATTGCATGTCTGAATGAATGATGGTCCCATATTTGCATTGTGGTTTGCAATTTACAAACTGTTTTCTCATGATCAGATTCCATATGGTGGATTTAATTCAGCAATATTTCCTGCTCATTAACAACATGACGATCAGTGCGTCAAGTGTCAAAGGTGGAAATATAAAGAAGACAAAACCTTGCTTTGGAAGATATTTTCAGGCTAGCGCAAGACACCAGATACACGTACATATACAAAACAAATAGTAATGTGGAGTATAGATTCCATGGGAGTGGCCACATCTCTGTCTTGTGCTATTCTATAATTGCAGAGCATGCAACAGCATCTGGTACTTAGATATTTGTGGCACATTAAACGATGCCACAATTTCTTGTATATCCCTTCTACTGAGGGGTGGGGTGGGGTCTATGTTCCTCTTCCTTGGGTTGGGTGGGCTTTGTGACCACTTTGACCAGTAGAAGACAGCAGAAGTTGTACTGTGCTCATTTCTGCACCCAAATCTTAAGAGACCATCTGTTTCCATGTTGTGTTTCTTGGAACACACACTCTTGAAACTCAGCTTTTCTGTTAGAAGGAAACTCAAGTAGCCCTATGGAGATGCCCACACGTAAAAGAACTAGTAGGTGCCCCAGGCAACAGCCTACACAAACTTATTAGCCATGTGACTAAGACATCTTGGAAATGGATCTTCCAGCCCCAGCTGAGTCACCCTGTGCGCTGAGAGCAGACATGGGCTGTCCTACTTAGCCCTGACTAAACTCAAGTCTCAAAGAGTTCAAGGCCCTGGGGTTTTGGGATGGAATGTTATACAGAACTAGACACAACAGCATTCAATAAGTAGTTGTTGGCTGCCTGATTGTTGACAATCTGTGATTGTCAAGAGGGGTAATGCACGTCATCACATTTAATCTTTTCAACAATGCTGTTGATGAAGCAACCTTCCCAAGATTATACAGCGGGTAAATGGTAGTACTGGGAATAGACCTCTAAATGTTTCTGATGTCAACACTAGATTTCCACATTTGCACTACACCATGCTACCTCTCTCTAGAGAACTGGAATGAAGTTCGCTATCCACCAAGGGGGAATTAGACCTGTAGGGGTTGGACTGATCAAGAAAGGCTTTATGGAGATGGAGCTTGAGCTAATTCTTGAAGAATGAGGAGGAATTATCCAGGTAAGAAAGAAAATCAATGGTGTTCCAGGGAAGGATAACAATATGAGAATGGTTCTCATGCAGCTGAGCCCTCATGGCTTGTGTCCCATTGATTATTTGGGGTTGTCTAACTTGAAGTTTGGAAATGTGAAACAACCATTTTATAATCTTCATGGATACTAGGGGTCAGGAACTTGGACAGGGCACAGCTGGGACTGCTTGCTTCTGTCCTACCATGTTTGGGACCTCAGCTGGGAAGATTCAAAAGCTGGGAGTGACTTGACTGGTAAGGTCTGGAATCATCTAGATATGGCTTCACTCATGTGTGGGGCAGCTGATGCCGCCTGGCAGCTGGGATGTCAGCTGAGCTGCACACGGCCTCTCCATGTGGACAAATTTGTCTTCCTCAGAGCATGATGGCTGGGTTTCAAGTGTGAACGTCCCCAAAAGAGCAAGGTAGAAGTGAAAGGCATTTTAACAACTCAGCCTCAGAAGCCAGAAGGTGGTGGAGTTGATCTTAAAACATTCAGCAATAGTTTGAAAAATTATCTTTCTTGGGGGTTGGATCAATGTAGTAGACTGTGCACATGTTTTTACTGCTACTTTCATCATCAGTCCCTAGCAATGACAGAAAAGAAATATTTAAGAAGAGTAGACTCATAACAGAACTCGAAAACTGAGTGGAAGCAGCCCCGGTGGCCCAGCTGTTTCGTGCCACCTTTGGCCCAGAGTGTGATCCTGGAGACCCGGGATCCAGTGCCATGTCAGGCTCCCTGCATGGAGCCTGCTTCTCTCCCTGTGTCTCTGCCCCCCCCTCTCTCTCTCTGTCATGAATAAATAAATAAAATCTTAAAAAAAAAAAGAAAAGAAAACTGAGTGGACCACCTACTGATGTTGAAGAATCTCAGAAGGACAGAGAACATATAGAATTGATTTGGGCAGAGAGGTGGCGAACCACAGCCCAAAACATGTGCCGAAGAGGAAGGCTGTGAGTCGTGGGAGTTCAAGTCATGGACAATGGATTTGAGGAGCAGGATGAGGACTTGAGGTCATCATCAGGGTGGTTGTTTGAAAACAGACATCTAGAATGGCAGACAGTGGACCCTGTCCTTTGCCCAGCAGCAGGCAGCAAAGGCACTAGGCCCCAGGCCAGAGCAATGTGTCCAGGACTTGGGTGGGAAAGCAAGAGACAGGAAAGAGCCCCAGATAGCAGTAGAAGTTAGGAACAATCTGAGGCCCCCTACTCCCAAAAGATAGCTTCTAGAACAGACCCCCATACTTTTTCTCTTCCTCACCATTAGCCCCAGTCATGCAACAAATTTTCCTGAAATCAGTAAAAGTAAAATCATTAAAGGGAAGCACCAGGCTCTGCAGAAGAGGGACCAGCATTCAAGGAAACAGCAAGAAGTTTAATAGAAGTTGTTAAATATCCTCGGAGGAAAATGAGATGAATAGTGCACCCATGAAACAAGACGTAGTCGATGCCCTGTCCATGTCCCCTCATCTTTCTACTTTGGTTCACCATACCTACATTTATTTGCCTGAGAATTTTTTCCTCTTTTAGCCTCCATAGATATCTTTGTGTGGCATGTTTGAAGTGCTGAGGAATTAACACCCGCTCTACTAGAAGCAGCCCTCAACCAATGACCAATGGGTATCGGTATAAATACGTCAGCTCCTTCACCCCTTGGGTGGAGTAGCTCTGAGATGCATGTTCACATGGCCTTCCAGAGCTCACTGGCACACCCCTCATTGGCTGCTTTCCCTTCCCCATCACACCTTCCCACTCCCTTTCAGGTAGTTTCTGATATCATCCCCCAAATAAGCCACTTTTCCTCAAATCCCTTTTTTTTAGGGTTTTTCTTATTGGAGAACCCAAACTAAGCCTGAGAAACAGGCAGTTATGAAAAAGGAATGGGGAGAGGGACTGGAGAACATAATGAGCATAGAAGGGTAAAGAACTAGGACGGTATGGGAATTATGAAAAAAGTTGTCACATGGACAATAGATCCAGAGACTCCCATACATGACTGAAAGGACAGAAATAATTCAAAGGAAGAAATAATCCAAGAAATAATAAGAGGAAAAACTCCTCAGGCTGGAAAAAACTCATAAATCTTCAGATTGGATGGTCCATGAGTGAACAGCAACTCATGCTGATGAAATCTGCAAACACCAAGGGAAAGTTCTAAAAGCTTTTAGAGGTAAAAAGTAGATTACCTACAAAGAAACAAATTTGGGGGTCCCTGGGTGGTTGAGCATCCAACTTGTGATTCCAGCTCAGGTCACAATCTCAGGGTCATGAGATCGAGTCCCGCATTGTGTTCTATGCTGGGCATGGAGCTTGCTTAAGATTCTCTCCCTCTCCTTCTGCCCCTCCACTTTTCTCTCTCTCTCAAAAAAAAAAAAAAAAAGAAAGAAAGAAAGAAAGAAAGAAAGAAAGGAAAGGAGAAGAGGAGAGGGGAGAAGACTGGAAGAGAGAAGAGAAGAGAAGAGAAGAGAAGAGAAGAGAAGAGAAGAGAAGAGAAGAGAAAAGAAGAAAAGAAGAGAAAAGAAGAGAAAAGAAGAGAAAAGAAGAGAAAAGAAAGTTTCAATAGGGCCATAAATCCCATCAGCCACACGAGGGCTGAAGGACCATGGGACTATCCCTTCTCAGTTCCGTGGGAAAGTATTTGGAACTTAGAATCCTGCGCCTAGCTAAAAATCACTTATATGAAAGGGGAAAATAAAGACATTTATAAATATGCCAGAGCCCAGACCCAGAGTTACTTTCAATCAACAGGAAAATGAAGCCAAGAGCAAGGTTTGTAGTGCAGAAAGCAGGGGGCCGAGCTCTGACCCTTCTCGGGGACTCTCTCCCCTCGGACCTCCATGTGCTGCAGCTGGAGCCCAGGGACCTTGCCCACCTCTGACTTCTCTCTCTGATGACTGCCCGGACGCCACCGCCTTGACCTTTAAGGGCACACGGGCCCGGGGGAGTGCCCTGAGCCGCAGCAAACCATTTTGCTGTGGCACTGCAACCTCGCACGCAGCTCCTGCCTAGATTAGGAACCCTGCGTAGCCAGGGCCATATCGTCTACGTAACGGGTCAGTATTGGCTGATCTTTACCAGCTCTGTCTCTCTCCTTTCACACATGATAGGGTCTCCGCTGCTGCCAGCCTCCCCTTCCCCATCTGAGCTGCTCGAAACGCCTGCTCCAAACTCAGTCTGCTGGAGTTTCTCCCCTCAGTCTCCCCTCCATCTGCCTTTCAGCCTCCTTCCCCTCCCCCTCCCCCTTCCCCCCAGCTTCTGCACTTGCCTGGGTGTTCTGGACTCAGTCTCCTGATCGGTATAATCAGAGCCAAGGAGGTGGAGGGCTTATCAAGACCCCGCCATGTGCCAGGCAGCAGTCGAAGTCCTTCATTTGGATCAATGAACTTCCTTCTCCTAGCTTGTCCTATGGAATGAGAGCTATTATTCATCCCATTCTTTCAGATGGGGAAAGCAAGGCACAGAGAGGGGAGTAGCTTGCTGGGAGGCTCACAGCAGCTGATAGCTAGAGCTAGGCTTCTACCTTGGCGGTCTTGCTCTTAACCGTAATGAATTTCTGGGGCACTGCTCTGAACCTTTGCCAACCGGTAAATGCCCAGAGATTGAAAAATTTGTGGGATGTACTCAGGATGGGAGAGAACAACAGAGCAGAACTACAGGATTAGGATTGGAGTTAATGGAGGGCACCTGGGTGGCTCAGCAGTTGAGCATCTGGCTTCAGCTCAGGTCATTATCCCAGGGTCCTGGGATCGAGTCCCACATTGGGCTCCCCGCAGGGAGCCCGCTTCTCCCTCTATGTCTCTGCCTCTCTCTGTGGGTCTCTCATGAATAAATAAAATCTTAAAAAAACAAAGGATTGGAGTTATGGGAGATAGCAAGTGGAAATGAGTTTGGAAGGCAGGGCACGCACAGAGTGGTCATATGTGACGTGAGACATGTAGGTAGTTGTAGAGTTTGCACAGGCTATCTGGGTGGGCCTTTCACACTCCAGCTGATCCAGGTAGCGATACTCAGAGAGTTGGTTTCAAGAGGATCATCACTTTTGACCTTTTACAGATGATGAGTCTGATGCTTAGAGAGGTTAAGTGACTTGCTCAAGGTCACACAGCCGAGTAATGGCAGAGCAGAGGCACTTGAACAGTAGAGCCACCTGACTC
The DNA here is from genome assembly GCF_905146905.1 of Nyctereutes procyonoides. Lineage (NCBI taxonomy): Eukaryota > Metazoa > Chordata > Mammalia > Carnivora > Canidae > Nyctereutes > Nyctereutes procyonoides. Next base: position 29,133,524 of record NW_026575049.1, on the reverse strand, counting down.
CAGGCACAAATAACTAGAGCGTGAGGTCCTGATGGTCGGTACAAAATGCCAGTCAGTGCTTCAGCCATATTTGTTAACTGATTCTCTGCAGTTACAAAACATGTTGTTTCTATTAATATATCTACTGTTTGTCCTCTGGACAAAGACAAGTAATATTCTTGGTTTGGGTTCCACAAGGGAAGGATTTCCTCCTCCACCCATTCAAGTCCAAAAATTGCTGCCCCTGCAGCTGCCCAGCCCTCTCCAAACAATCCAAGTTTGGAACGGAGACCAGGCAGGAGGGGAGGAGCAGAGGGAAGGGAACAGGAAACCAGGAGAACTTTTATTTTCCATGATGTAGGAGTGACCTCCACCCGTTTTCATCAGAAATTTTTAAGATGCTTTACATCTTCCCCCCCACACACACCCAGTTACCTGGCTGTTAGGGTAGATGGGAGGGGAGGAGGGAGGCAGGATGGTAGAGATCAAGGCAAGGGCCCACCTCGCCTCTAAACACTGCAGAACACTTATGTTTCACAGAGATGTTGCTGGAAACAAACAGGGACCTGCGGCCCGCTGGAGCCAGCCCCCAGAGCATACCTCGGTCTTCTTCCCCTCCTGGCTGTGGGGCAAGGACCCTGTGAAGGATGGCCTTGGGGACCTAGCGGCTTCTCTGCCCCAGTCCCTTCTGATCACACTGGAATGTCCCTTCAGCTAGCTTCCCTGCCACCCCATGTCCCCCCCGTCCTTGCCTGGCCCTGGGGAGGCCAAGGTGAATGCCACCTGGTCTCTGTTCTTGAGGATCTCGCCACTGACGAGGGAGCCACACGTACGTGTCATGCCTCTAATCCAGAGCATGCGTGAAGCAGGGGCTCCCGGGGCTCTGTGGGGGACAAGAAGCTAGGACCGTACTACAGGACAAAGACTGTCCTACAAACTGTTGACTGTTTGACAACAGACTGTTTGACTGTTGACCAGCGCCGGAACCACAGCTCCATGGCTTCCTCTCTCTGTGTCCCTGGCAGGACTTCTCTAGGTTTCGGATCCCCCTGCTGTGAAATGGGGACATGGTACCACTCACCTCGCAGGGCTGTTGAGAGGAGAAGTAGCATTGCGGGGACAGTGCAGCCCTCAGCTCTCAGAGCAGAAAGTGGGATCTTGGGAGGAGGCCCCTGGAAAGGCGGCAGTGGAGGGAGGGGGGCTGGAAGCCAACAGAAGCGCGCCCCTCCCCGGTGCCTGAGAGTCCGAGCAAAGGTTCAGCAGGGAGGAGAGGTAGGACAGGCCCAGAGGGAAGGGAATTGGGGCCAGGGCCCACATGTGTTAGAGAGCCCGTGCACCTGTCTCTGGATCCAAACTGGACCCACCTGGGCCCAGGCAGGTAGCTTCCTGCGGGTTGGGAAATTATTTTGCCCTGGGATTTTACTGCCTGGGGGGGGTGTTTTTAGGGTCCAGTTCCATTACCAATATTCCTGCAACAGATGTGGAGGAGGCAGACATGGATTGCACGGTCTCCATTGGGGAGCAAGGAGGGGACAGGGGAGGGACAGAGTCAGCTGCCAGCTCTGGAACCATCCCTGGGGTCCTCTTGTGCGGCCATCGCCTCTCCTCTCCCTGGGCATGCCACTGAGGACAACGTCGGGGTCTGTAAGAGGTGCCCATGTGAGAAGGCCTGCACCCTGAATCCTAGAGCGCCAGGGCTGGGACAGTACCCTGCTCAGCCCACCCACTGTACAAGGAAGGAAGAGAGGAAGGACCACCTGAGGTCACATGCTCCACTTCGCTGGCAGGTCCCCACCAAGAGCCGATGTCATCGTGTTCTGCTGTGGATAGAGAGAGCCAGCCACCTGCTGCCGCCCCCCAGCACGTTGGCTGTGATCGGACACCTCACCTTTCAGGAGTTTGCTACACTAACAACAATGCTGAGCCACACAATGGGGAATATTATCTTCCCCCATTTTCCTGATGAAGGAATCAAAGTTCAGAGGGGCTGGATGACCTCTCCAAGGTCACAGCATGGGGACCCAGATTGTTTTGCTGCAGGGACTGTGTCCATCCCACTAGCTCAGGAAGTCCCCAGAGCAGTGCCACCGTGCTCCAACCTTAGAATTTTGCTGCCTTTGAAAGCAGCTCAAATCCCAGCAGGCATCCGAGAATGTCGCTTCAGTATGGCAGGTGCAGGCGTCTGTGCCTTCCCTTGGATTTCTGCTACCTCTTTTATGTCCCAGGTAGATCGATTTAGGTTAAAACGTTGGATTTATGTAACATCTTGTAATGCAGGGAACAAACTCAGGCTCATGGTTGCAGATCTGGGTTTGAGTCCTGTCTTTGCCTCCTGGTACCAAATGATCTTGCTTAGGTCAATCACGAAATGTGGAGGGTTTTTGGACCAAGTAATAAAAGTCCATGTCACAAAAGTCAGAAGTGTATAAACTGAAAAACAAACTTCTCTCTCGGCCTGCTCCTAGCTCCTTGGCATCTCGTCCCAGAGGCAATCGCTTATTTCCCTGCATCTTGCAAAGATGCTCAATGAACGTGCAGGCATTTTGTGCTCAATTGTAAGATGAAGGCTCCAGCTACTTTAAGGAGCGAGGTCTCAGTGAACACTCAGGTTTCATGCCCGATAGGAAGCCAAAGAGATTGTGCCACCTTCAATCTGCCTTCTGTGGTCCCTCCTGGCCTTCTGCTTCCTGAGAGCAAAGGTGTGGTGGACCTGGAGGAAGCAGGGAGAGTCAAAGGGTCAAAATGCCTGTGCTTTATCCTCAAATGGATCAGCAAAAATATTAATGGTAATAATGCAACTAGTAATGAGGAGCGACAAAATGTTAACCAATGATGATTCTCGGGTAATGGCGCACATGAATTTACAGCACGCTTCTTTCAACTTTTCTGCAAGCTTGAACAGTTTTTCCAAATGGAAACTTAGGGGGAAAAACAAGAGATGACTTAGGAAACCAGGAAATCTAAGTCCGGGCAGCAAAGAGCAGGAGTGGAATAAAAGCCTAAGTGGTTGGCAGCTGCTCAGGGTGGGCGTGACATGCCGGGAAGGCGGTGGGGTGTGGGCCAGCTAGGAGGCCAGCCAGCCGGTGCCGAAACTCTGCAGTGAATCCATCTCTTGGTCCTGAACCGCAGCCAGGGGGGAGGCACAGCAGGGTCATGTCATGGTTTTAATGCGTATTTCCCACTTTCTAATGGTGTTTGTTGGCCATTGTCTCGGAATTCCTGTTCATGCCTTGTGTCTGTCTTTCCATTAGGTTGTTTTTTCCTTAATGGTTTGAATAATTCCCCCTACAGTCTCGATAATAATCCTATGTAACATATGTGTTGAAAATATCTTCATCTAGGTTGTAGAGGTTTTTTTGTTTTGTTTTGTTTTTTTCACTCCTTTAATGGTACCTTTTGAAGAATTTTTTTTTGAAAGATTTTTATTTCTATATTTGAAAGAGAACATGAGCAGGGGGGAGGGACAGAGGGAGATGGAGAAGGAGACTCTCCGCTGAGCAGGGGCCCTGATGTGGGGTTTCACCTCAGAACCCTGGGGTCATGACTAGAGCCGAAGACAGACACTTAATCGACTGAGCCACCTAGGTGCTCCTTGAGGAATTTTAATATAGTGAAATTTATGAATCTTCTTTCTTGAACGGTTTGTGTCTTTTATTTTTTAAGAAATCGTTCCCTGGAGCGCCTCGGTGACTCAATTGGTTAAGCACCCGACTCTTGATTTTGGCTCAGGTCATGACCTCAGGGTTGTAAGATGGAGCCATGTGTTGGGCTCTGTGCTCAGAGGGGAGTCAGCTTGAGATTGTCTCTATTCCTTTCCCTCTGCCTCTCCTCACACTCTCACACATACACATTCTCTCTTTCAGATAAATCAACAAAAAGAAGGAAAGAGGGGATCCCTGGGTGGCTCAGTGGTTTGGCGCCTGCCTTTGGTCCAGGGCGTGGTCCTGGGATCTGGGATCGAGTCTCGTGCTGGGCTCCCAGCATGGAGCCTGCTTCTCCCTCTGCCTGTGTCTCTCTCTCTCTATGAATATCATGAATAAATAAAATAAAAATCTTAAAAAAAAGAAGGAAAGAAAGAAATCTTTCCCTACCCCAAGGTCATAGAGATACTATCCTTTTTTTTTATCTTAAAAGTCTTGATGTTTTGCCGTTCATATTTACATCTGGAATTGATTTTATTATGGTGTGAGGTAGGGATCCGTTCTCACTTTAAAAATTTTTTTTATTTCTTAATTTGAGAGAGAGAGAGAGAGAGAGAAAGCTGGTGTTCATGGTGGGGGGAGGAGGGCTGAGGGAGAAAGAGACAGACCCTGTGTGACCCTGAGATCATGGCTTGAGCCAAAATTAAGAGTCAGATTCCCAGCCAACTGAGCCACCCAGGTGCCCCTTTTGTTCTCATTGTTTTTTCCTTTGTCTCCTCACCCTTGTTTGCAGACCTGCTGGAAAATAGACTCATGCTGGAGATACCAACACAGGGCAGCTTCCAGCACAGGGCTCCAGCAATGAGGAGAGGGAAAACTCATAAGTGATCCTGGTGCAAAGTCTAATGTTGACACCTTCTGACCACACACAGTAGCCAGAGGCAGTCTTTAGATGAAGGTACAGGGAGGGAGGAGGACTTTAGTAAAGAATGGAAGACCCACGCAGGAGGGGTTGTGGTGTCAGTAACCAGGGTGATCCTGTAGTGGCCCTAGACACTCAAGGCAGTTGAGGAATTAAACTTCTCTCCAGCGGGAGCCAGGAGTCAGAGGGGACAACACTGGTCTGAGCAGAGACCCCAGCCCTCTCTTGCCTGTTCCTCCTCCAGCTGAGCACTGCCTGGACTTATAGGCTCTCAGCCTCAACAAAGCACCCGCCCCCTCCCACTGATCCCCCTTGCCCTGGGCCTGAGCTCCCCTAGGCTGCAGTGTGGAGCATAGAGAAGTGCCTGATGAGGAGTCAGAGACACACAAGTGGGAGGGGGCCTATCACTTCCTGCAGAAGCAAGCCCAGACTGTTCACTGCATGTGGCACAAGAACCACACTGCCTGCGTGAGCATTAGTGCTGCTCGGTTGGTAGGATGACCTGGGGACCAACAGTACCCCTGGGCCATCCTGCAAAGGGGATTCTTTTTTTTTTTTTTTGCAAAGGGGATTCTAATGACAATCTACCCAAGCAGGTTATTGTGAGGCCTGAGGATAATGACGCAAACAGTTGGTGCTCAGTACACAACGGAAATTCATCATTTGCATGCAGCTACAGAGCTGATAATCAAGCCCATGACAATTTATCTCCTGTGGCTCCATCCATTTCTGCAATGCTGAGCCACTCCTGTGTGTTGTGACCATCTATCTTGGGGTCTGCTTAGATACATCATGGCCCAACCATAGGTTGGAACAGCACGTAGTCATTCAAAGGAAGAGGATCCATGTGAACCAACTGATTAAAAAATATGGTCCAGGGCCCCAGTGGCTCAGTGGTTTGGCGCCGCCTTCAGCCCAGGGCCTGATCCTGGAGACCCAGGATTGAGTGTCATGTCGGGCTCCCTGCGTGGAGCCTGCTTCTCCCTCTGTGTCTCTGCCTCTCTCTGCGTGTCTCTCATGAATAAATAAATAAAGTTTAAAAAATATATATGGTCCAGATATGCTACTAATTGGAAAAGGTGAGATCAGGATCTGGGTAAAGGAGGATGCTAACATGCCATACTTGAAAGCATATTGCTCAGCACATGTACACATGTGCTGGTGTATGCGCAGGTGGCCTCCAGTAGCACACGTTCCTTTTGGGGAAAGGGCCCAGCAGAGCCGGCCTTTACTTTTCTTTTCTCCTCTTTCTGCACGATTGACATTCCCTATCAACATGGATGCGGGGCGAGTGATTCTGCAGTGGCCTTGGGTCTCAGTGCTTTTCATGGATGCCTCCACATCATCGCCTCACCACAAGCAAGCTCTATTGCTGTCCCCACTTGACAGGTAAATGAAGCAAGGTGCAGAGAGATTGAGTAACCTGCTGAAGGACACACAGCAAATCAGGAGTGGAGCTGGGATTCAAATCCAGACAGTGAAGTTCCAGGGTCTCCACTTGCTAAGTGGCATTATTTCTTAATGTATTCTTTATCTGTTTGAAAAAGTCACACCATATTTCCGTTTGCAGAGAAAGAGAAAGAGAATCTTGAGCAGGCTACACACCCAGTGCGGAACCCAACAGGGGGCTCAGTCTCATGCCCCTGAGATCATGACCAAGCCAAAATCAAGAGTCAGACACTTAACCAACTGTGCCACTCAGGCGCCCCTCAGGCCATTTTAAAATTCTATATGCATGTGTGTGTATTTTTTAAATAGAAACAACAAATGCTCTATGATGAATTGTTACATAATCTGTATTTTTTAAAATTCCAGTCACTATACAGCACTATATTATTTTCAGGTGTATAATGTGGTACGTACTCTATCATTCTTCTTGTCTGTTCTTTTCAGGCCTGACCACAGCCTGATGGAAGGCACAGGAGAGGGAAGGACATGACTTTGGGAGTCAGATGATGTCCATCCTCATCTCTGCTCTGTGTGAATTGTGGCAGGATCCTGGCCAGGCCCCTTCCCCTGCCTGACCTCAGCTTCCATCTGTAGAGCGAGGATGACCCTGAAGCCAGTGACCTCCACAGGCCCTCCTGCTCAAGGATTCTCTGGCTTTCTCTGGTCTATTTTTGCCTGACACCTCTCCCAGGGGCCTGTGGGCCTGAGCTAGTTTCCCTGGCTGGCCCCGATCCAGGCAGCTCAGGTGGAGAGCGCCAAGCTAATGAGGCCAAGGTCATGGGCCAGTTAGCGGCTCTTGGAGAAAACCGTGGCTCTGCAGCCAGAACACAGCTCCCCCATCAGTCACTTGGCTGGGGGGGGGGGGGGCGTTGGTGGATGATGAGAGCAAAGCTGGCTCCTGCAAGTCATCACTTCCAGTAGGAGCCACTGGGAGCCCAGGTCCCATTGCCCTTTGTGACTGCACTCAGCATGCTTGTCTCCCAATCACACTGAGAAGTGTGGGAGTATATGGGGGTGGGGGTGAGGAGAAGACTAGATGGCTTATTGAGTGCATCCCCTGCCTGCAAGCAGACTCACACCACGTTAAGCCAAGAAGATCAGCTTATTTTTTTAAAGCTACAGCAGAGGGTACCCACATCCCCCCAGGGCTCCCTGCTGCAGGACTTTCCTTTCCTTTTCTATGGGGGCGAGGTAGGGAAGAGCTTCCTCTTTTATGTTATTACCTGCTGGGAGCACCAGTCTTGTCTGTTTTGTTCACAGCAGCAGCCCTGGCACCTAGATCAGTGCCTGGCATGCATGCAGTAAAAGCTCGATATATATTGTTTGAGTGAGTCAATTCACCTTTGTCCCAGGGAGAGGCTGTGGGCTGCATTAGGAAGGACACAGCATCACCAGGGGGTTCTTCTTGGTTTCCAATGAGGGTGGGCAAGCTTGATACTCAGAGAAAAACTATGTAAAAGCTCTACGGAGAAGGAATTTAATTCTTTTAGAGTGAGTCACCCCCTCCTAATTTGAACATTTTGCAAATTTGAATTTTCTTATTCCAGATTTTTCATTTCAGTTCACTGAATGTCTATTATTAATGATGCTATATTATTAATTTTTAAGATTTTTATTTATTTATTTATTTGAGAGCCAGCATGTGGGGAGCAGGAGAGGGAGAGAGAGAGGCAGACTCTCCACTGAGCAGGGATGTGGGGCTCCATTTTAGGACCCTAAGATCAGGACCTGAGCCAAAGGCAGACATTTAATGGACTCAGCCACCCAGGCACCCCTTCTTAATCCTTAGTTGAGTTCTTACCATCAGCCAGGCTTTGGGCTAAGCACCTAAGAAGGGTTGATTCATTTAGTTTTCATAATAACTATATGAGATGGACACTGCCATCATTCCCATTTTACAGATGAAAAATTGAGGCAGACAGAGGTTTAAGTCATTTGCTAAAACCTACATGGATAATGAGTTGTGGAGCTTGGAGTCCAAGTCCAGAGCTCACACTCCTAATCACTGCTAATGCTGCTCTTCAGGATCCCCTTTGCGTGCAAATACCTGTCCATGAGGTGCTGGTGCTTAAAACATGAAGGAGGCTTTCAACAGGTAAACGGTAAAGGAACTGGTAACCCACTCCTGGAATCTGCTCTGCAGGCAAAGGGGCAGACGACAGATACTAATGAGCCAACTGAACGACTTTCCAGAGAACCTGCGGAATGTGAAAAGGCAATCTCCCAAAGCGTCCTACTGTGCGATCGTATATACAAAGGATTTGCAAGAACAACATTCTGGAAATGAAGACTAGATCAGCAATGTCAGGTGAAGGAGGGGCGGAGGTGGGCGGGGAAGTGGGCGTGGCTTTCAGAGCAATTGGAGGGCTCCCTGCGGACACATGAGAAAATGCTCCCCATCACTTGCCATCAGGGAAATACAAATCAAAACCACAATGAGATACCACCTCACACCAGTGAGAATGGGGAAAATTAACAAGACAGGAAACAACAAATGTTGGAGAGGATGTGGAGAAAGGGGAACCCTCTTGCACTGTTGCTGGGAATGTGACCTGGTGCAGCCACTGGGGAAAACTGTGTGGAGGTTCCTCAAAGAGTTAAAAATAGACCTGCCCTATGACCCAGCAATTGCACAGCTGGGGACTTACCCCAAAGATACAGATGCAATGAAATGCCGGGACACCTGCACCCCGGTGTTTATAGCAGCAATGGAAGGGTTCTGTATCTTGACTGTAGCAGTGTCAACATCCTGCTTGTGATGATGTTGAAGACCAGGGAAAGAGGCCGCATTTGCTACAATAAACTACAACTGGCGGACTCTAACCTCAAAGTAGAAACCTGGCTGGTTGTGTGCTAAATCCATGAGTGTGTTTGCATCTATAACATTTAAATGGTTAACTAACCACTGGGATGCCTGGGTGGCCAGTCGGTTAACCAGCTGACTCTTGGTTTGGGCACAGGGTCGTGAGATCAAGCCCTGCACTGGGTTCCACACTCAGCACGGAGCCTGTTTAAGAGTTTCTCTGCCCCTTCCCCTGCTGACTCTCTGGCAAATAAATAATCTTTAAAAATAAATAAGTGTTTTATTTATTTACCAAGTTGGGGCACTTGGGTAGCTCAGTCGGTTAAGCATCAGACTCTTAATTTGGGCTCAGGTCATGATCTCAGGTTTGTGAGACTGGACTCCATGCTGGGTGTCTTGTCTCTCTCCCTCTCAAAAAAAAAAAAAAGTCCATGAGCTATCTTTATATTATTTTGTACAACTCTAAAATAAAAGGTTTATTTAAAAAAAAAAAAGAATGAAACATGCTTCTGCCTTTGAGGAGTCTAGAGTCTCAGGCCCCACCTCACATGCCCAGGTCACTTCCATGTGTCAGAGTGTGGAGGATGGAGCTCGGCCTGTGAGGACAAGTAGGGTAATCCCGTACAGGCAGAGAGGAGCTGAGTCCTCAAGCATTAGCAGGTCAGGGGTGAGAGGAAGGACGTCAGAGGCAGGCAGGACCACAGGAGCAAGTGGGATGCTTGGGTCTTCTCTTCCCTAAGCCAGCCCCAGGTGAAAATATCTCAGACTGCATCCCTGCAAAAATGCAAACTGCCAGCTATTATCTAACTTGCAGTGGAAACATTTTAAATGATGAACAAAATTGTCCTCTTAAAATTTGTCTTCAAGCTTTGGTGCCTGCCACCACTTATCTGGTGAGGAGCCCAATTAGAGGAGAAAACAAATGGAGATCCCCTTGTCAGACAACTCACCAGAGAGCCAGAGGCTTTGTTCAGCCGTCGAGATCATCTTTCATGTCCAATTTAGTAAAAAGGCAGATGTTCATGTTTTTCCTGTTAAGAGATCATTTCTTTTTAAAATGCATGGGTTAAAAAAATAATAATAAAATAAAATGCATGGGTTTTTTTCTTGATAGACTTAGTCTGCATTATATATATACTTTATATACAGTCCACATATATACAGTGGAAAGCCCGAGCATTACGGGGTCAAAGGACTCTGCATTTAATCTCAATTCTCCCACTTACTACCTATGGTCTTGATCTCCAGTCAAGAATCTGAGTCCCTGGGTCACTACGATGAGACTAATTATACTCAACAGGCCAACAATACCGAATTCTAGGGCTATGGTGGGAATTCAGGAGAAAACATTTGCCAAAGAACCTGGCAGTAATACCTGAGTTGTAGTAAGTGCTCCCCAGGTGATAGTCAGTGTTGCTAATTGTAATTCTAGCTTACGTAAGAAATTAAAGATATGCACTTTTCACGGTGCTCTACAGATAGCACTGTGATTCCCAGGGGGCTTTGCCATATCAGCCCGGATAGTGGAGCTGATCCTATAGCAACAACGCCCAAACCTTGCGGGTTTACAACAATAGAGTATACTTTTTTTTTTTTTTTTTTAAGTAGGCTCCATGCCCAGTGCGGAGCCAGAGGGCTTGAACTCACAAACCCTGAGATCAAGCCCTTAACGCCTGAGCCCCCCAGCCCTCCAGCGTTTACTTCTTGCTCATACCACTTGGCCATCTGAGGCAGGTGCAGCCCTGCTCCTGTGATCCACCCCCCACCCCGCCCCAGCCGGCCTCTGAACACTGCTGCTCGTCATGGGAGAGCAAACAGTTCTTACAGCAACAGTAAATGCCATGGCTCAGAAATGACACACGTTATTTCCATTCAGAGCTCATTGGTCAGAACTCGTCACACATTCGCACCTGCACCGCCAGGAGGACAGAAGAATCAATCTGCCTTGTGTCCGGAAGGAAGGGAACCGGAGGGTGCAGCCCCCAGCCCTGGCGCGGTGCAAGATCGCTGCCTGCGCTGAGGGGTGGCTGCTGGCTGGGGGGGTGGGGGGTGACGCAGGAGGCAGAGGGCTGCAATCCTAGGACCCTAGGCCCTTGTGCAGGGCTGAGGCCAGGGGAGCGCCTTTCTCAGCTGCACGCGACCCGGACAGACCTGACTCATTCTGTTCTGCAGGCCACCCCGCCGGCCCCCTAGTTGGTGGGAGTCCCGGGCTCTCGACTTGGGTGCTGAGGCCATGGGGAGCCTGCTTCCCTGGCCCCCAGTTCACGGGCAAAACAGGCACAAAGCAGTATCTTCAGCTCCACCCTTCCCACCCCATCGGAGCCCAGGGCTATGCTTCTAATAGTTTGGGGGAGCCCCCAGGCAGCCAGTGTCTCCGGGGTGCTCTTTTCCTGCCCCCCCCCCCGCGTGCCAGCCATTGGCCCCTCCCTGCTCTGGCTGTGCCTCTCCTGTCACTGCTGACAGTCCTCATTGTCCTCTGAGGTCCCCGGGGGTTGTAGCTCCAACAGTAGCCATGCCTATGCGGACAGTGCCATCTCCCGTCCCTTTGGAGGCTGCTCATGGTGTCTTGTGCCCCCAATGCCCCAAATCTCTCGCATGTGTGTGGCAGCCCTTGCCAGAAGATTCAGCAGAAGCTGGGGCACAGGGCAGCCAGCGCAGGCCCTCTCTGAGGGACGGCCTCAGGCCCTCCTTTGTCTCCCTCCCAGCCACAGGCCAGGGCAGTGTCCTGAGCACGCTCACTTCCACTTCCTTCCCCCTCCTCCTCAACCCTTGATTCCTCAGACTGAGTCAAGGCCCCACTATAAGATTCCCCTAAAGTTGGATCGGCAGGTAATGCTGGCCAACCCCGGGCGAAGAGACCCACTGGCCCAAAGCTCTTCCAAACAGCAAACTCTTCCCATTGCTCGTGTGAATTCATACCTTGCCCCTGACCAAGCTGCTCACAGATTCCTTTGTGGCCTTCAGTGGACAGATGCAGGCCCGTCAGACCTGTTGGCTTCAGTGAGAAAACTTCTGGGGGCTTCCAGTTTGCCCAGCGAGCTGGCGTGGCTATGTGTATACGCTGACCCAAGTGGCTGGGGAAGCAGCCTTCTTTGTTCTCCGTGGCTGACACACCTTCCTTGCATCAAGGGGAGCAGACCTCTCCTTGCCAGTGGAATTCTGGCCCTCATCCGGGGCCAGGGAAGGCAAAACCAAGGTTCCAGGTAGGGCGGTTTCCCAACAGGCCCGTCCTCCTTTAGGAGCTGGCTGTTACCTAGCACTACCTCCAATGTATAAAAGAACATCAAGGGGGATCCCTGGGTGGCGCAGCGGTTTGGCGCCTGCCTTTGGCCCAGGGCGCGATCCTGGAGACCCGGGATCGAATCCCACATCGGGCTCCCGGTGCATGGAGCCTGCTTCTCCCTCTGCCTGTGTCTCTGCCTCTCTCTCTCTCTCTCTATCATAAATAAATAAAAAAAAAAAATTAAAAAAAAAAAAAAGAACATCAAGGAAACTCAGTAGCAGTACACGTGTCAGGAGCAAGTAGGTAAATTAGGATCCACTCTTACCACGGATACCAATGCCCAGAGGAAACACAGCCCACAGCTGCTGCCTTCTTGGGTCACCTGGCCACGCAGGTGGTCCGGGCTCCCGTGTACAGCACTCCCCCCTCCAGGAGTATGGGGGCGTGGAAAGAGCAATCAGATTCAAATTCAGATTTGAATCCAGGCTCTCCTACCTTGCACCAGGTACCTAAACTTCCCATGCCTCAGTTTCTCCATTTGTCAACAAGGGCAATAATCTGGTTTGCAAAGGGTTATTTCGGGAAGCTCCTCCTCCCTCTGACCCCACGCCCTCAGGATCACTGACCAGGGAGGTGTGGCTGTTATCATCCACGGAGATTCCAGTCCCCAGTCTGAAGACCTGGTTTACTGAGTTATAACCACACACCCCCCCCCTCCCGCCCATATCCAAAATATACCTGATAAGGAAACAGATCGCACGGAAGAAGTTGGCCGACCCCACCCTCAGCCTCTCCCCTCGGCTGGCCAACTCCGAGGAAGCCCATGTCCAGGCCTGCTGGGGCCTCCTCTGGTCGCTCGGGTCATGGGCCTAACTGGCTGTGCAGCCAGAGCTCCTTCTCTCCACTCTGGGTGCCCCTCCCGCCACTCCTGCTGCAGCCGCACACGCAAGGCACGCCAGCTCTGGGCATGCGGCCTGGAGTACAGGGGGCTCGGTGAATACAGTACCCGACTTCTGTTGTTGCTTTGTTTTTACTCAAATACCTCTAGTAGGAGGATATCTGTATACCAGCTTTTTCTAGCACATTACCATTTTGAAACAAATCTGGGTCAGGTTTTCCCACAATCCAACAGAAAAACTTGGCAAATGCTGACAATCCGCAGGACACACACACTTTTTCTTCTCCCATCGCCCCCAGACCTGAAGAGCTTCCAGCTGCCCTCTTCTGTGAGGGTCGTGGCTGGGGTAGCGCCTGCAAGAACCTCCGAGCTTTCCGTGACGTTAACTCGTGTACGAAGCTGTGAGTACCAATGAGGAAGCTGTGAAGTCATTTCCCACCATATTGCAATGATGGGTTAATGAAGAAAGCTACACTTGGATCTGATTCTCTTTTTCTTTCTTTCCTTCTTTCTTTTTTTTTTCCAGAGAAAGAGCTCTAGAGCATGTGTGGGAGTGGAGGGGGTGCAGAGGGAGAGAGAATCATAAGGTGCCATGTTCAGCATGGAGCTGGACGCAGAGCTCAGTCTCACGACCCTGAGATCATGACCTGAGCCAAAATCAAAAGTCAGACACTCGACTGAGCCACCCAGGTGCCCGGATCTGACTTTCATTTGGATGAAAATAGTCTCTATTACAAGCAACAGTTCCCCAGGACTTACTCCTTGAAGGAAGGATCAGAAACTCCTGGGCTTGAGGCTGCCAAGCATTGACTAGTTGTGGTGACAGGTACACGTGATGACAAAGGTTTAATTGAGGAGGGATTTTCATCAGGATGAATATGGTTTGGGCTAGTGTTCCAGCTACACAGCCATACAGGTTTTGAGGGGTCTTTCTCAACCTAGCTTTTGCATGAGCCCAATTAGCTGTGGTTTAGGATCTTGCAACATGTATGGTGTCAGAGCAGAGACAGCTGTCCTGATTGTCATGCTGAATGCCATCTACCTACCTGCATGCCTCCAGGTGTTAGTTTAGAACATTCCTTCTACCAGGACAATTGATTTCATCACCTGGAAAGACCTAGGCCATCCTCCAAAGCCTAACCTGCTTGGAAAAACTTTCTTGAGTCCTCCGTGGCAGAGTTGACTGTCACCAGTCAGTGCTTCCCTGGTACCTGTGGTTGCTGTAATCTAGCCTCATGCCTCTTTCCTTGTCTGTCTCCTTCTGCTGGACTCTGGTGACTAGACTATGGTTTTCCCTCATGCATCTATGTCCCCAGTGTCCTATGCAAGGTCTAGACTTGAGAAGGCAGAAGTGAATAGTTTTGGAATAAAAGTGGAAATCAAAAAGCATAAGTTGGTGCCCACGATGTTCGGATGGACACAGAGCCTGGATTTTCTGCAGCAGCTTATCTCTGCTTGACTGCATATCCTTACCTGGAAACAGGGGGAGCCAGGAGTGGTAAGTATCACAGTAACTTGGAAGGCCCTCAGGACGGAAAGCAAATCTTGCTTCTGCCCAATGGCTGTGGAGAACAGCAGTCAGCTCTTGAAGGCTTCGCATGCTAAGGTCTTTACGAGCAGTTTTGAATTTAAGTCTCACACCACTCCACATTTTCTCAATGAAGAAATCAAAGCTCAGAGAGGAGAACAAATTAGCCAAGACCTCAGAGACACAGAGAGAAGTAAAAATCCATGTCTGACCCCAAAGATAGTCTTAATTATTCTGATTTATCTCCAAAAGGAAGTGAGTAGGAGTGGAGCTAGGATACAGAGGCCCAGGTTCACTCTCACTATAAGAGTTTGTTTTACCAGGATAAACATTATGGGGTACCCTGGACCCTTAATAGTCTGTGAAGAGACAGAAGAGAGATGAATATTATTATATCAGAAGAGCACAATGCAGTTTGAAACTTACTTTTTTTATCATATACTTTTTTAAAAAAAATAATTTTATTTATTCATGAGAGACATAGAGAGGCAGAGACACAGGCAGAGAGAGAAGCAAGCTCCATGCAGGGAGCCCAATATGGGACTCGATCCCGGGACTCCAGGATCATGCCCTGGGCCAAAAGCAGATACTCAACCGCTGAACCACCCAGGCGTCCCTATCATATACTTTTGTGTAAAGACAAAATTACCTCCTTATGTATAGAGGGAAATTGAGGCAAGCTCAGGGGCAGTGGTTTGCTCAACATCACACAGCAAGTCCTCAAAGGACCTAAAGCTCAAAAATAACTTCATTTAAGTTCCTAACAAATGGACTCTCCAGCAGATAACAACCATATACTCTGGACAGAGTACGAAACAACTACTTCAGGGCTCAGCAGAGCAAACAAAACTAGGAAGATTTTGAGAGGGGTCAGAATGGATTAAGTGATGAGCAAAGAGTGAGTTCTCCATTTTTGCAGCTTTCCCTTGAAAGCAGATGTAATTGTGGCACAACTCAAAGTGACTAAAACTCTGATAGAAAGCCTTCCATCTTTCTGGAAAAATTAAAACCAGAGAACAAAACCCAGGACAACCATGAATGCTGGAGAGTGCCAGCAAAATGTTAAAGGAGAAAGCCAAAGAAGGGGAAAACAGTAGACTTAAGTCCGAACATGTGAATAACTACACTAAATGTTAATAAACTAAATACTCCAATAAAAGGCATAGATTATCAGAATAGATGGGAAAGCAACATGCAACCACGTGCTGTTTGTAATTTACAGATTATAAACAAATATATGTAAATAATAAATGTAAAGACACAGATAGGTTGAAAGTAAATGGATGGTAAAATACATACCATGCAGACTGTCACCATTAGAAAGCAGGAATGGCTATCTTAATATCAGATAACATAGACTTCAAGACAAAGTATATCACCAGACATAACAAGGGGCATCTCATAATGATGAAAGTGTCAATTCATTTGGAAGACATGATAATAAAAATTTTTGTATGCATCTATAAAAGAGCTTCAAAATATATGATGCAAAAATTAGAAATAAAGGAGAGAGAGAAAATTCCAACTGGCAGTTAGAAAATTTAACATCCTCCTTCTTAACAGTTGGTAGACAAGTAAATAAAAAATCAATAGTCATAGAGAATCTGAACAACACTATTAATTATTTTGATATATACAGTGATATATACAGAACCCTGCACACAACAACTGCTGATTACATATTCTTTTCTGGAGCACATGGTATAGTCACCAAAGTAGACCATTTTCTGGTCCATTAAGTGAGTATCAATACATTTAAGGGATTTAAATCATGCAGACAATGTTCTCTAACCACAACTGAATTATATTCAAAATCAATAAGAATAAGATACCTAGGAGAATCCCAAATATTTGGAAATAAAAAGATTAACTTCTAAATAATCCATAGGTCAAAGAAGAATTCTCAAGGGAAACTTAAAAAACATCCAATTGAACTGAATTAAAATGAAGAGTTGATGTATAAAAATTGGTGGGATGTTCCAAAAGCAGTGTTTAGGGGAATATTTATAGTGATGATAGGCTCAGTAATGGCCCTCCCAAATATGTCCATGTCCTAATCCCTGGAACTGTGACTATTGCCTCATATGACAAAATGGACTTTGCCAATGTGATTAAGGTAAGGATCCTGAATAAAAAGATTGGTTTGTGGCAGCCCAGGTGGCTCAGTGGTTTAGTGCTGCCTTCAGCCTAGGGCCTGATCCTGGAGACTGGGGATTGAGTCCCACATCGGGCTCCCTGCGAGGAGCCTGCTTCTCCCTCTGCCTGTGTCTCTGCCTCTCTTTCTCTCTGCGTCTCTCATGAATAAATAAATAAAATCTTTCTTTTTTAAAAGAAAGATTGGTTTGGATTATCTGAATGGGCACAAAATGTAATCACAAGTGCCCTTATAAGAGAGAGGAAGGAGGAGATTTGTCTACAGAAGAGAAAGCAGGAAATATGTTGATTAAAGCAAGAGGTTGAAGTCATGCAAGGAAAGGGTCATGAGGCAAAGAATGCAGGTGCTTCTAGAAGCTAGAAAAGATAAGAAAACAGATTCACGTCTAAAGCCTCCCAAAAGAATCAGTCCTGCTTATACCTTGATGTTAACCTGGCAAAACTGATTTCAGACTTCTGATCTCTGGAACTATAAAAAAATACATTTGCTGTGTTAAGCCATCAAGTTTCTGGTAACTTGTTAGAGGTAACAGAAGACTAATGCAACAGCTTTAAATGTGTATATTAGAAAAGAAGAAAAGTCTAAAATCAAGGGTTTCAAGTTCTAGACCTAAGGTTCCAGATCAAAACCTAGAATGATAGATCAAGAAGCTAGAAAAAGAAAGAAAATTAAATTCAAAATAAGCAGAAGGGAGATGATGAAGATGGGAGCACAAATCAATAAAATAGAAAGAAGACCAACACAGAGAAAATTAACAAAACCAAAAGCTAGTTATTTATTTGTTTTCTTCTTTCCCTTTTAGAGAGAGAGCAGGAGTGTTTGTGCATGCGCATGTGTGACCTGGGAGGTGGGGAGGGAACAAGAGAATCTTAAGCAGGTTCCATGCCCGGCGCGGAGCCCAGTGTGGGGCTCAATCTCATGACCCTGAGATCATGATCTGAGCTGAAATCAAGAGTTGGATGCTTAACTGGCTGAGCTACCCAGGTACCCTCAAAACTTAGTTCTTAAAAAAAAAGCACCAGAATTAATGAACTCCTAGCTAGATTGATCAGAAATAAAAGAGAAAGAGAACGTGCATTACCAATATTGAGAATGAAATGAGTTTATCATTATAGATTCTACAGATATTAAAAGGACAGCAAGAGAATATAATGAAAAACTTTATGCCACAAATTTGACAACTTAGATGAAGTGGGAAAATACTTAGAAGAATTCAACTTACTAAAATTGACACAATATGAAATAGAAAATATTGGAGTACCTGGCTGGCTTAGTTGGTAGAATGTATGACTCTTGACCTCTGTCAAACCCCATGTTGGGTGTAGAGATTACTTTAAAAATGATAATAAAATCTTAAAAAAATACAAAGAAACATTCTATTTACAATAGTGCCAATAACACTTGGCCGGATGAGCACTGGGTGTTATGCTATATGTTGGCAAATTGAACTCCAATTAAAAAAATAAAAAAAAATAGTGCCAATAACCATTAAATTCTTAGGTATAAGTTTAAAAAAATCATATGAGAGCTCTTCAAAAACTACAGAACATTGCTGAGAGCAATTAGACAAGACTTAAGTGAATATAGACATATAACATGTCAAGGACTGGAAGACTCAATATTGCTACCACAACAGTTTTCCCTAAATTGATCTGCAGAGTCAACGTAATACCCATCCAAATCCTAGTACACATTTTTGGTAGAAACCAAGAGGCTGATTCTAAAATGTATATGGAAATGCAAGTGATCTGGAGTGGCCAAAGCAATTTAAAAAAGAACAAAGTTGGATGTCTTACATTATTTGAGCATATGACTCGCTTAAGCTATAGAAAACAAGACAGTGAGGTATTAGCAAAAGGACAGACATATAAGTTAATGGGACAGATTGGAGTATCCAGAAGTAGACCCAAATACATGTGATCAATTGATTTTTGGCAGAGGAGTAAAGGCAGTTCACTAGAGAAGAAGTCTCTTTAACAAACAGTATTGGAACAATTGGATATGCATGTGACACAAATGGTCATCAGTCTTTATCTCACGTCATACACAAAGCTTAACTTGAAATGGATCAAAAAGCTAAATGCAAAAGCCCTAACTTAACACCTGCAGAAGAAAATATGGGAGAAAGTAATTGTAACTTTGGGGCTAGGCAGTGGTTTCTTGAATAAGACTCAAAAAGCATGGACCATAAAAGAAAAAAGTTGATAAATTGTATTTTATCAAAACAAAAACTTGCAATTTTCAAAAAACATTTAGAAAGGGAAAGACAAGTCCCAGAACAGGAGAAAATATTCTCAGCACACATATCTGCCAAATGACTTATATCTAAAATATACTAAAAATTCTTTTTAAAAAAAAGATTAAAAATAAATAAATAAATAAAAATTAAAAATTAAAAAAAGATTCTATTTTATTTTTTTGAGAGAGAGCACGAGCAGGGTGAGGGGAAGAGGGAGAAGCAGCCTCTCTGCTGAGCAGGAAGCCAAACAAGAGGCTTGATTCCAGGACCCTGAGATCATGACCTGAGCCCTGGCAGGTGCTTAACCAACTGAGCCACCTAGGCGCCCCATACTAAAAATTCTTACAACTCAATAATAAGACTGCAACTCAATTTTTAAAGAGGGCAATAGATTTATTTTTATTTATTTACTTGAAAGAGAAAGAATACAAGCAGGGGGAGGGGCAGAGAGGAAGGGGAAGCAGACTCCCTGCCTGTTGCAACACTAGATTGCATGCCACTGAGATCGTGACCTGAGCCAAAACCAAGAGTCAGATGTTTAGCTTCACCGACTGAGCCATCCAGGCTAAGTGGGCAATAAAGATAAACAGACACTTCATAAAAGAAGATACAGGAATGGTTCATAAACATATGATAAGATGACTGACATCATTACCATCAATGCAAATTAAAACATCAGTGAGGGGCACCTGGTTCGCTCAGTTGGTTGAATGTCTGCCTTCAGCTCAGGTTATGGCCCTGGGGTCCCCGAGTTGGGCTCTCCGCTCAGTGGGGAGCCTGTTTGTACTTCTCCCTCTCCCTCTACTGCTCCCCATGCCTGTGCTCTATGTCAAATAAATAAATAAATAAAATATTTTAAAAAATCCATCAGCAAGACACCACTACACTCCCATGGGAATGGCAATAGTGAAAAAGACGGCCAATTCTAAGTACTGGTGAGGATACAAAGCAACCAGAACTCTCATAAACTATTCGTGTGAGTATAAAATGTACAACCGGCCTGGAAAACCACTTGGCACATTCTTCAAAGGGTAAGTATGCACCTACCATACAGCCACTCTCAGCACATACCCAAGAAAAATGAAAATATGCCCATGCAAGACTAGTACAGAGCAGTCTTGTTCACAATTGCCTCATATTAGAAACAGCCTAGGGTGCCTGTTGGCTCCGTGGGTGGAGCATGTGACTCTTGAACTTGGGGTCATGAATTTGAGCCCCATGTTGGGAGTAGAGATTACTTAAAAATGGAATATTAGAGAAAAAGAAAAGAAACAACCCAAGTGTCTGTCAACAGGATAAGCAAAATGTAGTATATCCATACATATCACTCAGCAATTTTAAAAAATGAACTACCAGGGTGCCTGGATGACTTAATCGGTTGAGATCGGACTCTTGGTTTCAGCTTAGGTCATGATCTCAGGGTACTGAGATGGAGCCCCACGTCAGGCTCCCTGCTCAGTGGGGAGTCTTCTTCTCCCTCTCCCGCTGCCCCTCCCCACCACTCCCTCACTCCCTCACTCTCTCTCTCAAATGAATAAATAAAATCTTTTTTAAAAATGAACTACCAATTCACACAACAATGTGAATAAATCTCAAAAGCATTATGCTGGGAAAAAGAAGAATACGTACAAACATATGCTATATTATTCCATTGATACAGAATTTCAGAAAATACTACGTAATTTCATTTATATACAGTTCTAGGAAATTATATATAGTATTTACATGGTATACATGCAATATGTATAAGTCACTATAGTGACAAAATGTCCATCAGGGGTTGCCTGGGGCTGGCAGAGAAATGGACCAGAAATAGGAATCTTTTGGGGTCATATACGTGTTCCATGTCTTGATTGTGCCTGCGGTTTCATCTGCTAAAGTTCTTTTTTGTTTGTTCATTTGTTTCCACTGCATTTATTACTAACATAAAAAAATGTTAAAAAGAAAAAAAATTCATTCTCAGTTCTCCAACGGCTCTCATCCTTCCCCCTTGCCCACACAACTCCTGACCCATTTCCTCAAGGCCAGTGCAAAACTGAACCTGTTCACTGTCGTTTTCACAGAAAACAACCAGTGTCAGGGATGTAGGGAAGAAGGTTAGATGAGGGCGACAGTACTGTCCAGGTTCCCAAGGGTAGGCTGGGTAGAGATTCACAGAATTCAGAAGAAAGGGCTGGTGGCCTCGCAATGATGTACTCTAACTAAAGTGGCCTGGAGAGGAGATAGGATAGCCCGTAAGAGGCTTTAGAGGACATCTCATGGGCTTGTGTCAAACCCCAAAAAACCGACACCATGAGAATGGGGAGACCAGGGAGGCAGTCTTACGGAAAGTTTCACAATTCTCCCATGTTGGGAGGTGTGGAAAGTCTAGAGGGTATCAAGAGCCTCACTCATTTTGGCAGGAAAACTTACTCCAGTGTTGGGAAGTCATAATGATGCCACGGACACCGAGAGAGGCTACGTACGAGGGGATGCATGGTTTCACAAAGCACGGTGATCACAGACCAGAGCGGTGGGGACCATGCTTCTGACGCAGGATCTACAACACCCAAAAGCAGGGAGAGTGGCCTTTCAGGGAGTGACTCTGCACCAGTCATCCATCCTTGACCCCAGGTCAACCTGGTGAGTTTCACGGAGCAACTGGCAACTTTGGGGGTAGGATTTGTTACATAAAGAGGACTTAAAACAAGCAGCTAGAAGAAGGGAATGGTAGGAAACTGCTCCAGGGCTCTTAGGAATGGAGGGCAGTACCGAGGGCTGGGTGGACAGATGCACAAGAAACAGCACCAGAGGGCAGCCCCAGTGGCGCAGTGGTTTAGCGCCGCCTGCAGCCCAGGGTGTGATCCTGGAGACCCTGGATCGAGTCCCACATCGGGCTCCCTGCATGGAGCCTGCTTCTCCCTCTGCGTGTGTCTCTGCCTCTCTCTCTCTCTCTCTCTCTCTCTCTCTCTCTCTGTGTGTGTGTGTGTGTGTGTGTGTGTGTGTGTCTATGAATAAATAAATAAAATCTTAAAAAAAAAAAAAAGAAAGAAACAGCACCAGAGAGGTTTCCTGTTCAGTGGTCAATTGGCGAAGGGGAAGAGGATCCAGGAGGCAGTTGAAGAGAGCAAAGGTGGGGTCCTGAAGGCGAGTCTCTGGAGGCTGGATCGGAAGAAAGTCCACATTCTGGGCATGTGATGAAACACAACTCTGGACCCCAAATGGGGGAGGTGGGTGTCACTGACTGAGGGTGGTGGGGGAACAGCCTCACGGTAGCCGTCACAGGGCCACAGGGAAATATATGGCCGCAGGGTCAGAGGGCCCCTTCCAGCCTGGATGGGAAGGCATGGTCTCACAGAGGAGGTCCACTGACGCCTGGGTGGTAGAAGGCACGGAGGTCCTCATATCGACAGTGGCCCTTTTTGGCAAAGTGTCAGCAGACAGGGAGGTTGGATTTGTCTTCCATAACTTGGAGGCCATCCTTGGGCGGGCAGGTATTTTTGATAAGAGACCAACTTTTGAGCCTTCAGGGATTTCTCTGCTCTTTGTGAAAGCCTCCTCTGGAAGGACCCCCATGGCCTGGTCCAGGAAAAGGAGGTTCAGTGTCGGCCCCCCACCAGCCACAACTATATGGGTCACACCTGGGGCCCAGGCCTCCCTGAATTGGGCCTCTACCCCTGGGAGGGGGTAGGAGGCTCAGCTCATCTGCTAAAATTCCTGAATTGTGCACTGGAATTAGATGTAGTTTATCATATGTAAAATTTGACCTCAATACTGTTGATAGAAAACAAACCAACCAGTCCTCTCTCTGTTACACACATTCCATTTGGGTCCCATCGCCTGCAGCGGGTCGGGGGTGGGGAGTGCACAGGATGACCCTGGTCCCTGCAGCAGGAGCGGGAGCACATGG
The DNA here is from genome assembly GCF_905146905.1 of Nyctereutes procyonoides. Lineage (NCBI taxonomy): Eukaryota > Metazoa > Chordata > Mammalia > Carnivora > Canidae > Nyctereutes > Nyctereutes procyonoides. Next base: position 29,110,798 of record NW_026575049.1, on the reverse strand, counting down.
AACAGTGCATGAGGTTATGCTGCGTCAAGGCTATGCCAGAGGAAGCCCATGGGATTGTGGGAGCCCAGAGGAAGAGCATCAGGATCACCGGGAGGGTCTGGAGAGGTCCGGGGAAGAAGTCACTCTGTGTCGAGGGAGTCATGAAGGATAAGCAGGAGGTGGCCACTGCGGGAAGGGCCAGGATGCAGAGGAACCTAGGAGGAATGTCCCAGGGGACATGGAGGAAGCTGCCAGGATTTCAGGGTTGCTGGGGCACAAGGGGTGAGGGAGGCACAGGGACGGGATGAACATGGAGAGGGCATGGTTGGGAACCCCTACCCTCCTCTTGCACTGTGCACACATGAGTGCTCCCTTGGTTTCTGAACTCCAGAGAGGGGCAGGACCTTATATGATCTCTGTGTCCCCAGAACCTTGCAAGTACCAGGCACACAGAAGGGGAGGAATGTCAACAAGTGTTTGACAAATGAATGATGGAATGAATGAATGAATGAATGAATGAATGAGGGGCTTGCCTTGCAGATCCACTTCTTTGGCCCCATTCTGTGGTCTCCTGCCAGTGTTGACACTGGCGCTCACCCCTCCTTAGGTTCTTCTGGGGACCATGCTTTCTCCTGGTTCTTTTGTCATTGGCTAGACAGGTCTGTCACCCTCGGGACAGAGGCAGCTATGGGAGGGATACAGATCCCATTTGGACACCACCTCAATGTTCATGTGAGACGAGGCTCTGGAAGCAGACGAATCTGACGATTACTTGGGAGAGACCAGTAGACTGTGGAATTCAAGAACAAGGTATAGCGAAGGGGAAGAGGGTGGAACACCAGTCAGGAGGCCAGCGCACCCCATGGGCCGCCCCTTCCCAAAGCCACCCTTCCCTGGGCCTTGGAGCTTCCAGGCCCGGGGAACCCATGTGGCTTCTGTGGCAACATTCTCTCCAGCAGCCTCCCTCCCTGGAGAGGTGAGACAAGCCTCTGACAGCCTCTGCTCTCAGATCGGCCCCTGCAGGGACCCCAGGGGCCCCAGGATCACACCCTAAGCCATAGGCAGAAGCTCAACCACTGAGTCCCCCAGGTACCCCCTAAACTCTGTCTTTTTCTTTTTTTTTATTTACTTATTCATGAGAGACATACACACACACACACACACACACACACACACACACACACAGAATGAGAGAGAGAGAGGCAGAGGGAGAAGCAGGCTCCACGCAGGGAGCCCGATGTGGGACTCGATCCTGGGTCTCCAGGATCACGCCCTGGGCTGAAGGGGGCGCTAAACCGCTGAGCCACCCGGGCTGTCCAAACCCTGTCTTTTAAACCAATCTAATTCCTTCCTAATCCTCTGAGTAACCAGATTCCTACAATCCAGACTCCTAAGGGCCTTTTAAATTCTTAGCTGCTGGGTTTTCTTAAGACTACTGAGATCTTTTGCTACTGGAAGGATAGTGGGGATGTCATAGCATCTGAATGATTAGGGCCCACATGCTCCTGGTTACTTCAGCGATAGAGTCCATCAGTCCCTAGGGTCCAGCGTCCTGTGGCTGAGGCTGGCACATCCCCGTGCATCCCTGTGATGGGGGAGGGACGGTTCCTGGGTCCCACGGTCTTTGATCTGAGAGGTCGGCCCTACCCAGGGCCCTCCCTGCAGCAGGATGACATTCAGAGAATGCCAAGAACAGAATTTGGGGTGGCTGGTCTATTGCTCCTAGCAGTACCCCACGCCATCCAAAGGCCTCAAGCCTGGCACCCTGAGAACTCTCTACTTCCCATGGAACACAGCAGAGGTTATGGCCTCTAACGGGATGGATAAAGGATGGTGAGAAAAATAAGAAGTCGTGGAGCAGAGCATTTTTCCACTCACCAAAGAGGAGTTATTCGGAAGCCTACTACCGCTTTGTGTGGAGCCTCCAACAAACGGACGAGGCTCTTTTCTCTCTGGATGGACGCCTGCCTTGGCCCAGGCCTGGCTGCTGCAGCTTCACTAGCTGGGGCCCTGGGATCCCCACGTGACTCCTTGGGCCCCAAATCCTAGGTGGTCGTTTGCATCTTCTCAGCCTAACACGCCCTCCCATACGTGGGGGGATTTGGGTGAGGCTGGTTCCTTGAATTCCTCGAGGCACACCACCTCCTTTCTTCAACTTCCTGTTGTGCTCCCCAGACACAGAAGAGCAACAGGCACGTGGAAAGAAATTAAGGGCTAGATTCCTTACGCCGGGGACATCTCCCATGCATCCTTCTCTTTAATCCCAGGGCAGAAAATCCCTGGTCATGAATCCTAGGTGACAATTGGACCAGAAAACTAGGTGAGGGGCAGCCCTGGTGGCTCAGCGGTTTAGCGCCGCCTGCAGCCTGGGGCGTGATCCTGGAGTCCTGGGATTGAGTCCCACGTCGGGCTCCCTGCGTGGAACCTGCTTCTCCCTCTGCCTGTCTCTCTCTCTCTCTAGTAAATAAATAAAATCTTAAAAAAAGAAAAGAAAAGAAAAGAAAAGAAAAGAAAAGAAAAGAAAAGAAAAGAAAAGAAAAGAAAAGAAAAGAAAACTAGGTGAGGCTTTTCTTGCCTTCCCCCGAGATCTAAAGGCTGGGCTTGGCCGGTGAAGCCATAGGACAACCGTTTATCCAACCAGCCACACAAGGGTGGCCAGGAGCCCCCTCACCAGGCCTCCTTTCGGGGACAGACCAGACACAGGGCAGGATGACCGACCCAGAGAAAGTCAGGTGGGTGGAGTCTGGGAAGGAAAGAGGGAAGAGAGACTCACGTGACCCTGTGGTGCTTGGCAATCCAGGAAGAAGGGAGTGAGGATGAAGTCTGCGGCCCCCAAGGCTCGGGCCTCCTGCCCACCAGGAAAACACAGCCATGTGTCCCTTCAGTCCCAGGTTCTGGACACGGGCTGAGGGAAACGCCTGTGCTCAACCCGACGCCAGCCGGGTGCAAGCTTCCCCGGGTGTCCCAGTGGGGCCCGTAGGGTGCCTGGGTCTTGGGAAAATAACCAGATTGGGGGGGGGGTGGAGCCCAGTAAGCAAGCAGGATGAGCCAGGGAGGACGTGCTCCCCAGGTCCCGGGACACAAGCCCCAGGGAGAGGAAGTCAGGCCTCCAGAGCCCAGGCGAGCGCAGGTGCATGGTCCTGTCCCCAAGCAGTCTGGGGAGGCTGAGGTGGGGAGTCCGCCCGGTCCCGGCACTCGGCCCCCACCCCCAGCGGGGAGGCACTGAGGCTCAGACACACGGGGTCTCGGCCCCAAGCTGGTTGACCTCCACCTATCACAAGGTTCCTGGATATCCTGACACCTGCTCTCTCTTTTCTGTCCCCCCCTACCCCACGCTCTTCTCTTTCTTTCCCCCCCGCCCCAAATCACCAGGGCTCCAAACACCACCTTGAGAATTTCATTGGAACTTCATTGGTGTCTCAGCGCACCCGGCCCTGAAGAGCCCGGGCAACTCGCCAAACGTTCCCCACCCTTCTGCCATCGTTCCCACCGCCACCATCATCCCCACCGCCACCATCGTGAAGAGGTCGCCGCCTAACGAAGGTCAGTCGACTGAAGCGGGAAAGAGTCCGTTCCTGGGGAGGGTGGGCAGAGGAGCACTTCTCGCAGATTCCAACCATTCTCGCTTGAGTATTCCTGGCCTTGCTGCGTGTTCCTGCGCGCCCCTCTTTCCCCACATCCCCCGTGTCCTCTTTGGTCCATTCCCCTCTCTCTCCGTCCCTCTCTCCTCATTCCAGTCCCATGTCCCTTCCTCCCCGGGACCCCCTGCCACTGCAGTAACCCCACCCTCACTGGGCCCAGCTAGCCAAATGCTAAGCTCCTTAACACCCCACCCCCAAACTTTATTTTACCCCCTTTCCCCTCTAATAAGGAGCCTCCACGTCATTGTCCCACACACCCCCCTGCTCCCTCTCTGCTCGGAGTCATGGAGTCCGGCCCTACTTCAGACTCTCATAGATCTTTATGAGCAATTCCAACTTTCTATCCAGCTCCTGGGCCTCCTCCCTCATACTTTCAGCTGACCATGTCTTTGCTTCCTCATGCAAATTCCCTGACTTGAACACAAGGCTGACTGCTTCCATCAAAACGAAGAGACCAAGGCTGGCCATACCTATGACCCGGGCTCCTCTGACTATTGCCCGAAGAGTGCCTCTAACAACTCTCTTCACCTGTGCCCAGCCTAGACCTAAGGCTCTGTTCGCTGTCAGGAGGCCTGCGGCCATGACTACCGGTTGACAGGTGAAGCGGCCTAGCCTGAGGTTACGAATATCTCTTGCAGCGCGAGCCAGGACTTTCATGGTATCAACAGCTAAGGAAGAAATACTGGACCAGTTTTCATGCAGAACCTTTGCAACTACCTCCTCTTTATCAAGAGTGGCCTCGGCAGTTGCAGGCGACTCATGTGAGCCTCCCACTCCAGCTACCAAGGTTTCCGGACTGAGACCCCCTATGACAGGTACCAGACCCAGACCATGAATGCCCAGAGGGCCAGTCGCAGCACCAGTGGAGCTGGCTACTATATTGGTGATGGTGCAGCCCTTGTGGACCCGGCCAACCTCATCTGCACACTCACGGAGCCTTCTTATGTACCCCTCAAGCTCCACTTTCACCTGGGGAAACACATTCAAAAACTTCTCCCTAGCCTGGCCTTCATCTTCAATATCCATGTCTCCTTCCAGGTCATTCAGACCTTCACGTAGTGCATCGGCCTCTTCCCTGTAACAGCAAAAGTCAGGTGATTAAGAAAAGCTGATCTGTCAAAGGGGCTTGATTCCATCTGTCCTACATAAACCACAGAACTTTCAGTAGAAATCAAATGGAATAGAATTTTACGAATGTAAAGAATTTTTCTTGAATGCAACTTCTTAAATGCATTCAACATGAGCAGTGTTCCACAATACACAGTCAATAGGCAGAAAAGGTGTCCATGTCATGTTAATGCTCTTGAGTGTTGGGTATTTGAGGAAGACAGCTCCTCATCAAGGAAAGGTCAGCACAGCTAGTGTCAGTGTTTGTAGACTGGGAACTCTGTAGATGAACATAGGGAGTGGGGTGGGAGCAGAAAAACCTGTGTTGGGAAAATCTTCGTATGTACTGAAGGATTAACCTTACTCTCAGACCCAGCCCTTTGCCTTTGGCACTGGGAGGTGAGCTCTAGGCCGCACCTAGGGTGTCAAGGGTTCTAGAGTGATGATAGGACTGTCTTGCTTGGCCTGGGCCTCAGGCTGCTGGACAGCCTGACAAGAAAATGTATGATGGGGGCTTTTGGGTCATGTGCAGGGTCATGACCTATGGAAGAACTAGAAGATAAAGATATTAGTGAGACCTCCAGCAGGAGCTGGAGACCACAGGTCAGCCATGCAGGCAGCATGGGTTTGAGCCCCATAAAACTCAGTATACTGAGGCTCAGGCTGAAAAAGACTCTTTCCCTGACCAAACATTATTTGGGCTCTTCTGAGCCCTCTTCTTAACTAGGCTTTGACCTTGGTCTTCTGTGCTCTGTCCTTGACAGCCTGTAGTGCCCAGTTTTAGCAACAACCCTGTTGGATCAGGTTAGAAAGAATCCCCTACCTTCATGTCTTCTCTTAGTGATTGCTCATCCCCTGCCCCTGGACTTTTCCTTGGCTATAAATCCCTAGGTGTCTTCACTGTATTCCAAGGTGAGCCGATCTCTCTCCCCTACTACATTCTCAATGCCTGCAACTGAATTAAGTCTTCTTTATCATATTAAGAAGTGTCATGATATGGTTTACTTTCATACCTTGAGCTTCGCTGGTGGGCAATGCTTCATGGGCTATTGTCACACACTGAATACTGGACAGTAATTCTTCCTGCGGACAATCGAAGCTTTGCATTGACACCCTCCCGGACACTGCCCCAAGTGTCTCTTTCTTCGGTTGATGGTAACCTGTACCCTGCCCTGTGGCACAGCATTACCGAGAGTAACAGCTCACAGTGAGCTCTACGAGTGCTCCCAAAGAATCATTCAATCTCAGGTGGTGGGAAACCCCACTCCCCAGTTACCAGTTGGTTTCAAAGTAAGAGCAATCTTAGGGAAATCTCTCAGAATTCACAGTGTAGCTCACTGTGGGTACTTGGAATTCACGAGAGAAAACCAAGAAACGCTCAGAGCAAGATGGGACCTTAATGATCATTTTGTTGTGCACTTGCTGTCTCTGAAAAGCATGATGTCCTCTGCTGGGGCCCAGCCACTGCCCCAACTGACTGAGAGGCAGCACACTCGCTACCCTGGTTCCCCTCAGACTCTCCAGCTCACATCACAGACCTCTGACCCAGCACCCCCCCCCCCCGACCTCACAGGTGTCGCCAACCTAATTCACACCCCAGCTGGTGACAGATTCACATGCATGTCCACCAAGACCATGTGCAACTTGACAAAATCTCTTAAAGATACAAGAGAGCTTGAGAACCTTCTATCTGAAGCACTAAGCCAGAAAAGACCTACCTTTGGGCAAGCTGGTGGAGGAAGTACTTTCCTTTTTGGTGGGCACTTCTGAGTTTCCTCTTTGGTGGGCACTTTGGTGTCCTCAATGAGGACAGAATTGGCAAATGTCCCTCAGGTGCTGGAAGTTGTCACATAGCCACACTGACTCCCACTGGCCTGGCCCTGCTCTATGTAGAGGACTAGACACTTCCAAATGGTAGTCAATACTCCCAACTCCCAGGCAAGGCATAGAGGAAACACCTTCTTATGGCATCAGATGCCTGGGGGGAGGAGATCAAAGAAGAGAGAAGAGAAATGTCCCTTCTCCCTCTCACAACAGCTCTGTTTGGTCCAAGGCCTCCTCAAGTTTTGTCCTCTAGAGCTTCAGCCAGTCCCAGCCCTGCTGCCCAACCCTTCCTGGTCCTCCAACCTAGACACCCCTTGTCCATCCTGACAGCCAGCTCTGCCCTGGTCCAAGCCTCCTGGGCCATCAGATGGGATGACATCTCTTGGATCCTCAACTTTGTTGGTTTTTTTTTTTTAAGATTTTATTTATTTATTTATTTATTTATTTATTTATTTATTTATTTGAGAGAGAGAGAAAGAAAGAAAGAAAGAAAGAAAGAAAGAAAGAAAGAAAGAAAGAAAGAAAGAAAGAAAGAAAGAAAGAGGCAGGCAGAGACACAGGCAGAGGGAGAAGCAGGCTCCATGCAGGGAGCCAGATGTGGGACTTGATCCTGGGACTCCAGGATCACACCCTGGGCTGAAGGCAGCACTAAACCGTTGAGCCACCCAGGCTGCCCAGATCCTCAACTTTGACCTTGCAATTCACACTGAGACCTTTACCACAATCTTATCAGATTCAATTCGAGCTTCCATTAAACAAATAATAAATCTGAGACTCCAAGACATACAGACCCAGAGAACCCACTAGGACTGGGCAGAGATAGAGTCAGGATCCGAGCCATCTCAGTCCAATTCAACCCAAGCCTCTCCATCTTGTGGGCCAGCAGGATCCTGCATGTTCATATAAATCCTTTGACTGGGGGGTGGGGGTGGGGGTGGGGGTGGGGAAAGGCTCTAGTCTGAATCCACAGGGCACAGACTGATCTGTCAGTGTTTCTGGCATGTCCCAGAGCAATTCCTGCTTAGCCTTCATCTCCAGGAAGAAGACCCATGGCCCTGTCTCTTCCCAGCAATCTTCTAAAAAGCTAACATCAATTGAGCACCTACTATGCATCAGTCACTATGTTCAGCATTTTACCTGCATTATCTTAGTTTCCTTGTGATAAAATTGAACAGATGAAGAGATCAAGGAAGATCTAGGCCTGCTTTAGGTTAAGGCCCAAGGTCGTACAACCTGCCCTCAGCCAATGTCATTGAAGATGTTTCCCTATGGAATGTTGAGAAGGAACATACTCAACCCCAACCCCAGGATACTGCTGTGCAGAGATTGGGGTGTCCATCCTGGGACATTCCTGGGGGGGGGAGGGGGTTACCTGGACAATGAGGTCTCAGCCACAAATTTCTCCCAGGTTTCATGGTTAATCAGCAGGAAGTGCAGTACCTCTCGACTCACCGTGTCCTGGAAATACTCAATAGCATCCTCAATAAAACTTTTGTTCTCTAGACGGATAGAAAAAAAAAAAAAAAGAAAGAAAGGTCGTATGGTTTTTTTCTTTTTCCTGTTTCACTAAGGGAGACAGGAAACTTGGACTTAGCTGGAGGAACCCACAGTGTTAAATCTGAGTATTTATGAACTGATTGGCGGAAGAGGGATAAGAGAGAGCTGGCGTAGGGAAAGGTATTAAGATCAATAGAATCAGTTCCTGCTTCACTTTCATATCAGATAAATAGGTGCTTACAGTAGGGACACAGGGCAAGTGCCCTAATATAGCCATTGGGGTGGGGAATGCTGGGAGAGAGGAGGTGAGTAACAGGTTCCAGGTCAAGAGGAGAGTAACAATACTTAGAGAGAACATCCAGTGTAGCAGGTACTGGCCCAAACCACATAAACACAGTATATTTGATCCTCATAACAACATAAGGAAACATCCACATTTATAGATAAGGTTAAGTAAGGCACCCAGGTCACACAGGTGGGTTGTGGCAAAGACCCGACTGGGGGCCTGGTCTGTGTCCCACTGACCCTCACAGAGCAGTCAGGCTGGCAGCAGGGTGAGAGCTGGAGGGAATGGCCTCTGTTGCAAAGCCCCCAGTCATCCTGAGCCATGCCGGAGGCTTGACCAGGGCAAGAGGGCAGGAGAGGCCTCCAAGGTTGCCGGTCTACCTCCCCTTGCACCCTACCTCAGGACCCCCTCTTTCTCTTTCTGCTGTCCCCCCAGGTCTTTGGGCTGTCCTTGCCTTACTTCTGGGTCATTTGAAGGATAGCAAGGGGAGGGAGGAAATGGGCATCTAGGTCATGACTCTGAGAAGGCAGGAGGGAAGGGTTCCTGTGACCCTGTGGTGGGGACTCCCCTTGACCCCTCTTGGGGGCTCAATGACACTCTCAAGGGACTGACTCCCTGTAGGTTAACTCAGCTGGAGGCATCCCCGCAATACCAGGCATCATCCAGAAAGTGGAAAGTGACTACCTGGGGAGAGTTCACGGCCTTCCGAGGTCATGGTGCCAGCAGTGGGATCTGAGGAGTTTCCCTACAGTCGTGTCTGTGTCTCAGCTGGAAGGAGGTGTTGCTTCAGCCTTGGGGAAGAGAGAACAAATGGTGGGGTCAAATGTGAGCCAGCTGTGGCAACAGGGAGCAGCCAGGGTCCAGGCCTCTGGTGGTTCCCTCTGGGATGGCCACAAATGCCAAAATGGACTTAACCCCATGTGTTTGTCCACTGGCCTCGGCTGGCTGCTACTTAAGGAAGGTTCCTCACCTCACTCCAACTCACTCCCAAGCCAAGTCAGAGTCCTGTCCTCCTGTTGGGGCACAAGGAGAAGATAATCAGACAAGGAGACTGCCATCTGAGAAGCTACGGAAGCAATAAAACCAAACACAGAAGAAAAGATGGGAAGACATGTTCTGGAAATTCCTTGAGGTCAAGAACATGTGTGTTTCCTAATTGATAATAGCTAATATTGATCCACTATCTAGGACGGGCGGGGCTCCTTACGTGATCCCTCACTGAATAGCCACATGCACTCCATAAGGTGGGTGCTCTTGTGGCTCCCACTTTAAAGTGGAAGAAACCATCACCTGCTCCTTCCCTCACCAGGATGCCTTCCCCCTCTTCCTCACCTGGTCAAAGTTTACCTGTGCTTAGAGGTCCCAGGCCCAAACTCCTCCTCTCCTGCCGGCTTCCCTGCACCCCCCGACTGACTCTCTGGGCTCCCCTTGAATGTGTGCTCTCCTGACTGCAGTCCTTCTCTTGTGTGTTCTCCTCCCTGAACTCTGAGGTGCTCTAAGAAGAGACAAAAGCTGAGAGGGCACCAAACATGACGGAACTTATGAATCAAATTGAAAAGACTGAAACCAAGATTTTAAGAGACGTGAACAAAGAATCTCCAGGAAAGGGACTCACCCAGGGTCACACAGTCTCCAGGGGCGGGCAGGGCAGACGCGAAGACCAGGCCTCTGATGCAGGTGTTTGGATAGAAATGTGACTTTAACCATCCAAAGGCTTCTAGGTTTTTCTCTGCTGTTACATCCAAACGCGTAAACACAGAGATCTAAGCTCACACCCTTATCGTCATCCCCATGAGTCTAGTTTGGTGTTTTTAGAGTATGAAGCCCAGACCGCCTCGCTATGATGACTCAGCCTTTCTTACCCTGGCCCTTCTCTTCCTTCTGATAGGGACACTCAGTCTGACCTCTTCTCTTCCTGCCCCATGATGTGAGAACAGAGGGTCCGGCGTGAGGTGATGTAGTAAAAGATGTTAGGGTTCAGGGCCATGTTCAAGAAAGAATTCATCAGATGTCTTTGGTGCAAAAAGGTGGTTTTATTAAAGAACAGGGACAGGACCTGTGGGCAGGAAGACCTGCCCTAAGGTCATGAGGAATGGCCCCTTATAGACTTTCAAGTTGAGAGGGGGTTAGGGAGAGTGTGAATCTCTAAGGAATCCGGGAACCAAGGTTTCTAGGACCTTGACGGGGCTAGTGACTGTTGGGAGAAGGTCATTTTTTACTGTCTAATAAACCCTTAGTCATGAGACCTTCAGATGTATATCGGTGGGTTATATGCTTGGGGGATGATTGCCAATGAGTATCTTGAGGGTAGAGATAAAGCAAATTTCTAAAGAAATTTTTGTATGTTAAAGTAGACTCACAGGATCCTGGGGATCAGGCTAGGATTGCCTTTTGCCCTTAGCAAACTGTCGATATTGAGGTAGTTGTGTCCCTAGAGGAAGGTCACTCTGCCTGTTTCAAGGACTTGTCAGTGGGCTGTAGGGTGTAAGCACATTTCATAATTCCTCTGCTGCCTTTATTCCCACATCATTCCCCCTGAACACTTGTGACCCTTAAATCTTTAATGTTGCTGAGAGTGGAAGGGTCATCTTCCCTAACTTCTTCCTCTGATTAGAAGAGGCACAGACGGGATCCCTGGGTGGCACAGCGGTTTAGCGCCTGCCTTTGGCCCAGGGCGCGATCCTGGAGACCCGGGATCGAATCCCACGTCGGGGTCCCGGTGCATGGAGCCTGCTTCTCCCTCTGCCTGTGTCTCTGCCTCTCTCTCTCTCTCTCTCTGTGTGTGTGTGTGTGTGTGTGTGTGTGACTATCATAAATAAATAAAAAATTAAAAAAAAAGAAGAAGAGGCACAGATATGGCCCCACCTATGGGTTGACCATGCTCAGTTGGGGCTCTTATAGATACTGGGGTTACAGAAGACAGAGGCAGCTGAATCCATGTGTGAATCAACACGTGTGGATCTTTCTGAGTGGAACCGTTGGCTTGAAATTATGGCAGCTAAGGTGTCTTGGCACCACATGGAGAGACGTGGGAGAAAACAGCAAAACATGATTAGTATAAGACAAAGAAAAAGAAGGCCAAAGAAGACTCCTCTGATAGTTGACAAAAGTCCTTCTCTAGTCTATGTGTTTAACCAATCATTAAAGGAAAGAGGAATCCTTTAAAGCACCAATTTGAGTATACACGTTGCTTAGAAACCCAGATATATGGTAATCTGGAACATACCCAGAGCGTTTTGTTTTTATGATAGCACAGAGCACCCAGTTAAACATGTAGTGCTGCTCTATTTTGTAAAACTGCTTTATGCATTTGTGTTACCCAGTATTTAGTGGAGAAATGCTCTTTTGAATATCACTTAGGGCTTTGACCGTGAACTTACTAAGAGCTTCTGTGTGCCATACACCACTGTCCAGTCCCAGAGAGGCAACAAAGTTGGATGCGAGGTGGTTATACCAATGAGACGCAGAATGTGTCCACCATTGTCTTAAATTTGGAAGGTCGACTGGCTTGGTAATGGTTTTAATAATGCATCTGTGCATCCAGGCAAAACCCCGAGTACAGTGGCCTATCCAGCCATGGGGAAAGCCATGGACACAAGTTAGGGCCACAAGGACATTGGGTCCCATTAGGAGACAATCATCTAATGTTGGGCCTCCCTTTAACTGAATTGAAGTAATAAAAGAGGTCTGCTGTCACTTTGTAAGGACCAAGGGAGTCCAGATCCAGGGACAATTTCTCTTAGTTTTTTTTTTGTTGTTGTTGCCTCCAAGGTCTTTTTTTTAACCCAAATCAGTAGCCTGGTATAAACCCTGTATTACCTTCCTTGGTTATATTTGGGTATAATGATTTTTCTTTATTATTACCAACTCAGTCCTGTGCATTTCCTGGTCTGAATAACCTGGACTTACAGACTTTATTGGAGGTAAGAGTGGTAAAAGACTTAATGTTGTTTATTTTGTGCTGTCTGCTTGGCTGCACGGTGAATTGTTCCCTTTAGAATCTCATTCCTTTGGATATCCTTTGAGGTGAATTACAGGTACTTCCTTAGGTAGGAGTACAGCCTTAAGAAGAGTAATAATTTCAAGTCCTTATCTGTTTGGGGATAATGGCTTGATAATAATCCCCTTTTCTTCCAAACGGCTCCGTGAGCATGTAGGACTAGGAAAGCATATTTGGAGTCAGTACAGATATTAATTTTTAAGACTTTGGCAATTACAAAGCATGAGTAAGCACTATAACATACCCAGCTATTCTCACTCCATTTTCCACAAAACTATTGCCACCAGGAAACTATTGTCTGTTGGAGAATCTTTGTTGGGGAATCTTTAAACTCTGGTTGACTAAAATACACAAGGTCACTAACTTCTGAACAGTTGTGCTCTCTGGAACTATGATAGTCAGGACCAGGCATAAGGTAGCTGGTTTAGCATACGTTTGACACGTGTCAAGTGCTATTTCAGGTATGACTATAAGCACAGCCTGGTATTCAAGAAGTCGGCCTCTCACCATCTATTGGTAGCCTTTGGTCTCTATGACACTCTGGAACCAATGTGAAGTCATTCCACTCAGGGACTGTCCCATAGTGACCTTTGAGGCTCCTTTTACCAGGAGACCTGTTGTATGCTTGGCTAAAATCTTTGTTTGCAATTATACATCAACAGAGGTGGTTCTAGGATAAACGTGATTAAGGGGTAATACCATCAAGAAGCCCTCTTTTATGTGAGATCCAACTTTAACAAGATACTAATATAAGGAATCAAAGGCAAATGGGAGAAGGCTGGTCTCAAGGGATATGGGCATCCCCAAGTGCATCATCCAATCCAATCACAAAGTGGGGTCATCCGTTATCTCCACAAACCCACACTTAGCCCCACAGTTTGGGTATGCTCTGGCTTTTAGGGAGGGATTTTGTCATCCCAGCCACACAAAATTGGTCAAGGTGCTAACTATACAGTCGTTGGGGACCCAATCCTATTTTCCAGTTGCTTAAATGATCTTATACCCATGGGGTCCTGTTATTCCCATGGAATAAAAAGCATGAAGATTGTCTCTATGAGCTTCTGTGGCAATTTCTCTGAAGTTTACCTCAAATTGTCGGGCTTAGGCAAACAACATTAAAAGACATTTAGAAGTAGAATTTAACATCCACAAAGGTGGGTTATCGAAACATCATTTTTCTCTCTGAAATAACCCTAATTTCTAGAGATAGCCAAATCACGACTCATTTATTTGAAAAACAAGTCCAGTTTTAACAAACTTGGAATCATTATTTGCATAGCTCAGCAAGAACAACGATTGATCGTATAGACCCTTCGACCTGTTTTTCTGGAACATTTTATAAGGAATCTCTAGCTTGAACTTTTAGTAGCCTCTCCAGGCAGAAGCCAAGTCAAGCACTCGCCTCCAGCATGCCTGCAATACCTGTAGATGTGGGCAGATTGCTCTTGATCAGGTCCCCAGTTATCCTGAGGTTCTTGTACCTGCCAGGAGATGATGAGATTCTTTACTCACTTGGTGAGGCTGCTGGGAACTCTGTAACAGGTATCAGGCCAACTGTTCCAAGGCGCTTTGTGGCTTTATGCACGTCTCTCTCAAATATGGCATTCCAGTTAAAGCCTTGGTAAAATAACCAATGTTTCCAATGCTCTCCTATTACAGAGAGAACAGATTCTTATTGAACTTATGCAAATGACCATGATTGTCATGGAAGAAAGAATACTCACTGAGACCTTTTGAATATCAGAGGGTTTAGGTCGACAGAAAAGTTAAATGCTTCAATTTGTTCATAAGTGAATGCTTTATCAAATTTCTGTAAGTCATAGGTATCTTACTTAAGAGAGTTTCCTTATTCTGAAAGCACAAACCTGAGAGAACCAGCAGTGTTTCAAACAGAAGTCACAAAACCACACTCTTCTACTTAGTTCATTTAGTCCCATGTTACTAGTTCTTGTTTAATTCAAATGCAGCTTTTTAGTTAGTTCTGAAAATTCTTACCCATTCAGTTTTATGATCTTAAAGATATCGCATACCTGTATTCGTCCTAAAAATCCTTTATATGAACCTCCTTCAGGATGAGACATGGTGTCTCTTGGCCCCAAGTTGACCTCGACCTACCACAAGATTTCTTGACCCGCTGCTGACATCTGCTCTCTTTTTTCTAACCCCCCGACCCATGCTTTTTTTTTTTTTTCCCAGATCACCACGGTTCCAACACCACCTTTAGAATTTCATTGGTCTCTCAGTGCACCTGGCCCCCAAAAGCACCAGCAACTTGCCAAATGTTCCCCCACCCTTCTGCCATCGTCCCCACCACCACCATCATGAGGAAGTCGTCATCTAATTGAAGGTCAGTCGACTGGAAGACAAAGGTGAGTTGAGGCAGGAAAGAGTCCATTCTTTTTTATATATATAATTTTTTATTTAAATTCAATTTAGTTAGCATATAGTACATTATTCGTCTCAGGGGTAGAGTTTCATGACTCATCAGTGGCATATAATACCCAGTGCTCATTCCATCGCGTACCCTCCTTAATGCCCATTACTCAGTTACTCCCCCACCCCCACCTCCCCTCCAGAGACTCTGTTTGTTTCCCAGAGTTAAGGGTCTCTCATGGTTTGTCTCCCTCCTTGTTTTCCTCTTATTTTATTTTTCTTTCCCTTTCCCTATGTTCACCTGTTTTCTATCTTAAATTCTACGTGTGAGTGAAATCATGTGGTATTTGTCTTTCTGATTAACTTACTTCACTTAGCACAATACCCTCTAGTTCCATCCATGTTATTGCAAATGGTAAGATTTCATTCTTTTTTGATGGCTGAGTAGTATTCCATTGTGTGTATCTACACATCTTTATCCACTCATCTGTTGATAGACCCCTGGCCTCTTTTCAGTGTTGGACTATTGTGGACATTGCTGCTATGAATATTGGGGTGGAAGCCTGGGTGGCTCAGTCAGTTAAACATCTGCCTTCAGCTCAGGTCATAATCTCAGGGTCCTGGGATTGAGCCCTGAGCTGGGTTTCCTGCTCATGGAGGAGTCTGCTTGGCCCCCTCTCTCAGCTCCTCCCCACCCTCCCCATGGCCTCTCTCCGATAAGTAACATCTTTGAAAAATAAAATAAATAAATATCGGGGTGCACATGCCCTTTGAATCACTGTATTTGTATCATCTGGACTAATACCTAGCACTGCAATTACTGGGTCATAAGGTAGCTCTATTTTTAACTTTTTGAGGAACCTCCACATTGTTTTCCAGTGCAGGTGCCCCAGCTTGCATTTGCCACCAGCAGCATCAGAGGGTTTCCCATTCTCTACATCCTTGTCAGCATCTGTTGTGTCCTGATTTGTTCAGGCCATTCTGACCAGGGGGAGTAGAATCTCATCATGGTTTTGGATTTGTAGGAAGGGGTCCACTCCTGCCAGAGCGTCACCACGGGGAGGGTCGGCAGAGGAGCACTTCTCGCATATTCCAACCATTCTTGCTTGAGTATTCCTGGCCTCGCTGCTTGTTCCTGTGCGCCCCTCTTTCCCCACGTCCCCCGTGTCCTCTTTGGTACATTCCCCTCACTCTCTCCGTCTCTGTCTCCTCATTCCAGCCCCATGTCCCTTCCTCCCTGGGACCCCCTCCCAAAAAAAACTGAATAAACCCCGCCATCACTGGGCCCAACTAATCTAATGCTAAACTCTGGAACGCCCCCCCCCAAACGTTATTTTGCCCCCCTCCCCCTCTATGTCTTTGTCCCACACTCACCCCTGCTCCATCCCTGCTTGGAGGTCATGGAGTCGGCCCTACATGAGACTCTCATAGAGCCCTGTGAGCAATTCCAACTTTCTCCCCAGCTCCTGGGCATGCTGCCTCAGCACTTCAGCTGACTCTGCCCTTGCCCCCTCATGCAAGTGCCTTGACTCTTTTACAAGGCTGGACACATCCATCAGAAGGAACACACCTGAGCTAGCCATGCCCAGAAACCGGATTCCTTTGGTCATTGCCAGAGCAGTACCTCCAAAAGCTTTCTGCACCAGATTGCCACTTCGAACTGAGACACTCCTACCTGTCATGAGGCGCCTGGCCTTGTCTACCAGGTGAGGTTGGACTTTGGCTACCTTCTTGGCACTATTATTCTTTGCAATTTTTTGCAGATTTCTAAAGAGAGATCCTAAAGAAAGAATTTTGAGCATGGTGTTCTGCAGATCCAATTCAACTCTGTCCCCTTGATCAATACCAGACACCAGGTCACTGGCTTCAGCTCTTGCAGATGATGTGTTTGAGTATTCCACAAGGCTGGTGGACACGTGAGTCACAGTAGCTGCGACTCCCAGCACCGATCCAGTTGTCAAGAGTGTCAGACTGAACCCTGCTGTTACAGGTGCCAGACCCAGACCAAGGATGCCCAGGAGGCCAGACACAGCACCGGTGGAGCTCGCTACCATGTTGGAGATGGTGCAGCGCTTGTGGACCTTGTCAACCTTATCTGCAAGCTCATGGAGCTTTCTTATGCGGTTCTCAAGCTCCGCTTTCAACTGGGGAAACACATTCAAAAAAGTCTCCCTAGCCAGCTCTTCGTCTTCCATATGCATGTGTCCTGTCAGGTCATTCAAACCTTCACGTAGTGTGTCAGCCTCCTCCCTGAAACAGCGAAGGTCTAGTGAGTAAGAAAGACTGATCTGTCAAATGGGCTTGATTTGATCTATCCTACGTAAACCACAGAAAATGTTTACTAGAAATCGAATGGAAAAGAATTTTACAAATGGAATGAACTGTTTCTGCAGTGTTAAACACATTCTTCCCATTGCTCATGTTCCATAAGACACAGTGAGGTCGGGGAAAAATAAGTCCATGTCATCTGAAGATGCTCTTACGCGGTGGGTATTTGAGGAAGATGCCTCTAGAGTCAAGGTCAGGTCAGCCGGTCAGTGCCACAGTGTTTGTAGACTGGGAACTCAGTAGATGAACACAGGGAAGTGGGGTGGGAGCAGAAAAACCTTTGTTGGGAGGCTCTTCGTGTGTACTGAAGGATTAACCTTACCCACAGAGGCCTGCCCTTTGCCTTTGGCACTGGAAGTGAGCTCTAGGCCCTACCTAGGATGTCAAGGCTGTTAGAATGATGATGCCTGGGCCTCAGGCTACTGGACAGCCTGACAAGACGATGTATGATGAGGGCGTTGGGTCATGTGCTGTCAGTTCTGATCTATGGAAGAACTAGAAACTAAAAGCGTTAGTGTGACCTCTAAGTGGAGCTGGAGATCACCAGGTGGCCATGCAGGGAGCATGGGACTGAGCCCCAATAAAAGTCTATACCCTGAGCCTTGGGTTGAAAAAGACTCTCCCCATGACCAAACATTACTCAAGCTCTTCTGAGCCCTCTGCCTGACTAGGCCTTGCCGTTGGTCTTCTGTGCTCTGTCCTTAACAGCCTGGAGTGCCCAGTCTTTGCAAGAACCCTGTTGGATCAGGTTAGTAAGAATCCCCCCACCTTCATGTCTCCTCTTAGTGATTATTCATCCCCAGGCCCCATCCTGCTCCTTGACTAAATCCCTAACTATCTTGCTGTAGTCCCAGTTAAGCCGGATCTCACTGCCCTATGACACTCTCTGGACACCTACAACATGAATTAAGTCTTCTTTGCCGTTTTAATAAGTGTCATGATAATTGTTTACTTTCACACTGAGAGCTTCCCTGCTGGGCAATGCTCCACATGCTATTGTTACACACTGAATACATGACAGTAATGCATCCTGAGGACAATTGAAGCTTTGCACTGGAAACCCTCCAGGCCTCTGCCCCAAGTGTCTCTTTTCTTGGCTGAAGGTAACCTGTATCCTGCCCTGTGACACAGCATTACCGAGAGTGACAGCTCTCAGTGAGCTCTACAAGTGCTTCCAGAGACTCATCCAATCTTGGGTGGTTTGGGGAACCCCACTGCCACAATTACCAGTTGGTGCCAAAAGTAAGGGCAATTGTAGGGAGGGTGCTCTCAGACTTTACAGTGTAGCTCACTGTGGGAACTTGGAATTAAAGAAAAAAAAATAACAACCCCTCAGGGCAAGAAGGGATCTTAATGATCATTTTGCTTGGCACCTGCTCTCTCATCCCAAGCATGATGTCCTCTGCTGGGGCCCAGCCACTGCCCCAACTGACTGAGAGGCAGCACACCTGCTCCCTGGTTCCCTCAGCCTCTCCAGCACATATCACTGACCCTCGACCCAGCACCCAGCACACCTGACCTCATAGGTGTCACCAACCTAATTCACACCTTAGCTGGTGACAGCTTCACATGCATGTCCACCAAGACCATGTGCAACTTGACAAAGAGATCTTGAGAACCGTCTATCTGAAGCACTAAGCCAGAAAAGACCTGCCTTTGGGCAAGCTGGTGGAGGAAGTACTTTCCTCTTTGGTGGGCACTTCTGAGTCTCAGAATCCCTCAATGAGGACAGAATTGGCAAATGCCCCACTGGAGCTGGAAGCTGTCACATAGCCACACTAACTCCCACTGGCCTGGCCCTGCTCTATGTAGATGACAAGAGCTTCCAACTGGTAGTCAATACTCCCAAACTCCCAGGCAAAGCATAGAGGAAACACCTTCCTATAGCCCCGGATGCCTGGGGGAAGGAGATCAAAGAAGCAAGAGGAAAAAGGTCCCCTCTCCCTCTCACAACATCTCTGCTACGTCCAGGGCCTCCACAAGTTTTGTGCCCTAGAGCTTCACCCAGGCCCCGCCCTGCTGCCCAATCCTACCTGGTCCTCCAACCTAGAACCCCTTGTCCATCCTGACCACCAGCAGGAACAGATCCAAGCCTCCTGGGCTTTTGGACGGAATGACTGCCTTTGGATCCTCACCTTTGACCTTGCAATTCACACTGAGACCTTTAGCACAATCTTATCAGATTCAATTCCAGCTTCCATTGAATAAATGGCAAATCTGAGACTCCAAGACATACAGACCTAGAGACCCCCAGGACTGGGCAAAGATAGAATCAGGATTCAACCCAGTTCAGTCCAATTCCAGTTTCTCCACAGACTGATGTGTCAGTATTCTTCTGAATTGTCCCAGAGGAAGTCCTGTTTAGCCCTCATCTCATGGAAGAAGACCCATGGCCCCTGACTTCTCCCAGTAATCCTCTGAAAAGTTAACATTAATTGAGTACCTACTATGTGTCAGTCACTATGCTAAGTAATTTATATGCATTATCTTAGTTTCTTCAGATAAAATTCAACAGTTGAAGAGACCAAGGCAGAGATAGTTCTACTTTATGTTGAGGTCCAAGGTCACATAACCTGCCCTCTACAGGTTTCCCTTCTCAATCCGAGGCCATTCACTGCCAGTGAATATCATGGAAGACATATTCCTTATGGATTGTTGAGAGGGAACATACTCAGCCTCCACCCCAGGATCCTGCCAATCAGAGATCGGGGTGACCATTGTGGGGCATCCCTGAGGTGTTACCTGGACAATGAGGCCACAGCCACAGCCACAAATCTCTCCCAGGCTTCATGGTCGTTCAATAGGTGATGCAGTACTTCTGGGCTCACGGTGTTCTGGAAATACGCAATAGCATCCTCAAGAAAACTTTCGTTCTCTAGATGGAAAGAAAGAATGAAGGGTTGTTTAGTTTTTTTCTTTTTCCTGTTACACTAAGAGAGAGAGATAACCAGAGCGTAGCTGGAGGGAAACCACAGCTTTAAAGCTATGTATTTATGGATAAAGGAGGGAAGAGCTGAGAACTGGCCTAGGCAGGGGTACTGAGATCAAAGAATCAGTTCCTGCTCTGCTTTCAATACTGATAAGCAGATGCTTAGTTGGGACACAGGGCAAGTGCCCTAATATAGCCGTCAGGGTGGGGAATGCTGGGAGAGAGGAGGTAAGTAACAGGATCCAGGTCAAGAGGAGAGTAACAATACTTAGAGAGAACATCCAGTGTAGCAGGTACTGGCCCAAACCACATAAACACAGTATATTTGATCCTCATAACAACATAAGGAAACATCCACATTTATAGATAAGGTTAAGTAAGGCACCCAGGTCACACAGGTGGGTTGTGGCAAAGACCCGACTGGGGGCCTGGTCGGTGTCCCACTGACCCTCACAGAGCAGTCAGGCTGGCAGCAGGGTGAGAGCTGGAGGGAATGGCCTCTGTTGCAAAGCCCCCAGTCATCTTGAGCCATGCCGGAGGCTTGACCAAGGCAAGAGGGCAGGAGAGGCCTCCAAGGTTGCCGGTCTACCTCCTCTCCCACCCTGCTTCAGGACCCATTCTCCCTCCTTTCTTCTCTGTTGCCCCCCCCCCCCCGCCCACTCCTCCGCATCCTGTGTGCTATCCTGGCCTCACTTCTGGGTCATTTGAAGGATAGCAAGGGGAGGGAGGAAATGGGCATCTAGGTCATGACTCTGAGAAGGCAGGAGGGAAGTGTCCCTACAGACCCTGTGGTGGGGACTCCCCTTGACCCTTCTTGGGGGCTCAATGACACTCTCAAGGGACTGACTCCCTGTAGGTTAACTCAGCTGGAGGCATCCCCGCAATACCAGACATCATCCAGAAAGTGGAAAGTGACTACCTGGGGAGAGTTCACGGCTTTCCGAGGTCATGGTGCCAGCAGTGGGATCTGAGGGTTTCCCTACAGTTGTGTCTGTGTCTCAGCTGGAAGGAAGTATTGCAGAAGAGATTCAGCCTTGGGGAAGAGAGAACAAATGGTGGGGTCAAATGTGAGCCAGCTGTGGCAACAGGGAGCAGCCAGGGTCCAGGCCTCTGGTGGTTCCCTCTGGGATGGCCACAAATGCCAAAATGGACTTAACCCCATGTGTTTGTCCACTGGCCTCGGCTGGCTGCTACTTAAGGAAGGTTCCTCACCTCACTCCAACTCACTCCCAAGCCAAGTCAGAGTCCTGTCCTCCTGTTGGGGCACAAGGAGAAGATAATCAGACAAGGAGACTGCCATCTGAGAAGCTACGGAAGCAATAAAACCAAACACAGAAGAAAAGATGGGAAGACATGTTCTGGAAATTCCTTGAGGTCAAGAACATGTGTGTTTCCTAATTGATAATAGTTAATATTGATCCACTATCTAGGACAGGCGGGGCTCCTTACTTCAACAACAACAACAACCAAAAAATAAGCTGGACTAAGTAAAACTTTTAAAAAATGACATCAAGGGATCCCTGGGTGGCGCAGCGGTTTGGCGCCTGCCTTTGGCCCAGGGCCCGATCCTGGAGACCCGGGATCGAATCCCACATCAGACTCCTGGTGCATGGAGCCTGCTTCTCCCTCTGCCTGTGTCTCTGCCTCTCTCTCTCTCTCTCTCTCTGTGTGTGACTATCATAAATAAATAAAAATTAAAAAAAAAAAAAATTAAAATTTAAAAAAAAAAAAAAAAAAGGAAAAATGACATCAAAAGAATTTTGTAATTTCAATATAATTTCATGAATAAATAAATAAAATAAAATAAAATAAAATAAAATAGGGATCCCTGGGTGGCGCAGCGGTTTGGCGCCTGCCTTTGGCCCAGGGTGCGATCCTGGAGACCCAGGATCGAATCCCATGTCAGGCTCCCGGTGCATGGAGCCTGCTTCTCCCTCTGCCTGTGTCTCTGCCTCTCTCTCTCTCTGTATGACTATCGTAAATAAATAAAATAAAAATAAATAAAATAAATAAAATAAAATAAATAATTTTTTAAACCTTGAATCAGTGTCCTCAGGGAGATCAGAAAGGTGTATTCTTCATAAAATGAGAACAGGATGCACTGAAAAGGGCAAAAAAAATTAATGGGACCAAAAAAGAGATCTTGGGTATTAAAAAGTGACCAACAAACTAAAGACGTCTAAGGAAAGGTTGCAAAGGCTAAGGAAAACTTCCAGAAAGTGAAATGAAAATGTGAAAAAATAAATGGAACTAAAGGGGGAATGACAAGTTACCCTTGCAGTCTTTTCTTAGCAAATCACTTGAGGAAGAGCTGCAGGAAAAAAAAGTTTGTGTGCTTATGGGGGAAGTTGACGGTACTAACCAAGACAGAAAGATGTGAGGGATCCAGGAAACAGGAAACAGAACATAGGGAGAAAGGAATCCAAGGAATACAGTGGGGCATGCAGCAAGCCTAGGGAACAACCAGCCCAGGATGGAATAAGAAGTGAATAGTTCTGTGGGGAAAGGGGACTTGATCTAATACCTCACATAATGCACAGTTGTAAAGAAATTGAGGAAATGTTGAGCGCAACACGGCAAGGTGCAAAAACAAAGGCAACTAGAAAATTAGGAAAAACTAAAGCTGTGCAAGGAAGCATGTGCAACTGTATTTCACAAGTTACCTCTACAGTAAACATTACTGAAAACAACACAAAGATGTAAACAATCTTGTTTGCTTTTTCACTTTAAGAACACAAGAGACTATTAAATAAGAGAACTACATGCCCTGGTTGCCAATCAACATGCACCTAAAATGCAATAGCAGAAGCTGAGAGGTGAAGCATGAAGAGAGGAGAAGGATTAACATCCTCATTTCACAGAGTGCGGAGTCCAAAAATCCTGAGTGCAATTGAGAGGCTAAGAAATAAAGACATAAGAAAAAAAGGAAAAAGAAACAAAGGTGTAATTAAATTGTGACCAGCAGAAAGGTTTCTGTTTTTTTTCTTTGTTTTTCTTTCCTTTTTTTTTTTTTTTAAACTAGAAAGGTTTCTAATAGAGGATATAATATTAGGGCTATATTATTAGGAGAAGGTGGAAAAGTGTGTAAAAGAAAGTATAAAAATAAGTGAAACTCTTCTCTGTCCTGGTAAGAAAGAACTTTTAAATATCACAATTTAAAAATCACAATTTAAAAATCAAGGGAAAGAGATTAGCTCTAGTGGTTGAGGACTACCTGCATTGCACCAGGCACTGTTCTAAATGCTCTGTGTGAATTAACTCATATACGAGTTCTCACCATGACTCTGTAAGAAAAGGAACCGAAGCTCTGAAAGGTTAAATAATTTATCCAAGCAGCCGGCTAGTGCCAGAGCCGGGACTCAAATCCAGACTTCCTGTCTCCCAGAGCCAACTCTTGCACCTATTCTGTTTCCAGTGTAAGAATATCACTTAAAGATCTTGATGAACCACGTAAAGAAAAAGCAAAAAATTAAAAGCACCTGCGTTTCATTGGGAAGGTGGGTGGGCATATGGGTAAAAACAAGTCAGTTAGTAGAGAGGGAATCCGTACTCTCCAGGAGTGGCCCTGGTGGCTTCAGGCTGAGGGGCACTGACCAGAAGGCCGTGGGTGGACCCTGTGTCAGGACAGGAGCAAAGCAGAAACACAGCTCTCGGGTGATCAGGGCAGGCCCAGCGAGGGGGGCACACGGCTCCCAGCAGGTCCCTCTCTCTGTCTCCAAGCCACTGTGGCTCTGCTCGCGTCCTGCCACCCATGCACGGCCAGCTCTTTGCTCTCAGCTCTGGCCTTCACAACGCTTTGGTTCTCCTGGCCTTGCTGCATCCTGCCCACCAGGTCCCACACACCTCCACGCTCCTCCAAGGCCACTGACCACCCCCTCCGCCTGCTGCCCCTCGTCTCTGGGCCTGGACATCAGGGACGAGTTTACTGGTCGTCTTTGCAGCAAGGGCTGGCTGTCCGGCCCAGCCTCGGCCAACAAGATGCAAGGGGACCTCAGCTTAGGGGGGGTCCCTTGACCCTGGAGAGGGGGGAGGGGCAAGGCAGCCAAATGACACCATGAAGCCCAAGGACCAAGAGAAGAAGGAGGAGAACCCGGGGTGACACCAGACGTTTGCCAGAGATCCATCTGTCCTGTCTTCTGCTATTCTTGGCCTGGCCCTGCCCTCGGCCTGGGCCTCAGCTGGCCTTGGAGGCCGGACTGTGCTCCCTCCTGCTTGCTTAGTACCCGGGGTCCTCGGCCAGCCTGCGGATAGCTCAGTTCCCGGCAAGGCCGTCAGGAGGAGAAGGAGGGAACCCGACTGCACGGCCCGGACAGGACAGGGGCCCTACTGGCCCCACCGGCTCTGTCTAAGCTCCAAGGCAGCAGGACCGAGATCCTCACACAGCATCGCCCTGCAAGTGGCTGAGGCCCCTGCTCCTGGGCAGGAAAGGGAGGAGGAGCTGGAATCAGCCTCACAGCCCTTGGCCTGGCCTCGGGCCCCCACCTGCACACCCCTGTGTTCCTCTCTGCTCCCCACCTGCATGTCGCCTCCGTCCAGGCACCCCACGCACCCCTCCTTCCGGCTTCTATTTTTCTTTTTTAATTTTTATTTTAAGGAGGCTGGAAGCCCAACGGGGAGCTTGAACTCACCACCCTGAGATCAAGAGTCGCAGGCTCGACCTGCCCCGGCCTTGCTTCTGATCACACCTCAGCCTCCAGGCCTCGGCTTAGGTGGCTCCTTCCACCCCGGGATTCCGTCCCCCACCTCCCTCACCAGGTCAGGGTTTGGAGCCCCCCTCTCTGCGCTGAGAGGCTCAGGAGCCCGACCTCCTCCTCCCCTGCCGGTTTCCCCCACTGACTGACCCTCCGGGTTCCCCTGAATATAAGCTAGAGAGAAAATGCTACAAAAGTCCTGGAAGAAATACTAAAAGACAAAAAAATAATGTTGGTTGGGGAATCGTTTCTAGTCAAGATGGAAATCCCGGATGCAATAAAGGGAAAGTTTCAGTGATCTGACCTGTTAAAAATTGCAAAGGGCACCATGAACAAAGTCAGCACAGCGAGAGGTCAGGAGGTACTAGCCAGGATCTGAGAGCAGAGAAGAGCTGAGCGGGCCCCAAACACGACAGATCCTATGAATCAGCGTGAAGAGAACAAAGCCAAGTTTTGAAGAGACGTGAACAAAGAATCTCCAGGGAAGGGACTCACCCAGGGTCACACAGTCTCCGAGGGCGGGCGGGTGCACAGGGCTTCCAATGCAGGGGTCTGAGGAGGAAAGTGACTTTAACCATCCAAAGGCCTCTAGGTTTGTCTCTGCCGGCAGAGACACACAGATCTAAGCTCACACCCTTAGAGTGGTGCCCACAGGTCTACACTTCGGCGTTTTCAGATTATGAAGTCCACCGGCCTCTGCTGCGACCACAGACCCTTAACACCCGCCTCCACCTTCTTTCTGTCTTTCTTTCTCTTTCACTTTTAGTATCTATTCATGAGTGACACAGAGAGGCAGAGACATAGGCACAGGGAGAAGATGAGGGGCTCCTTCCCAGGACCCCGGGACCATGACCTGAGCCTAAGGCAGACACTCAACCACTGAGCCACACAGGTGCCCCTCTGGCTCTTTTTTTTTTTTTTTAAGAAGTTATTAATGATTTGAGAGAGAGGACAACAAGCAAGCAGCAGGGCTAGTGACAGAGGGAGAAGGAGAAGCAGGCTCCCCCCTGAGCAGGGAGGATGTGGGGCTCCATGCAAGACCCTAGGATCATGATCTGAGCCAACCAGGCCCCGCCCCCCTCTTTCTGATGGGGACACACAGGCCTCTCCTCTCTTCCTGCCCCACAGAACACGGAAGAGAGAGCACAGTTGGGGGGGCGGGGGGAGCAAAGCCTGGCCACCCCCCTGCTCTGTCCCCAGGTCACAGTCACCCCACCGTGGGCAGTCACTCCCCCTCAGGTTCCCTGCAGGCCTTGGCCCTGAGCAGGCCTTCAGAGACAATGTGGGCGACACAAGGACCCCAAATCCTGGTACCTCAAGACAACCCACCCGAGCCTTTGCACCCCACAGAACTCCTTTGCTGGTCAGCCTGGCAGCAGCACCCTGGGGGCGCCCCAGAGGCTCTGACTCCCCTCCCCTCCTCCACCTCCTCTGCTTCCTCCTAATTCCCCAAAGACATGAGCCTCCCGACCTGGCCTTGCCCTCTCAGCCTCGAGGGCCGGCTGGAACCCTCTGGAACCCGGGCTGAGCACTGTCCCCTCCCTCTCTACTGTTTGGGGGCTCAGGGGGAGGGGGGAAGCTATCAGAGGAACGAACCCGGGTTCCAATCCGGGATGTGTCCCTGCTTAGCTTAGGGCCTGGGCTGGAGCTCCAGGTCACAGGGATCCTTTCCTTATAGAGTGGCTTGGAGGGTGAGCCGCCGGGCCGGGCCCTAGCCCCCAGCTTACCAAGGGCTCTTCCTCCCACTCAGCCCACCATGTCCAGCTGGTCTCAGCCGTGGGGACCCGGTCGCCGCTGGGTGTCTTGCGGGAACCACACGGCTGGGCCCAAAGAGATCAGGGCCCCGCAGGGAAATGGAAACCCCCACAGCTCGTGGTGAACCAATGACACCCAGGCTCATGCGGAGCCCGCCCTCCCTGGACAGTCCCCCACCGCCACAGGAGCAACCGCGCCCCTGACACCCCCCACCCCCCACACAAGCGTCCCCCTCCACCCTGTGGCTTCCTGCCCAGCCCCCTCCTCCCTGTCCTCCCACCCCACTCCCCCCCACGCCCGCCTTATTCTACTTCCTGCCCCAACTTACCGGATGCTCCCTGCACACCTACCACTTCACAGCCACTAAAGGCCACACCCACGTGGCTCCTAGGCACCTGGTACCCAGATGCCGCTGCAGGAGCACCTGCTTCTGCCACTCGGAACAATCGGGCTCATACATCAAAGCCCAAATCTAGCATCACTGCCTCTGAGAAGCCCTCCGCACCGGCCTGGCAAAGTCCACGGTCCCTTACTCTGCTCCCATGAGCCCTGGGGGAGGGCTTAGCTCCCCGGCTTGGCCACCAGGTCCCGGTCTTTGCTCCACCACCGTGGATCTAACCTGGTGTCTCTAGACTTGTCCCTGATGTCAGGGACACGCCAGCAGGCCCATCCTTGGTGGCCAAGTGCTGTTTGCTCGGGTGCAGACCTTGTGGGAGAGGAATGAGGGTAAGGCTGTTTTCTCAAAAAAAAAAAAAAGGGGGCTGTTTTCTCTCCACCTATTTCCACTTGATGTAAGATCTCTTTCTCTTTCTCTTTCTCTCTTCCAGGAAGGCTAGTGTTTCTAGGAAACAGAAACAGCCAGCGAGGTCTCCTTCCCACTGGGAAGGCAGATGCCCAACAGCTGAGTCACGCAGGCGTCCCTTAGCCACTATGTCTAAAACAAAGGACCATAACGGGTGGGTGGGAGGTGGGCAGCTCGGCTCCTTCCCTAGCACAGTGTTTATGGAGATGGCTCTCTTTCAAGGGGATCCAACAGCAACGAAAACCGAAATCACGGTTACGCTCCGTTACAAAAAAGGGAGGCACCTGGCCAGCTCAGTCCATGGAGCTGGCGACTCTTGGTCTCAGGGTCATGAATTCGAGCACCATGGTGGCTGTGGACATTACTAAAAGTAATTTTATACTTAAAATCCCCAAAACCAAAGAATAAAAATGATGGTGGTCCTGGCCACAAAACATTGTGAAAGTATTTAATGTTACTGAAGTGTTGGGCGCCTGGGGGTTCAGTGGTTGAGCGTCTGCCTTTGGCTCAGGGTGTACCCCGGCGTTCTGGGATCGAGTCCCGCATCAGGCTCCCCGCAGGGAGCCTGCTTCTCCCTCTGCCTGTGTCTCTACCTCTGTGTGTCTCATGAATAAATAAATAACATTTTAAAAAGAACACTACTGACGTGTATGCTGAACAATGGCTATGACGGGAATGCGGTGGTGTGCACACCCACCAATTGCTTAAAATGGTGGGGTGCCTGGGTGGCTCAGCAGGTTAAGTGGCCAAATAACTCTTGGTTTCGACTCAGGTCACGATCTTAGAGTCGTGCAATCGCCCTCTGCCTTGTATTCAGAGAAGAGTCAGCTTGGAGATTCTCTCCCTCTGCCCTTACCTCTGCTAATGCTCTGTTTCTTTCTCTCAAATGGAGGAAGGGATGTTTAACAAATTTTTTTAATTAAAAAAAAATTGTTAAAATGGTGAGCACCGACATCCGGCAACATGCACAGATCTAGAGGATATGATGCTAAGTAAGTCAGTTAGAGAAAGATGAATGCCATATGATTCCACTCATCTGTGGAATTTAAGAAACAATACAAATGAACAAAGAAAAAAGAAACAAAAATGAACTCCAGACTCTTTTTTAATGTTTCAAGTTTTTATTTAAGTCAGACTCTTAAACACAGAAAAGACACACTGGTGGTTGCAGGAGGGAGTCGCAGGAGGAAGTGTATGGGGGGACAGGGGAACAGGATGAGGAGAGCGCTTGTCATGATGAGCGCTGAGTAACGTACAGAACTGCTGAATTTCTGTATTATACACCTGAAACTAACGTAACACTGCATGTTAACTATACTCGAATTCGAATTTTTAAAGTTAATTAATTTTTTAAAAGAACGCACTTCTTGTGATGCATGTGGAGAAACAGAAAAAATTGTTTCATCATATTGTGCACCTGAAACGCATATAAGACTGTATATTAACTATACTTGAATAAAAACAAAATAAGAAACGAAAAATAATAAATCCCTAAGAAGCCCAGCCTTGGTGGAAAAAAATAACAGCACCTGACTCCTCCACGAGGGCTGTGCAAAGCATTCTCCCGCATGACGGTATGCGCTACAGCAGCCCGGGAGGAAAACTTTTTGTATCCTTGTCTCACAAAAGAGAAGTCTGTGGTTCAGACGCTGAAACGACTTGCCCACGAAGGGGGGGGGGGGGTCTGGCCTCCCTGGTTCGTGTTCTTGGCTCCTTGGCTGTCCCCTGTGAAAATGTGGGACACAAACCATCCCCGAAGGTGGAGGGGAGCCCTGCAGCCCAAAGAAGGCAGATTGGAATTGTCTTGACATGGGAGGATGCTTTCCATGTAGGGATTTTATCCTCTGCTGTCAAGAAAAAGAAAGAAGATCCCTCCCTGCCCAAACCCGACGTGCTACCCACCACCGGCGGCCAGTGAGCAACCGCACCAACCTTGAATTCCTCTTCTTCCCCATGGAGCTTGTGTTCCAAACAACCCTCCCAGATTTCCTCCAAAAAGGGAATAAAAGCTACCTTGCCTTTGTCTCTCCTGACTTGCCATGGTTTGTTCTGAACTGCCATTCCTCTGCTGTTCTCGAATAAACTCATTTTGCTGGTAAAATGGCCCTTTTATTTTTAAGGTTGACAGCCCAGAGGGAGAGAAATCCTTAAAACCCTCAAGTATTCTAAAAATGTGGTTTTCAGCCCTAAGTTCTCCCTGTTGGCTGGAGATGAGTCACAAAACTTCCAATACCACGAGAACTGGCTGCTGGATCTCAGCAGGCCAGCGGGCGCGCCCGACAGTCAGTCCCCAGTGGCCGGGCTGCAGGGGGTGGGGGCTAGGGCTGGCTGGGCCCATGTTGGCCCGCAGCCCCTGGCGCAGGTGTCAGGTGCTCCTGACCCAGCTCCCCACCTCCAGGTGCTGCCCTGAAGTGCTTCTGTCAGGGCGCCGTAGGCCCAAACCCCGCTGTGTTCAGGTCTCCCTTCCACGAGTGGTGGAGACTTCGGGGCATCACACAGCCCTGCTCAAATGCCCCCCTCCCAGCTTCTCACCACACCTCGGTTTCCTTGCTTTTGGAAAGTGTACATACCTGACCGTGGTACTGAGGGGATAAAGAGAGGAAGGGAGGAACTGTGCTCGGCACACAGTAGGTGCTTAATTAATAAGAATTGCAATTTCCTGAGCACTCACTGTGTAGCTCAGGCACTGAGCAGCCCCAGTATCTGCATGACCTCCGTCCGTCTTCCCAGCACACCCTTGAGGGCGTCTGCTGTCCCGGTCACCTCCATGTTCAGACGAGGACACACACGGACTTGAAAATCAAGTCCTTTCCCCCAGATCATGAAGCTGCCTGTCACCGACTCCCTTGGTCCTGCTCGTCCAGAACTCAGCTCCGGAGGAACCTCCAGAGAGCAGGCTTTGTCTGACAGCGAAGGAAGCTCCTGGAACTCAGCACCTAGGTCTGTGTCCCTAACCCCAGTCAAGCACACAGTAGGTACTCAGTAACTGAAGTCAGCAGAAGTTTCCAGGAGATCCTCTTAGCGCCCTTGCCCCGGGCCCAGCCTGCCTTTTGAGCTTACCCTTCCCTGCACAACCACCGCCCCTCATCCAAGCCTGTACCTCAGCCATGTTGCACTTCCAGAAGTTTCCAGAAGATGCACAAAGTAGGTGCCCGCTGCAGAAGCCCAGCACAGTCCCATTCAGGCCACCTGCTTGGACACACAGACACCACCAGACACAGGGTCGTAGCACATGGTTCTCTTTATTGTGATGCTCAGTGGAAAACATCTGTAAACCAGCTTACTGTAGTGGTGACAGCTGTAACACATGCTAAGGCACTTTTATTATATAAAAAAGGGGTGGGGCTGGGAGCTCCGTTCACTCCTTTGTGACAGCAACTGGGACCTGAATTCAGAGCTTTTTAGCCATATGTAGCTTTCATATATCATGACTTCAGTTGGTTTTTCTTTAAAAAAAAAAAAAATGCCTTCTTTGCTATAAGTAAGTCTAAATGCAGCATATACAAAACAGTTAGGAATACAGGTAAATTCAGCAACCAGTGTAGACCAGTGTAGGACAAGCTACTCTCTTCTAAACATGGTTCCAAAGGAAAGGCAGTGATAAAGACTTGGAATTTTATCATTTATTATAAGGGGAGGGAAACTTTTTTTCTCCTTTCAAACACAACCGTGCAGATGACAGATTTTTAAACCATACCGAGTCCTCGGTGCGGATAGTCTACACTCGGGCCCCAGTCTCTGAGTAGGTACAAGGTCATGCGGGAGGGCCACTGGCCCTTTGCAATGCTCTGGCTGTCAGACTCGGGACAAGTCCCTTAACCATTAAATATATTTGGTCCCCAAGAACGTTGGGAGAAGCCACTGCTGGCCTTTCCAGCTTGGCCCCGAGGCCCTGTCTGCTTGGCCCGGCCCCGCTGTGGCAGGGGCAGGCTGCCCTCGGCAAAGGAGGGAAGGGGGTTGTCATTGCACTTGAGACACTTTAGAAACAGGAGGGGACAGTGGCGCTGCCCAGAGCAGGTGGGGAGGAACGACTCTCCTTCCCCGCCCCCCACAGTCTGTGCCCGCACAGAGGTGGCGGCCCTGGGCCTGCTCTTCCCCAATCACCCAGGGCCCAAGGGAGTCGGCGGGGGGCCAATGGGGCGGAGGTTGTGAGGTCGCCGTGTGTGATTGCCAACAGCAAAGGAGGAGGGGGAGCTGGTGGCGGAGGTGGGGGAAGGTGACAACTCTCCTGGGGTGTCGGGCTATCAAAACTTCTTAGTCTGAAGAAAAATAGATTCGTAGAAAACTCTTTGCCCCTCCCCGGTGGCCCGCCCTCCTTGCCTCGCCATCTTGTGCTTTTTTGGCAAGAGAGGGCCAAAGATCCTGCTGGTCACTCTGTTCCCAGGCCAGTGGCCCAAGACTCTGACTCTTTGGTATCAGGTTCTGGGGGTAGGAGGGGAGCAGGAGGGGGCTGCAGCAGAGAAAGCCGAACGCCCTGAAAAGGCCTGGGGTGGGGAGCGGGCAGGGAGGCACAGGCCTGAGGTCCCCTGGCCTGGCAGGACTGGGTGAGGAGATCATAGTCACAGCAGTCCCAAGAAGGTGGACGGGGAGCTGCGGGGCTGGAAAGGGGAGGCGGAGTCGTCTGTCTCGGGCAGCCGGAGGAGTGGTTACTCGGCAGCTTTGGCCTCAGCCCCGTCCGCCTTGCCATCCACCTCCTCGTCTGAGCAGTCGCCAGCACCTTTCCGGGCCACCCGGCGGGGCACAACAAATGGCAGGTCCCCTCGCCTGGGGGCAGAGGCACAGGGTCAGCAGGGTCGCTAGGGTGGCCGAGTACCGCTCGCACACTTCAATGCCATCTTTAGAGGGACATGAGGCCTAGACATCCGACGGGGCCTCAGGCCCCCTGGCCTCCCACTTTACCCCAGAACACGGGTGCACAGACGTCACCTTTCATACAGATGCTCAAATGGCATACAAAATGAGGTGAACCCAAGAGGTCACCGAGTGACCATCCTGTAAGCACATCCCAGTACCTTCTCCTGATCACGCATAAGAAAGTTAGTATTTGTTGTGGGCCAGAATGTTGGAGACAAGTGAGAATCCTGGAGAAAAAGACCCTCTGCCTCCCCCACTTGAACTTCTTCAGTGGACCCGTTCCTCGGGATCCACACTGCAGCCCCCCAGGGGCGCAGGCCTAGATGGTCAGGGCCCTGGGCCACACCCAGCCCATGCATGCCAGGGACCGCAGGCCACCTCGGGCCACCACTGGGGCGAAACACCCAGCCTGGACACCTCATGAGGTTTGGAGCTACCAGGCCAAGTGTGCAGACGAGATGGGGACAAAGGACCCCAAGAGCCGCCGTGCACCCGGAAGGCCAGGGAGCGGTCCAGCCGCGGAGGACAGCGCAGCATGGGGCGCCTGGCCACTGACCGCCAGGGCACAGATAGAACCAGCTCTGGAAGCTTTGTCCACAGTGCACCCTTCAGAGCCCACGGGCTTCGGGGAGGGGAGGCAGGGCTCACCTGAGCTTGTTCTTGAGGGAGCTGACCTCGCGGTTCATGGCATCGGCGGTCTCGGTGGCGTCCTCCAGCTCGCGCTGTAGCTTCCGGCGGGAGGCGTTAGCCCGCTGGGCCTCCTCCTCGGCCTCCTCCAGCTGCCGCTTGAGCTGCTTCAGGCGGGTGGATGCCTTGTCGGCCTGCAGAGACAGGCGGCCGGCGGCCCCGGTTAGGGACGGGGGTGCGGGAGGGTCCCGGGGCCCCACCACTCGGTGTGCACACACACCTGGTCCTTGAACTGCTCGGCGTTCCTCCGCTCGTCATCCACCTGCAGCAGCACGTCCTTGAGCTTCTTCTCGGCCCGACGCACCTGCTTGCAAGCTGCCTGGCGCTCCCTGCGAGGCACAGACGAGGCGGCTCAGGGACCCTCCTTCACAGGGTCCGGCCACCTGCCAGCAGCCGGATGAGCTGTCCTTAGGCCTCGCTGGCATCTCCTCCACCTGGAGGCTCTGAGGCTGAGGCGGGCGCTCGTCACTGAGCACCCACGACCGTCGGTCTACGGGAGGCATGGTGACCAGCTCCATTTCACAGATGAGCAAACGGGCTCAAGGAGGGAGGGGCACAGTCCCAGGAGCATGTATGTGGCAAGGAGAGGGAAAACTGAGATTTGGGGCCTGGGGCGACCTGCCCATTACCACCAAAGAAGCCTCAGTCTTACTGAGCCCGCATGGGACAGGAACCCTCACCTCTGCTGATTCAGCCCCCAGGTACGGTCGCCAAAGCCCCCAACCGCAGAGGTGGGCCGTGGGCTCCTCGGTGAACTCCGTGAAGCTCAGTGGAAGGGACGAGGGCGGGTCAGGAGGGGACATGGGCCCCGGGACTTGGGATTCGGGCAGGCACAGAGCACCCTGCAGGTTGTTGCGGGTGATGGGCAGGAACACCTACTTGGTCTCGTTGTCCAGCTGCTCCTCCAGCTGTGCGATCTTGGCCTCGAGGGCAGTGATGGAAGCTTTGTACTTGGACTTGACGGTACCCTCCATCTCCTGCAGCTTGACCTTGAGCTCCTTGTTCTGGCGCTCCAGCTGCTGCCGCGCGTTCTCGTTCTTCTGGGCGTGGCTGCGCTCGAGGTTCAGGTCGGTGTTGATCTGGTCGATCTGTGGGAAGGAAAGCAGGTGACCTTGAGGAAGGCCGGGCATGGGGGGCAGGGAGCACGATGGGGCAGAGGTGGGGCCGTTGGGTCCCACAGAGCCCCAAGCTCTGAGCCCTCCCAGGGTAGGGAGCCCTGCCACAGCCAGGGTCCAGAGAGGGAAACCAAGGGAGGCTATTGCAGGTGCCAGGATGCGCTGGGAGGGGCGCCTGGGGGCCCGACCCCGCCCACCTGCAGGTTGGCCTTCTTCAGCCGATCGTTGACCAGCTCCGTGTTGCCCTGCTCCTCCTCCAGCTCCTCCTCCAGCTGGGCAATGCGGGCCTCCAAGCGCCGCTTCTCCTCCAACGCCAGAGCTCTGGGTGAGGCAGGGAGGCAGAGTGAGGCGGTGCCTGTCCCGGAGGAGGGGCGCCCCCCACCCTCAGCTGAACATGCCACGCCACGGCTCACCCCTTGCCGCTGCTGTTGGCGATCTCGTCTGCCAGCTCATCCCGCTCCTGCTGGGCCTGGCGCTTGGCACGCTCGGCAGCTGCCAGTTCCTGCCACGAGAACCCAGACCGTGACCCGCTGGGGCCGCCCACCTGAGGCCCCGCAAGCCCCCTCCCCCGTTCCTGGCACTCTACAGCACCATGCTCCCCAAGCCCCCGAAGCCCTGGCCCTTCCTCTCGAAACCTCTCCCAGGTCTGCCTCCTCCACGAAGCCCTTCCTCATAAGCTCCTCTGATTCCTTCCACTGAGGCCACAGCTTAGGCACCACATGTTTGCAGAGCCCCTAGATCTAAGTGTGGGAACCAAGTCATGTGCTGGGGATGTAGACATAAATAAAAAACCGTCCTTTCCTGATGGGAGGCTGGTCCCTCTGCATCCCAGGGAGACCAGAAGTCAGAGGAACGAGGCAGGGATGGGAGTTAGGGCAAGAGCACGGGGCCTCTGAAAGCCAGGTGGGTAAGATGGTCTCAAGAGAGACCCACACATGACCTCAGAGGGAGGGATCACCTCAGGCCAGGCAGGTGAGAATGGACTAGGACAGGCCTGGACACCCAGCCCAGCCAGGAGCACCGGGTGGCCAGTCAGCTCACACTGTAGACCGCCTAGGGTGGAGGGGAGGCTTCTGGGATATGGCTCCCAGGTGACCGACAAGGCGGTGCAGGTCTGGGAAGGTTCCCCCTTAACAGGAGCCAACGCCCAACAGGAGGTGGTGATTATCACAAAGCCTCATTTCACGCAAGGGAGCTGGCCCCAAATGGCGACAATTTAATTCACACAGCGTTTTAATCACACCAGGGAGCCCAGCTACTTAATGAAACCCTGCAGGGAATTGTTTCACGAAGCCAAAACCACCCCCAACCCACTGCTGGAGTCAGGCTAATTCGCTGCCAGCTGCGCTGGGTGGCCCAGGCTGGCTGGGTGGAGGCCCTGGGTGGCGGCTCTGGGCTGCCCCCTGCTGGTGACCCTGAGTGGGCGCCCCCCTAAGCCCGGCCCACCTCCTGCAGCTGGATCATCTCAGCCTCCATGCTCTTCATCTTCTTCTCGTTCTCCTTGGCCTGAGCCAGGATCTCCTCACGGGAGGCACGCGTGTCATCCAGTTCCCGCACGCAGTCCTTCATCTGGGCCTGGGGTGCAAGGACAGGCTTGGCACCCTCACCACGGCCACCGCCCCTCGCAGGGATGCCCCACCCCTGGAACCTCAGGCGGCCCTGCAGCCCGGAGCCATGTTCAACCGACTTGGCGGTAAAAAGGCAAAATAATAAAGACAGTCGTCTCTTTTACCCTGTGCCATTTTCACATGATTTTGACCATCAGGATTTACCAAGCACACCTCTGGCAGCGTTAACGTCGCTGGCTACGCCTTAGCCCAAGCTGCAACTTGGGCCACACTTTCTACAACTGGCTGTTGACCCGAATGCAGCACTCTGACACCATTCCTGGGACACCTGCCACTCTAGGTCAATGCCCACCTGCCGGATCAGCCCCCACTACAGGGTGGAAACGCATCTCCTTTGTTCTTCTCCCATGATTCGTTTTAACTCTAAAGATCTTGCTCAAATAGGGTTTTTTTCCCCTCTTCTGCAGATAAATCCCAAATTGAGATTCCCTGGGCCACAAGGCAGCAGATAGAATTGCCACCAGCAACAACGGCATCTACACCCTAGGACCTCACCAATGGCCCCGACTACATTCTTCCCGTGGCTGCTCTTCTGGGTGCGATGTGGTTTCGGATAGCTGTTTCTTTGGATTTTTATCTTTAATGCTTATCTTGATGAACACTGAGTAACATACAGACATACTGACACATCAGTGCATCGTATGCCTGAAACTCATAAATAACACTGTATTTTAACTACACTAAAATTATTATTAAAGTACAAGAAGGAATACATGAATAGACAAGACTTGTGATTTTTAATCCTTGATGAGGTGAGAATCTCCCAAGTATGTGTCCTGTGCTCTGGGCTGCACGTGGGGTTCTGTGCTCAGCTCAGAAGCTTCACTCACGGTCCACCAAGACTGGATCAGGTCGGGAGCCAAGGCTCTCTCTGGTTTACTCTGGAAACCCGCCACCAACTGACTACCTCCCTAACGTCACTGCGTTTCGAGGTTTCCATGGCTTTGTTTCCTTGTTTACTAGACAGTCAATGATCTCAGCGCAGCTTTGCTTCTGTTTTGCTTCCCCTCAACCCCAGGGCCAGTCTCCATCTGCGAGACAGGGCTAAGGGCACCCCATCTGTCCGTGGAGAGGGGAGGGTGGCACCTCTCAGCATGTCCCAGCCACCATGCTGTTGGCCCAGCCGACCTCACCTGCAGCTTCCGCAGCTGCTTGATGGCCTCGTCTCGGTTCTTGTTGGCTGAGTCGATGTGGGCCTCCAGGTCCTTCAGATCCATCTCCAGCTTCTTACGAGCAGCCACAGCCATCGAGCGCTGCTTCTTCTCGTCCTCCAGCTCAGCCTCCATCTCCCGCACCTGGGGCACATGCCGACAGCTTGGGAGGCTGCACCCACACCCAGACCCAGGCCCGCTCTGAGCCCGGGTGGGCTACACAGGGCCTCTGGGGGCCCATGAAGGTTTACTGGCCTTAAGGAGAGGGTCCCTGGACACTGAGACAGAAGACTGGAACATAAGGACAGGGGAGGTGTGGACAAGGAGCCCCCAACACAGCCCAGGGAAAGGGGAGCCGTCCCCAGCATGCCCCTGCCCAGAGCCGTTCTCGGCCTTGTTCCAGGGAAGGGCAGTGGGAGGGCCTCCACACCTGTCTGACCAGCTGCTTCTTCTTCTCCTCACTCTGCTCGTCGCGGCCCTGCAGGTCCCGCTCGAACTGGGCCTTCATGGCCTGCAGGTTGACCTCCAGCCGCAGCTTGGCGTCCTCGGTAGCCTGCAGTTCGTCCTCCAGCTCCTCTAGTTGGGTCTTCATCTCTTCCACCTGCTGCTCCAGAGCCCGCTTGGACTTCTCCAGCTCGTGGACCTGCCACCCCAACCACCAAGGAAGGCTGAGTCAGGAGCAGACGGACAAGGTCCCCAAGGTCCCTGACCTCAGGGTTCGCTCGGCCCCTAGTCCCTTGTGACTTCCCCACTCAGGTCCCTCTGGAGCGCTGGCGGCTGACATGGTACTCACGCTCTTGCCGACATCGTCCTTGGAGCTCATGAGGTCCTCCATCTCAGTGCGGAACTGCTTATTGAGCCGCTCCAGCTCCGCCTTCTGCTCCATGGCCTCCTCCAGGGCCCGGGCCAGCGACAGCGCCTTGGTCTCCTTCTCCCGGGCCTCCGCCTCGGCCCGGTCACGCTCCTCTGCATACTTGGCAGAGATGGTCTTCTCCTCGGCCAGTAGCTGGGGAAGAGGAGGTCACCGTGAGCATGCTGACCTCAGGTGGGCTAAGCACCCAGACCCAAAACTCCTTGGGGAATGAGCGTCCTAAGTGCTGGTCTGAGGGGAGGGGAGCACGAAGAGCCGCCACAAGGCCATCACCCAGGGTACCCAGTGGGCTCCAAGTGGGGCACATGTCGTCCAGTGTGTCCTTGTAACCAGACAAGGTGATCTCTGTCAGCACACTGTGAGGTCTGTTTAGTTTGGATTATTTGAGAATCATGATTCTGTACATCACATGGCGACCCTTCCATGAAAACCCACAGGAAGCATGACACAAGAAAGGCCCTGTTCTCCTGAACAACTACTTGGTGTTTCCTTTAAAACCCATGTGGGAAGAAAAAAAAAAACAAACATGTGAATCGAGACGCCTGGGTGGCTCAGCCATTGGGAGCCTGCCTTCGGCTTAGGTTGTGATCCCGGGATCTAGAATCAAGTCCCGCATTGGGCTTCCTGCGAGGAGTCTGCTTCTCCCTCTGCCTAGGTCTCTGTCTTTCATGAATAAATAAATAAACCTAAATAAATACATACATACATACATATGTGAATCTGGTTGCTTAGAGGCCCAGGCCCCACCTGCAGCCCTCATCAGAGATGCCTATTTACGTTCAAGTTCTCAGGTGTTCACTCTCCGTGCGGGCCCACCATGGCCAGACCTCGTCTCCCCATCTCCCCAGTCCCTCTTGTCCCGGTACCTCTTTATTCCCCAAGGCCCTAAAGGGCCAGGCCATGAATGCTCTAGACTTTGCTGGATTCTGCTGCAGAAGCACGGAAGCAGGCAGAGACAGCCGCAAACAGGGGAGTATGATGGAATCCAGCACACCTTCACCCCCAGCACAGGGGCACAGGGCTGCACTTGGCTGGTTTTGCCGACCCCTGATTTATTCTATTTTTCTATCCTACCCCACAATCTGGATCTCTGAAAGCTGCCTCAGACCTTGTGGAATGAGGTGGAGGTATGCCAGATAAATAAAAATCCTACATAAAGGGGTTATCTGGCTGGCTCAGTCGGTAGGACATGCACCATCTTGGCCTTGGGGTTGTGAGTTCAAGCCCCATGTTGAGGGTAGAGAAAAAGAATAAAGGCGGCAGGGGGGGGGGGGTTCTACATACGAATAAAACTGGTTCCATAGAAACAATCTGAAAGATGTAAGAAATGGGAAAGAGGAAGAGATGCCCTGCCGTGAGGGGGACCCCTGTGTGCCTGCCCTGCGGCCTGTGCCAGGTGGGAAATGAACAGTGGGGGGGTGCCTGGGACCCACACCTGATCAAACTTCTTCTGCTTCTTCTCCAGGTTGGAGGCGGTCTGGCGCTGGTGGTCCAGGTCCACGAGCAGGTCGTCCAGCTCCTGCTGCAGCCGCGTCTTGGTCTTCTCCAGCTTGTCGTAGGCGGCCACCTTCTCCTCATAGCGCTGGCCCAGCCCCTCCAGGTCTTTCTGGAGCTTCCTCTTCGCTTCTTCCGTGGTCTCCAGGCACCCCACGCCATCCTCCATCTTCTTCTTCATGTCCGTCACCTGGGCAGGAGTGTGGAGTTAGGGAGACAGCCCCGTGCCCCAGGGCAGTGGCAGCTGGCCTACACCCCATGAGCGGAGGCCCAGGCACGGGGATGCCCCTCTTCCATGGGGCAAGAGAAATGGGGTTTCTGCAGAGGGTGTCTGCCCAGTGCATGCAGCCCCGGGAAAGGCCTCTCAGTCGAGACATACACCAAGCCTCTTGTTTCTTGTTTTACAGACAAGTCCAGAGAGGAGAGCCTCCTCCATCGGCCTCTGCCCAGGGACAAAATCTGTCTGCTGTGGAGGCAGGAGCTCTGGGAGGACCCACCCCGCAACCCCTCTTGGCACCCACAAAACTGCCTTGACGCACACACACGGGCTACCCCCATCCAGACCGAACACGGACTATGGGCCACCCCCAGGAGGTGGTGTAGATCTTCCGGCCCGGCACAAGGAGAACCCAAGACAGGATGTGCAAAACAGGGCTCTTGATCTATTTCTGGTTGCAGACCCTCTGGGAGTCTGGAAAGAAACTATAGCCTACTTCTTATAATGACGTTTTAATAGGCATAAAATTCATAGGACGAGCAAGTAAACCAAAACAGAAAAATGCAGCTGACAGCGGTGGTGCTGGCATGGCTTCCTGCCTACGTTGGCCATACAAGAAAATGCTACACATCCGTCAGGTTGGTGGAAATATAGACCTGATATCTCCTCCATCTAAGCTGACAGACCCCTGAATTCTACTTGGGGACCCTGGCTAGGAGCTCCAGCTGGAGAGGGCAGGAGGTCCTGCAGGAGGACACCCAGCTTGGGGCAGGCCTGGGCCTCCTCTGCCTCTCGGGCCTCCCCTGCTACGTCCCAGGCACCCCCTACCTCCTGGGCCCCCTCTGTCCTCTGGGTCTCCCCTGTCCCCCAGGCCCCCCTTATCTCCCAGGCCTCCTCTGTTCCCCGGGCCTCCTCAGTCCCCCAGGCCTCCTGTCCCCTGGCTCTCCCCTGCCCCCTGAACCTCCTCTGTCCCCTGGGCAGACAGGTGCCCAGCAGGAACTCCCCAGCCTGCAGCACCCCTGAGTCATCTGGGTGGCACGCCAATAAGAACCTGGGCATGGAGGGTGGCGATCTGCTTCTCCAGGTTCCGCTTGGCCTCCTCCTCCTCTTCCAGCTGCTCCTTGAAGGAGTTCTTCTCATCCTCCATCTGCTTCAGCTTGGTGCTCAGGCTCAGCTTTTGCCGGTTCTCCTCCTGGAGCAGCTCCTACACCAAGGATGAGGGGGTCGTGTGTGCTCAGAAGGCGCAGGGTCAGACCCATGTGGGCCCCACACCCCCAATGGGAGGGAGGAGCTGATCCCTTGGATCAAGGCAACAGATGAATTCCTGGTGTGGGGGGTGGGGTGGAAGACCCCATGGATACAGGGGAAGATGAGGCATCGGAGGAGCTGGGACCCGCTGCCACCTTTACCTGTGTGTCCTGAAGCTGGGACTCCAGAGCAGAGAAGTCCTTGGTGAGTTTGCTGGACTTGCTGTCAGACTGGGTGAGGAGACCCATCACATTGTCCAGCTCAACCTGTGGCATGTGGGGGAGAGATGGGACAGGAGGGACAAGGCACATGATTGCTCTGGCGCCACCTCAGCAGTCAGGCAAAGGGGAACTGCACCCCGAATGCCTCGTTGACAAGCCAGTTTGGGAGAGAGAGAGAGAGAGAGGTGCACAGGCGGGGGAAGCCCTGGAGATCTGGGCCAAGGCCGAGGAGCCACAGGCAGGAACTCCCGGCCATGGAGGCCTCACCTGCAGCTTGGTGACCTTGTCCGCCAGCTCCGTGCGCACTCGCTCCCCCTCGGTGAACTTGACCTGCAGCTCCTGCAGCTGGGCCTCAGCCTTCTTCCGCTTGTGCTCAGAGTCCCCTTTGCCCTGCTGCAGGACCTTCACCTCGTTGGCCAGCTCCCCTCGCTCGTTCTCCAGGGTCTGCTTCGCCTTCTCCAAGTTGGCTTTCACCTGGTGGGGACACAAGCCAAGATGTGGGAAGGGGCGTCTGTGTCAGGGCAGAAGGCTGGTCTTCCTTCCAGCGCTGGGAGAGCTGTCAGCTCCAGATCCAGAATGTGCTCTCAGCGAGCCTGCTGGCAGGCCAGTTCAGGGATGGTGTGCTGGCAAGAGCCCTGGACCCGGGAGCGCAGGCCTGACCCACACTCATCACTCGGCTGAGCGTGACACGTGGCCTGAGTCCTCACCTCTAGAACGATCCCCGCCCAGCCTCCTTCACGTTCAAGTGTAAAACGTAATCATCACTGACACTAGGACTTTAGCAGTGTTAGAAGATGAAGGAAATTATAGTTGCTTGGAGTCAGGCTTCCAGTAAAGCCTCTGAAATTTGACATTCTGGCTAATAACGTAACGATCTTCCAGAAAATATAAAAGTGGCATTTATAGAGTCCACCCGACATTCCCATTCTATTGGTCCTGGGGGAGCCCACGCACCCGTTTCGTCTGCTCCAGCTGCTCGGCCAGCTCCTCCACGGCCTGAGAATGCTTCTGCCTCATCTCCTGGATCTGGGCCTCGTGGGTCTTGGCCTCTTCCTCAAGGGTCTTCTTCAGGATGTTCACTTCCTGTTCGCGTTTGGACCTGGAGAGAAGCACGGAACGGCCTCAGAGGGGGGCCCGGGGCCGGGCGTGCCGCTGGGCTCTCCCTCCCGTGTGTCTCGGCTGTGCGTCTCCAACCCACACTCGCATACCCACTTTGTGGAGGAATCGGGGCCCTTTCAGCCTGAGAGCCCACCCTGGCCTGACTTGAACTCCAAGCCAGCTTCCTCGACAGGCCTCCCACTCCCGACCGACCTCTGCCTCCCATGCCCCCCCGCCTCAGGGACTTGGCCACTTGGCCGCATGGCACACCTGAGCTCCTGCTGGGCAGCCGTCGAGTCCAGAGTGTCCTCCAGCTCCGTTTTCAGCGCCTCCAACTCTTCCCCAAGGTCCCGCTTCTGCTTCTCAGCTTTATTCCTAGAAGCTCGCTCAGATTCCAGGTCTTCCTGGAGCTCGGAAATCTGCGATTCCAGCTCTCGGATCTTCTTCAGGGCCATGTTCTTCTGGGTGGCTTCCTCCTCCACTCTGCCAGAGAGACCAGCAATATCAGGGGAGGCTCTTCCCACCCACAGAGCAGAGGGTGCAGAAAAGGCTTCAGAGAAGAGCAGCCACCGCCGCTTCTGGAAGCCATAACCAGACCCTCAGGTGCTCCTCTCCGCAAAAACATCTAAAGCTTCCAGGAGATTTAAGAGCAAAACCACTTTGAGAACTGGAAAACCTCACAGGGGAGCCACGTCATTTTCCAAACTGAAATTCGGTGCTCTGAACATAAGGAGAAGAAAAACTAAATATTAAGTGAAAATGAAATAAAATGCTAGAGTCCAGCAACTAAGGAAAAAATACGAAGGTGCCAGAGACGCTCTCTGGGTGATGGCCACCTGTTGGTGCAGGTTCATTCGCAGCAACCAGTGTGCCTCCCCGGACTGGGATGTGATAGTGGGGGATGGACAGGGGTGTGTATAGGAATTCTCTGCACCTTCTGCTCAATTTTGTTGTGTATCTAAAAACTAATCTTTTTTTTTTTTTTTCCCAAGCACATCTGTAGTCAGAAAGTTTAAAAATGCATGAAAGACCTATGGTGCTTGGGTGATGTTGTGGGTGACTTCTGGGGGGGGTTACAAATAAATGACAACAAAGGAGCCACACGGGTGCTCTTGGTGGACAGCAGGTCTTGCTGTGCAGCAGCTCCAAGGGCAAGGGGTGCTGGCCCCAGCATGGGCTGAAGCGAGGCCCTCACCTGGCCAAGGCGGCCTGCAGCTCCTCCTCTTTCTTGGCCAGCTGCATCTTGAGCTCGGCGATCTGAGCCTGCAGCTCGGCGATCTGGTCATTGAGGTCGGTGGAGTCCCCCTCTAGCTTCCGACGGGTCTTCTCCAGCTCCTGACGCTGCTTCTCCTCTCTTCGGAGGCGCTCTGAGGAGGGAGCCCGGGGAGATCAACAGAGCCCTCAGTGCCCACTGATTCTTTTTCCGTCCTTGTTTTTCATTCTTATGTAAAATACTGAGTTTTTGTTGTAACCCATGTGAGCCTTAAAGGATAACGATACAGAGATACTCGTACCCAACGCCCCGGATGAAAGAAAGCACATCCCTGAACTCCCACATCCGAGGTCACCCCAAACCCCGTTGACCTGCCCCACCAGGGACCTATGGTCCCCTGCAGGTCGTGTTCACAGCCCCCTTTAAGGCTGCACCAGGTTTGCCTCCCTAAAAACCAGCTTTAGCTTTGCATGAACTTAAATTATGTAAAGAAAGTCCTGCATGAATTCTATATGGTCGGTGTGGGGCGTGGGTCAGGGTCCAATGTCTGGCTTTACGATTTCCACTAGGATGTCCCTCAGGTAATCCCTTGACCTTGCTGTGGGTCATCTGAGTAACCAGGATGATGAGACAACCCGCGCCATTAGGTCATGAGCTCATGGCATGAGTATCTGCAAGCAGTCACCACAACCCCTGACGCAGTAAGGGTTAGCGACTT
This sequence comes from Nyctereutes procyonoides, assembly GCF_905146905.1. NCBI lineage: Eukaryota > Metazoa > Chordata > Mammalia > Carnivora > Canidae > Nyctereutes > Nyctereutes procyonoides. Next base: position 29,067,071 of record NW_026575049.1, on the reverse strand, counting down.
TATTCCCTGACTTGTTTTTGCCACTCAATATTACTGAGACTTAGCCAGGTAAGTGTCACTGCAGTTGATCCACGTGGACCAGTCTGGGGCTCTGTTGAGTGAACACACCAGAGCTCATCTACTAGTTCAACTGGCAGCATTCGGGTTGTGTTCACTGCACGCCCTCAGGAACAGTGCTGCTGGGCGAGCTCTTGTACACACGGCCCAGGGCGCTGGGCTGGTTGTAGGCCAGTGAGGCTCCAACTCCGCCAGGCAAGGCCCGACCGTTCAAGACCACCTACCCATTCATGCTGCCACCAGCCGTGTGTGTGTGTGTGTGTGTGTGTGTGTGTGTGTGTGTGCGTGCGTGTGCGCGCGTGCATGCACATGGCTACTTGGGCTATTCCACATCTTTGTTAACACTCATCAGGGTCAAACTAAGACCCTGTGTGTTTGCCTGCCCAGTGGCTGTGCCCTCCTGGACCTGGATGACACTGTGTTTCAGACTGTTCCCGGGTGATGGAGGGAGATGACGGGCAAGGCCTCTGCCAGCACCTCGAGTCCCCTTGCCACCCTGTCTCACTGCATCCCCCAAACGTGAGGGGGGCAGGCGGGGCTGGGCAAACCCTCCTGGTGGTCAGCCTGGACAGTCTGGGCCCGACATGTGCAGGGAGTCAACAGCTGCCTTGGACACGCCAGGTGGCCCCACATCTCTGCTGAGGGAGCACTGGTTTCTGGCATGAGCTCGGAGCCCCCACAGCACTCCTCTCTCCTCTCCCTCTGCTGTCTACACCTCTCAAGAGGCAGGGGCAGGAAGTCCTCAGATAGACCCAGACCTGCATGCTACCCCATCCTCCTCCTGGGACTCAGGGACACAAAGGCACAATGGGTCACCTGGCCTGAGTCAAGCAACGGCCTGTCGCGGCATCTGTCCAGCACAGCAGAGCACGCATGGTGTGTCTGTACGCGTGACTCAGTTTAGTCCCCACGGATGCCCGTTCCCTGTGCCCCCTTAGAGGGAAGAGAAACCAAAGCCCACAGAGATTATGGGATAGCTGTAAGATGACCCAGAGCTGGGCTCAGACCTATGACCTCTTAGCAAGTGAATCTTGTGCAACTCATGACACAGACAGTGGAGAAATGCCAGTGTTCTGAGAGCCCTTCACGTGGGGGGACATTCCTTCCCAGTCCCGCCAGTGCCTGGAGGCCCAGATGCCGTAGGGACCAGAGCTGTCACTCCAGTTTTCAGGGCAGTGGCTGGGGGGTGCAGACAGTGAACCCGAGACCAGTGCAGTGCTCCTGATCCTGGCAGCCAGGCCCAGGAGGGCCCTGGAGCAGCGATGCCTTGGTTCCCAGGTCAGATGGCTGTTACCCTCTTACCTTCCAGGTCGGTGATCATGGCCTCATGTTTGTTCTTGAGCTTCGCGAGGCTCTTTGATTTCTCCTCCTCTTCCATGAGGTTGGTGGTAAACTCGGCTATTCTGTCTTCCAGAAGCTTCTTCTCCTGGGGGGGGGGGGGGGGCAAAGGTGGATCAGAGCTTAAAGTCAGTTGAGCACAGAACACTTCAGCTCTCTTCAAAGTATGACTTACCCAGAAATTTAGAATTAAACCAAGGAGAGGGCATTGGTTTAATACTTCAGATTCATTAGGGTTTTCTGGATCAAAAGATAACCTTGAAAGGTCACTAGCACCCCTGAAATACCTGAATAAGCTTCCTTAGGATCTATAAATGTGGTTGCTATGTCACCCCTTCGGGCTCAGGTAAGAAAGGCGTCCAGCCAGCATCGGCAAGGGGGTGGCTCGACGCTCTGTACCTAACACTCATCCCCTGGGCAGGCTGGGATCTCTGCCTTCCTCATCTCCCCAAGCACCCAGGCTGCTCTCCCCACTTTCTGCTGTGTGGCCATCACTGGAGTCATAATCTCAGCGAGGTCCCCAACAAGGCTGACTACACAGGTGACAGCACGGGGATCTCGGTCTCGTGTCACAGAGTCCACAGGCAGGCATCCTGTCGCTTCAACCCCCACCACATGCTCGGAACTGAGGATGGCCTTCTGACCCTGTCTTTCCTTCTGTGACACGACTCTGGGCTTTTATCTGCTCAGAAGCAGACTGACAGGGACCCGACTTGGCTCTAAGAGGAGCAGTCAGTACCCTGGGGACAGTTGGAGGAGGGCACCTGCCCCTCAACAGTAAGCCACCACGGTGCCCAGAGCCGCTGGTGACGGACGTGCAGAACCTCGCAGGTGGCTCAGCTACAAGTCTCAGGAGCCTGTGGAGAGCTTCGCTGAGAAGGCCAGACCTCTCCCTTGGGCCCCACTCAGCAGACACATGCCTTCGAATAGGATGCTGGTGCTCGGAGGCCACGGACACCCCGGAAAACTGCCTGCCCTGGCACCCTGCCTGCGCCATGCCTGTGCCCAGCCACCAGCGCTCCGCAGCACCACGGGCCTCACCTTGGCCAGTTTGCAGTTCTGGTCTTCCATGATGATCTGGTCTTCCTCCAGCTTCTTCAGCTTGGCCTCGGTGGTCACCTTCTCCAGCTGTAGCTTCTGGCGCGCGCTCTCCTCCTCCTCTAGCTGCTCCTCCAATTCCTACCACGGAGTCGGGGAGACCATGAGGGGCGCAGACCACACAGACCCCACCTCGGGACCCAGACCTGGCCCCACCCTGTTGAGGGGTTCAGTCTTCCAAACTGAGGCCAGGGCACAAAGGACGCCAAGGCCCCGGACCCATCGTGTGCTCAGCTTGTTATGAGGGGCTTCCTTGAGCAAGCTGCCCACCAGAGGCGTGGGCAGAAGGCAGAGCTGCTCGCCCTGGCTCCCAGGACTGGCCGTGGTGAGGACAGAGGGAGGGAAGTTAGTTAAACTGGCTTTGGTGCTCTGCCGGCGGTGCCCACAGAGGTCTGAGCCCGTGGGAGAAATCGCTGCCCCCAGAGAGCAGCTCTAACAGGCAGCCCAAGCAAACAGAAGAGGGGCCGTCCATGGCCCTGGGATTTCTGCGTTTCCTCTGGCTCCGGAGGCACATGCCTCCCTGCACCCCATCCCCTTTGCCCCTCCTTGCAGGGAGGGAAGGGGCTCACTTGGATGTTCTGCTGCATCTTCTTCTTCTCTGCCTGCAGGTGCTGGCAGCGCTCCTCCTCCTCCTCTACCCTGGCCTCCAGGTCATGGCAAATCTCTTCCAGCTCCTGCTTCTTGGCGGTCAGACGGGCCCGCAGCTCCTCAGCCTCAGCACACAGCTCTGTTTCTGCCTGGAGCTGCTCCTGCAGCTGCAGCTTCTCTGCCATGAGCTGCCAAGAGCATGTGAACAACGTGAGCCCCCGCATGCTCCTCAGGCCCCAGCAGTGCGGAGAACCCCTCACTCGGCCTCCCGTGGTGAGGAGACCGTCCCGATGAGACCAGTTCCCATCTCTCATGTTCTTGATCTTCACCACTACCCAGCAAGCTGGGCACCGCCATCACCAGGAACAGGCTCATAAGGCTAACCCAACACTCAGGAGCTTTCCACCACACCAGGGGCCTCCCTACATCACAGGACCCTGAATGGGGCCTGCAGGGAGGTGAGCTGCTGTTACAGTGACAGCAAAACCCGGCTGTCAACTCCAAACATGCCCCGCCCACTGGTGGCCAGCAGGTGGCGGCACCTGGAGCGGCTGCCCCAACTCCCTGGGCAGAGCCTGCTGACACCTACCTGGGACTGCAGCGTCTCCATCTCCGTGAGCCTGTTCTCTGCAGCCAGCTGCTTCTCACGGACCTTCACAAGCTCCTCCTCCTTGGCCATCATCTCCTCCTCCTGCCGGCTCACCTGCAGCAGTGGCTTGACCTAGAAGAGACGGAGGTAGAAGTGTTTGGCTGACGATAACCATCCGGGCCAGCAGTCCCCTCACCTGTGCCCAACGTAAGCCTGAGGGAGTGACGGACACCCAGACACGCTGTGGGGAGAAGGCACACACTCAGACCATCTTTCTGGAGATGGATTCGGTGCTATGCTGCTAAGCACGGGTCAGAGAGAGGACCCCGTGTGTGCATGAAGATGTGCAGGGCGGCATTGTTTACAACGGTGAGATACTGGGAATGAAAGAAAGAAACACCGCGGGAAAGGTCACCAGATAAAATCGGAAACGGCTCCAGGGAACGACATGCTAACTTTTAAAAGATGATGCTCGTGAAGGAATTTTAAATGGAAAATACGAACACAAGACTGTTTATGCAAGTCAGAGCTCAGCTAGGTAAGAACGCATACGGTTTACAGAGCGGAGATTTAAAGAGAGTAAAGACGGGGGATAAACATGGAAACATCTACCAGACGCCAGTGCTGGCTCAGGGCTGACCGGATCACACGGAAAGTTTTATTTTCTTCTTTATGCTTTTTGTTACCCTACCTTTCACCAACTGCCAGAAATTATTTACTACAGACAAAAGCAGCCTGAATGACTTTTGTGATGAAGGGATTGGGGGGGGGGGGGCGGAGGCAAGGGAGCAGAAGGCCTGTCCAGCAGTGTGCAGGTTCTCACCCACCGCCCTGCGGCTCCCTAGGAGGACTGAGCCCCCAGCATATGGGGCCCCAGCAGCCAGGGCCCTCACACCCTGGGAGCTGCTCTGAGCCTGATGGCAGGCTGCGACCCTCCACGCCGCATGCTCTAGACCCCGGGGGGCAGGCCCAGCTCAGGCTCACACCGGCAGGCTGCAGGGCGGTGGGTGAGAGGCGGAGTGCTGCTCCCAGGGCCCTGGGGCCTGCAGAGGACAGTGTGAGGCCTGCCTGTCCCCTCCACCACATCAGAGGCCGTCACAGCGCTCGTAGGGCTGTGGTGTGGGAGGGGCCCCTTCCAGAACCCACCTTGGTGAAGAGCCTCCACCACTGCCAGTTCCGCAGCTTCAGGTAAGCGGCGCAGTTCCTCTGCAGGACCTTCATGGCTGTCAGTTGCTGCTGCCGCTTGGCAAAGGCCCTGGGGAGAGGGACACAGTCAGGGCAGGAGACCACAGACCTCCAGCAGACCAGAGGTTTTTTTCAGGGGAGCCTAACCCTTCCTGCCTGAGACACCTCGAAACAGATGCACAGGGAAGGAGCCTGGCCTTGGGGTTGAGTCCTGTGGGTGCCCCCATAGAGGGTGACAAGGACCTAGGTCACCAGGCCACTTTCCTTCACCAAGGGGCAGGTGAGTTCATGAACTAATGAGTTCTGCATTGAGTATGACACTGGTCATTAAAGAGATGCAGTGACTTCAGCTTCCCAGCCTCCTGCCACTCGCTATCGGGGGCCTCTGATGCGGGAGGACGGGGGGATGCCAGCAGCCAATGTCCTGCAAAGGTGGGCTTAATGTGTTGGCTTGGGGGGCTTTGGGATCAATGAAAGCTCCGTTTGCCCAAACACCACAAAGCCATGCTGTGTCTCCCAGGGCTGCCAGCTCACACTGGAACATTCGGCCCCGAGCACAGACACGGGTTCAGGAGGCCAGCATGCAGCTGCCATGCCCACTGACTGCTGCAGGCGAGCCCCTCTCTCAAACAAACTGCTTGGGATTCAAGGATGGTCTCCTGCCCCAGGAGCACAGGCGACTCTGGGGACAGCCAGGCTCCAGGCATCATCCCCACACGAGGGACATGCTGAGGAATACTGGTAGGCAGGCCTGTGTGGAGCACGCAAATCAGGCACTGAGTCACCCCCTTCCCAGCCTCAGGCATAAATCCAGAAAGCAGGGGGCAGGGAGCTCCTCCTGGGTGCCCTCAGACAGACCGCCGACTGGCGCCAGAGCCCTGTACAGCAGGAAAGCTGGGAAGGGTCCCTTTAGGAACTCACTTCCTGGCCAGGTAGCCCCTGCAGCAGGCCTGGAACCCGATAATGACGTCTGTGATCTTCAGGTCCCGCTCCTCCTCCAGGTGGGCCAGCACGCCGGCCCGGAAGAAGACCTTGCTCTGGCCGATGCGGTACAGATTGCTGTCCAGCTCCAGGGCTTTGATCTAGACAGGAGCAGAGCAATGCATCACACAGCGGAAACACACAGAACCTCCACGCTAATGGGACCTAAAGGTCTTCCCTCCTTCCACCTCCCGCCTCCACGCTCTGCAATCACATCCTACAAATGCCCAGCTGGGCCACCCTCCACCCAGAGGTGGCTGAGCGTCATCACTGTCACAACGAGGACACGCTCCAGTTCAGGCCAAGCCCAGGACCAAATGCTGATTAGGTGACCTGGGGCTGTGCTTCCTCGGCTAGAAAATGGGAATCATGCTTTCTTTAATTAGAAGTGAAGAAATCAAGCAACTAACAGAGCCTCCTCCCCAGTACGGCTGTGAGAAATGAACAGGAGGGCACAGAGCTTGGCACAGGGCGTACTGTGTATGCAACAGATCTGCGTGGTCGTTACCATCACTGCGTGGTTTGGGTACAGGATGGGCTCTCTCTGCCTGGGAGAGGATTCAGAACAAGCTTTGAAAAGGGAGGAGTGGGATCCAAGGGAGCTTAGGGCCCCCATACAGTCCCGGTAACCGTGGAAGAGGCCCCGGGAGGGGCCAGCACGGGCATCTTCCCTCCCTGTCTGAGGGAGGGACACCCCTCACTGGGACAGCCACTAACCATGTCTCCTGGAGAAAGGGTGGCCCACGCACCCTCCCTGGTCATGCCCTGCTTCCCCCCAGGCTGGTGAGCCCTGGACAGAGGGAGTGGTCTCCTCCCTCCTCATCCCCACCTCCCAATCACCTAATACAGAGCTTTCCACATAGTAGGTATCAAATCCCTTCTTCCCTTTCCTTTTTCTGCCAATCCCCCAGCTCATCCTCTCTCCTCTGGAAAATAATGCAGAATAAAGACCACGGAAGGCAGTGGCCACTAACCCTGGCCCTGTTAGGAACAGTGTGACACCCATATAGTGGGAAATAGGACAGGGTGGGATCCAGCCCCAGCTTGGACACTGAGTCACTGTGGGCCACCATTCATTCTAACAGAGGTCAGAGTGCTGCTGCATGTCAGGCACTGCTCCAGGGGCCAAGAGGAAATGTCCAGAAGCGGGCACTGCAGGGGCTGGGGCAGCTGCCATGCTCCAGGCCTGCTGCCCTGGTGCCGACCATATGGGGCACGACAACCAGAGGAAACATGAGCCAGAAAGCATGAGAATGTGCCCCAAAGGAAGGGACTAGCTCACAACAGTACTCTGCCATGGCCACAGAGTGTGTCCTCCACCCTGCCCACATGCCACCCAACCATTCCAGCATCCCAGTGCCGAGGGGGCCTCTGCTCGAGACACCCTGCAGATTCAGGACTAGAGCATCAGCAGGATGACAGGGCACAGGCATCATCCAGGTACATGGATGTGGGTGCCCACCTGACAAAGGTCCACCTCCAGAGGGAGGCAGAGGCAGCAGCTCTACTCACCATGAGCACGCACGCCTGCTTCCCATCCATGAAGCCCTTAGGAATGGAATTTGGTGTCAGGATCTCATATCTGAGGGAAAAAAAAAAAAGAGAGAAAAGCCTGGTCAGTCTACCCCTTGCTTGGATTCCAAGTGGCCTGGGATGCACAGGAGAGAGGAGAACTGTCCCTCCAGGACAGCGCATGTAGGATCCTCCTCCCAAAGTCTCCCAAGGAAGGAAAATGTTCGGTAAATCCCACCCTGCTCTTTCCTTAGACTGAATGACCCAGAAAGGCTGCGTTGTTTTCCAGAAAGTGAATGGAAACTCACATTGGACCGTTTGGGTCACTCGGACCTTGTGAGTCACACTGGACCATTTGGGTCACTCAGGGGTGAGCTTTAGGTTGGCCTCACCGACTGCTCATGGCCCAGTGTCCACATCTGTAACCTGGGATGGCCACACTCCCCATTCCCCCCAGGTGCTGCAGGGACTGCTAACAGGTGGGATGGTTGCAGAGTCAGAGGGCTGCATGGCGCCAGCAACTGGCACTAAGCGTGGTTATTACATGAATGGGACCGTGTCACCCATGCCCCTCTCTGCATTCATGGCCAGGAGCCACAGTGCCCTGCGACCTGCATTTCTTTGAAGCTCCTCTGGCACCCCACTTTCTGGCTGATTCCTCTTTAATGCCTCTTCCAAGATCCTCTAACAGTAGCAAACAGGGCCAGGCCCCCTGGTTGCTAGGCGTGACAGCCAGCTAGGTAATTTCTGCTTCGGTAATAAAATGGGGAGATCCCTTCTCATACAGAGGGTGGTAGACAGCAGGGACGGGAGGAGCCAGCTGGACCTCAGCTCCATAGGGATGAGGAAACTGTTCCCTCAAGCAAGTGCCCTGCACCGGATGAGGCAGGCTACAGGCCCTGCTCACCTCTGCCGGAACTCCTGGAAGACCACCCTGTTGGGGAAGCCCTGGCGGCAGATCCGGATGCCCTCGAGGACCCCGTTGCAGCGCAGCTGGTCCAACACCAAATGCGGATCCAGTTTGCCAGCCTGGAGACAAAAATACACGCATGTGGTCTTAAATCCGTGCCTAGGATTGACGGAGAAGGGTGGGGCAGGCCCCTGCGGACTCAGCAGGTAAAAGCCCCCAGGAGGGGGGTCACTGCAGCCCACAGGTTTGGACAGCCAAGTTTCCTGACTGTGGCCCGGGAAAGGCTCCAGTCAGGTAGTGCACCCCAGCTGGAAGACAGGCTACCACTGCAGCCTATCTGCTAAGAGTGCCTTGTGCTAACCCGCAGAGGGTCTCCCCCGAGGCTCATGTGTGTGTGTGTGGGGGGGGGGCGGTGGGGAGGAATCAATCACTTCTGCTCAGGGAGACAGACAGGGGCCCAGCACCCGCACCTTCTTCTCGTGGTTGGGGATGATGCAGCGGACAAAGTTGGGGTTGGTGTTCCTCAGAGTGGCCATCAGCTTGGCCAGCTGTTCCTTGTAGAGCTGGCCCACGGTCCGGAACATGCCCTTCCGCGTTTTAAAGGCCCCGGGCAGCGCCGTCTCAGACATGCCAGCCACCTGGTCCAGGCCGATGATGCGGTCCACTGCAGAGACCACCCGAAAAGCACATGAATGCCCAGTGGGCCTGGAGGGGGGTGGAGGGACAGGAAAGAAACAGACACCCAGACAAGAGGAGGAGAGACCACAGGACAGCAAGACCATTTCTACTAGGAATCTACACAGATGGCTAAGATAACTCCAAACGCTCAGCAAACTTGACTTTGTGAACAGGAAGCAGGAAAGGGTTTGGAGAGCCTGGAAAGCCACAGGGGGGTGGGAGGGTGCGTGGGGAGTTCATATTGCACATCTTCAGCCCTACTCAAGCTCCTACTGCCAAACAGATGTACTAAAGTGGCAACACTATTTCAGAATAGCAAGGGGGCTATTCCACTAGGCTGGCTCCAAGGAGGTGTTAAAATCTGACCTACAGGGATCCCTGGGTGGCGCAGCGGTTTGGCGCCTGCCTTTGGCTCAGGGCGCGATCCTGGAGACCCGGGATCGAATCACATATCGGGCTCCCGGTGCATGGAGCCTGCTTCTCCCTCTGCCTATGTCTCTGCCTCTCTCTCTCTCTCTGTCTCTGTGTGACTATCATAAATAAATAAATTTAAAAAAATTAAAAAAAAAATCTGACCTACAGAATCCTGTAGTAGTTTCCTAGTCCCATTAAAAAAAAACAAAAAACAAACAAAAAAAAAACCAATATCCTGAATTCCCACTGACCTTTACCTAAGAGCAGTAGGAGTTAAAAAGTAACAGCTGTACAGCTACCTACCATTATCTATTAGGACTCTGGATGATTCCCTTACCATTTGGAAGCCTGCCTGTGCAGAGCCCCTAAATCAGGGACTTAGAGCAGCACATGACGTCAGAACAGAGGCCCCAAGAACCAGCACTTGTCACAATGAATATTCTGAAGTCTGTAACCCCCCCTTCCTGCTCTTGTGTCTTACTTGGGCTCCTAGCGCATGGGTCTTTATCATCTCAAACACCCTCCGAGGACATAGCCCTTGCCGCCATGGCACCTGCCCAGAGCAATGAGGAACCCTTTCCTCAGGGGTGAAAGCAAAGTAACAAGCAAACCCAACCAAAGTGGCTGGTGATTTGAAGTCAGTTTTAAGCAAAAGCCAATATTCAATCTAAAGCCTTCCACTACTGGATGTAAAAGCTAAGAATTCTGTGACAAAGTCACAAAGTTTCCTATTCCTTTGTGACCAGACCTCTAGGATTTGTCTGAAGACAGCAAAAAGAACAGGTGCTCAGGACAGAAGCCGGGAGTGAGGATAGACCTGCTGAACCGGTCAATTAAAATGGGAGGCACTTTTGACCTCATGCACCCGGGGCACATTTCACTGGCTACTGAAGGTGTCCTGGGAGTGGGTGGCTGGTGAAGGCCACTCAGGTTGCCCAGAGAAGGTCGAATGTACCCCATGATAACCGGCCATTTCATGTGAGCATGTCCTGTCCCCCAGAGGCCCAGCCCAGAAGGAACAGGCCCTTGCTGACAGCGCCAAACAAAAGCAGATGCTATCTTAGTTTTAGCTTTTGGGTGCAAATACACACAGCAGGGCGCATGACACCTAAACCTCATGCTGAGACACCCACAGCCATTCAAGCAGCAAAACAGTGCTGCCTCCCCGGGAGCTCTGAGGAGGATATGAATGTGTACACTGGGCTTTGTGGGGGTTTTCCCCCTCTCTCAGATCTCTATACAGATCGAGGTTGACAGCCTGCCCACAGGCCAGAGGCAAACCAGGGAAAAGGGCAGTCGGGCGGGAAGAGCCAACAGGTAAGAAGACTCCACAGAAGCGTGCCTCACACAGCCCTGGATGCATCACACACAAGGGATAGCACTCCGGGGGGCCAGTCACCTGGTTCTAGGTGGAGAATGGGAAAGCGTTGATAGAAATAGGCTCTCTGAGTGCTCTGCATCTCTGCAACAGAGAGGTCAAAGCAAAACCAGGCAGAGGGAAAGGAGGAACCGACAGAAGCAAGGAAGAACTCCGGAGCAGCAGCCTGCCGAGGAGGGGCAGGCCACCTGCACCACGAGGCTCTGGGCTGCCGGGCCATTCCCGCAGGTGGAGGCCGGAGGCCCAGCCCTTGTCCAGGGCGGGAAGAGGCCCGCCGCGGCCAGGGGGCACGTACCATCCTTCCACAGTTCCGAGACGAACTTGTCTGATGACTGGTGCAGAAGCGTGGCGATGTTGTCGTTCAGGGGGTCCATGTTCTTCATCAGCCACTCGTCGGCTTTGTAGTCCACCTGCAAGGGTTGGGGGCCCAAGTCACAGGTTGCCCTGGAGACACAAGCTCTCACCCAAGTGCTCCGGAAAACAGCTGGCCCCTATGGGTGGCAGGGTTTAAAAACGCAGACACCCCTTGACCTGGTATTTTCTTCCTCAACAAAGAAGTGAGTAGCAAGGGCGGTTGGTCGTCAACAGGACATTCTCCGCGGTGGGATGTGGAACAGCAAATAAAACTAGACATGACACAGATAGCCAGCAATGGGGGATTGGCTGAGAAGTGTTATATTGCAACCTTTGATAGAATAGCTGGTTTTTAATATTTTTAAGGTAATATAAAAAAAAAAAATCCTGGCAGGACATAACCAAAATCTTATAGTATTTCTTTTTAGTAACAGGAAACGGATTTTTGTTTTATCTTTTCAGGATGTGTGAGTTTCCCCTGAGCTTGTATTCTTATCTTTTCTGAAATACGTTCTTAATAACTAATCCATTCCACTTTTACTGCAGAACTGCCTCAGCCTCCCTCAATGTAGAGCTGACCACTGTTTTGGGACCGATGCTCCTCTACAGCCCCTTTTGGAGGCTCTCGCACATGTGCACTGCTGTGGATGATGGGTTGTGTGATGCTGGCTTCTTGTTACCTCCTGGGAGGTGAACAAAGGCCCAGAGACAGCGTCTTGGCAACCTGGCCATAGCCAGCATGCTTGTCCTTTTGGCTGCTGCCCTCCAGCCCAAGCGTGCACACACATGGCCAGTTTCGTTTGGACTCGCCCCCAATGGGTTTTCAGGTATGCCCATCTTTTTTGCATTATAAATAATACTGCAATAAAAGCCCTGTGAGTGGCTCTGTACGTGCATTTCTAATAGAGACAGATGTGGAAATGTAGGCTCAGGGACATTACATTAGGTAACTATAGAAACAAGGTTGTTCGGATTTTTTTGTGTTTTTAATGGTTTTTATTTTATTTTATTTTATTTTATTTTACTTTATTTATTTATTTTTATTTTACTATTTTATTTTATTTTATTTTATTTTATTTTATTTTATTTATTTTATTTTATTTTATTTTATTTTATTTTATTTTATTATTTTAATGGGTATTTTTAAAGTCAAGAGTTGTGTGCTTCAGCAGCCATAGGAACAGACGAGCTACATAGAAGAGGCCGGGCAGTGCAGGGCAACAAGAGTAGCAGGTGGTTACCAGGTGTGGCTCGCAGCAGCTGTGAAAGCTCACGGCTCGCCTTGCCTGATTCATCACACGTTCTGGCCGCGAGTGTCAGGAGCTTTGAGCAAGGAACACAGAACTTGCTGCTACCAGCTTGATTCCCAGTACAGACCTCTGTGGACTTGGGACACCCCTCTTCGGTTAGCAAGGAGAGCGGTTTTGCCATTTTGTGGCTGGTCAAACTTGGCCATGAACAAAGCTGTCACCCAGAGTGGTGGCTCTCAACAAGGGTGACGGTGCCCGCCTCGTGTTTCACGATGCTAGGGACCTTTTTGTCTCATCTAGGGAGAGTGCTACTGACCTCTGGTGGGTAGAAGCCATGAGTGCTGCTGAACAATGCACATGACAGTCCGGGGACACCGCAGATGGTACAGCCCATGGTGTGAGGAGCACAGAGGCTAAGCAGCCTTGCCCTAGACTGCTGACCTGTGCCGAGCACTGGGCTTCACAAGCTCATTTAGGACACCTAACACTGCCCAGCGGCGGTTACTTATTTTCCAGATGAGGTGATCAAGGCTCAGAGAGATTAACTGGTCCAAAGTCACACCACTTATGAGTGGCAGGGTTCTAGTTCAAACTCCAGTGTCTGCCTTAGCACAAATGTCACTTCCACACCCGGAAAATGCCACTAATGATGGGACACCTAACTAGCAGTCTGAGTACCTTACAGGTCTGCTGCAAGCCCTAAGTACAATGGTGCACAGGACAGTGCTCTCGCAGGTGTGAGAGCCACATGAATGCGAATTCCTGCCACCAGGCACACCGCTGGAGGCATCACGTGATAAGCACTGTCCTTGCCAGCCCGCCCCCCTCGGGCTGCCCAGCTCCTAGGCCAAGACAGCATCATCTCTGCCCGCGCCCCCCCCGAAGGGCCAGCTGGCGCCTTCCTGCCCACGTGCTTGCCTCACCTTGCCTGCGTAGTGGATGATGCAGAAATCGGCTTTGTCCTTCAGCTGCTTGGGCTTCTGGAACTTGGGGTGGGTGCCCTGCTCCTGCACCACCTTCTCCACGAAGCTCTTGTCAGTGGCTTTGGGGAACCAGCATTCCTCATCCAGCAAGGCCAGGATGCCAGGGGGCCCTGCCTGGGAAAAACACAGCATCACACAGGTGAGCACGACCTGGGGAACCCACCCCACCCCTACCCTCACAAGAAGCCAGAGGTTAATATTCAGAATCCCCAGAATCTCAGCAGACGGTAGGTGGCACTTGTCACCAAAGGCGGCTGGTAAAAGAAGCATTAGCAGAACTCAAGAATTCTAGTCTGGGGGGTCTGGCCAGCTCAGCTGGTGGGGCACACAACTTTGACTTCAGGGTCATGAGTTCGAGCCCCATATTGGGCATAGAGCCTACTTAAAAATAAAAGGTAATTCTAGTTTAAAAAGAAACTTCTGGGGTCTCAGCTGTGGCTGACACACCTTAACCAGATGATCCATCACCAAATTTCTCCAGCTTTGTTGCACTGGAAATCCCCTGGGAGGTCTGACCGATGTGGGCCACGGCCCCCATGCCCAGGGGCTGTCCTCAACAGGCACCTCTGTCCCTGGAGCCACAGAGACACTGCCCCACATGCTGTGTCTGTCCCACTATGTGGTGAAATGTGACACTTCAGTCAAGTCCTCCAAGGAAGCCCCCAGAGCCCCAGAAGCACACTGAATTGATAAGAAAGCCAATTAAAATGCTGCAGGGCCTAGCCAAGAAGACTCTGAGCCAGATGGGATCTTATTCATTGGAAAACTTAACTGAGGGGGCACCTGGGTGGCTCAGTGATTGAGCTCAGGGTATGTTCCCGGGGTCCTGGGATTGAGTCCCACATCGGGCAGGGAACCTGCTTCTCCCTCTGCCTGTGTCTCTGCCTCTTTCTGTGTGTCTCATGAATAAATAAAATCTTAGAGGGGAAAAAAAAAAAAAGGAAAACAACTGATTTAAGAGAAGCTCACTATAGAAGTAAATTGCTTAATATTAGGATCACCAGTCATTTCAACCCCTGCCCCCTGCCTTACCTAACACTTCCAAAGTGCCCAAACTTCTTCCTAGATCTTCCAACTAATTGGCATTTTGGTATAATTCTGATTGTACCCATTTTCAGCAGCTCAGGACTCTGGGAAGATGTGAGTTCAGTGTTTTAACTCAATCAAGAGATAACCCAGGGGCACCTGGGTGGCTTAGTGGTTGAGTCTCTGCCTTTGGCTCAGGGTGTGATCCCAGGGTCCTGGAATCAAGTCCCACACTGGTCTCCCCAGAGGGAACCTGCTTCTCCCTCTTCTTATGTATCTGCCTCTCTCTGTCTCTCATGAATAAATAAAATCTTTAAAAGAGAGAGAGAGAGATATATAACCTAGAAAAAGAAAGGGCACACCCTGTTCAACCTAAAACACAAGATGACCCCAACCACACCTGGCAAGACCTTTCGCTATGAAGTGAAGGCAAAGGAGAAGGCTCCTTGGCTCCTGCCACCCACCAACAGCCAACGCTGGGGGACGGCAGCTCTGGCACCGAGTTAGTCCTAAGGGGAACAGACCACGCACGCCTCAGCACCTGTACACCCTGGCTCTGCACAATGCCACGCTGCGGCAAAAGCACCTGGGATAGGATACTATGACACAGACACAAGCCTGTTTCTTTAAGACAAAGAAAGGCCTGTTGAGCCCACCCGTCAGGTAAACACTGGGTGGTCTTCTGAGACTGAAGACGGGATCCTTGGACATCAGCCACAGCCTCACCTGGCCAGCAGCTGGGTGAGGCCCTCAGGCACCAGATCTGAGCCCGCGGGCTTATTCCTGCAGGTGGCACCCACAGAGAGGGGGCCCAGACACAGCCCCCCGTCGGTGCTCCCCCCCCCGACACTCAGTGTCCCAAGGGGACAAGTGACAAGCCAGGTCTGAGCAGGTCTGGCTCTTACTGGCTTCTCGATGAGGTCGATGCAGGGCTGCAGGTCAAGGCCAAAGTCGATGAAGTTCCACTCGATGCCCTCACGCTGGTACTCCTCCTGCTCCAGGATGAACATGGTGTGGTTGAAGAGCTGCTGCAGCTTCTCGTTGGTGTAGTTGATGCAGAGCTGCTCGAAGGAGTTCAGCTGCAGGGAGAGAGGGCTGTCAGAGAGAGGCCCACTCTCCTGCCATGATGCCATGGCCCTCCTCGGGCAGCTCGGTGCTGGCCCTGAGGAGCCCCAGTGGGCAGGCGCCTTCCCTTACCAAACCCAGAGCAGGGGCTCCTGCTTTCTGGGGCCCAAGGACCTTTCAGGCTGCTTGGGAAAGCCTCTCTCAGAACAAAGTTTGAAAATGAATAAACTAGATTGATGACAAAGGAAAGGATGCTAAAATATAATCATCAAATTACTGTGCCATATGAATAGATCATGCTTCCTTATTAAAAAGCACAAGCTGCGGGCCTTGTAACTTCCAGAAGTTTGAGGCAGATGAGTGTAAATGACATCAGAATATCTCTACAACTGCTATGCGTGAAAAGCATCTAATTTCCACTAGAGACAGACCCCAAGCACTCCTGGGGCAACTGCAGTTTGTATATTTTGCTCAACTCACAGCTGAAAAAAAATGTGCCACATCAATGAGATGTTAGTGAAAAATAAAGAGGTCATTTCCACCCCCACCGAGTTCATGATCTCTCTAAAACCTGCCACAGGGATCCCTGGGTGGCACAGCGGTTTGGCACCTGCCTTTGGCCCAGGGCGTGATCCTGGAGACCCGGGATCGAATCCCACGTCAGGCTTCCGGTTCATGGAGCCTGCTTCTCCCTCTGCCTGTGTCTCTGCCTCTCTCTCTCTCTCTCTGTATGACTATCGTAAATAAATTAAAAAAAAAATTTAAAAAAAAATAATAAATAAATAAATAAAACCTGTCACAGACCCCAGGTTAAGAACCTCAGATCTCCTGCAACTATCATTTTTCCCAGGCCTTGGGTCTTCATGGGCAGAGACCGTGTCTTGTCCCAATGCTCAATAAATAGTCGCTGGAAGAGTAAATCTCAGAAAGCACCTGCCCAGGAAGGCTCCCCTCCCGGGACACCCAGTAAAAGGTCCCATTGTTTCTAGCACTGCTGGTTGGGAACGGGCATGAAGCCCCAGAGGGGCCTTGAGCTTAAAATATGCCCAAGTGAGGTGTCCTGTCTCCACATGAGGGAGGAGGTAGCCCACTGAGATTGCCATGGGGCCACAGGAAAGAAGATTCCTAGCCCCAAGAGCTAGGAGAGGAGCTCACATCAAAGATCTCGAAGCCAGCGATGTCCAGGATCCCGATGAAAGAGGCCCCCTGCCTCTTGGTCTTGTCCAGAGCCTTGTTAATGCGCAGCACCAACCAGCGGAACATTCGCTCATAGGTGGCCTTGGCCAAGGCCTCAATGGCAAAGTCAGCCTGGGGTTGGGGGAGACAGGGAACACACCCAGGAGAACAGAATGTCAGATGCAGGTGCTTTTAAACTTTGTAACCCTTTGCTCCAGTAACCCCCCCTGCGGGGGGACCTTCCCCCAGAGACAGTTCTAAGGACAGGGTAAAAACGCTTCGAACACAAGTATATTCACTGCAGTGTCATTTATAATGACACTAAAATTTAAACAACTTCTATGGCCAACAATACAGGCATAGCATTTAAGTACTTAGATACTCACAAAAAAAATTTTTAAGATAAAGAGACATACTGTGGTAAACTACAGAAGAAATGATGAAACATATGAGGTTTCCTTCAAATAACAGGTGTGGGAGGTGGGGGACTAAGATTAATGATGAGCCAAGACCTGCCAGGAGTCAGTTAACTCTTGAAGCTGCCTGTGCAACAGGCACGTGGGGCTCATTTCTATTTTTCCAATGTTGGAATAGTTCCATGATTTTAGAAAAAGCCAGGGCGACAACTAAATTTTAGGAAAAAAAAGCCTCAGGTGCCAGGGTGGCTCAGTCGGTTGAGAGTCTGATGCTTGATCTCAGCTCAGGTCTTGATCTTGGTTGTGAGTTCAAGCCCCACAATGGGCTCCACGTTGGGCATGGAGTCTACTTAAAAATAAATAAATAAATAAAATAAAAATGTGAAAAAAAAAAATAAGTAAAGAACCTTGTAGGAAATAAATATCCCACAACGGTCACTGGCTAGGACTGTGACAATTTTTTTTTCCCTTTTTCTAGCTTCTTTTTGTATTTTCTGAAACTTGAAGTGTTTATGTAGAAGTTTCGTAACAGAAAGATAAAAGTTCTTTAATTATTAAGGAACTGAAGAGTTGGTAATAACTACATGCACTGTCTTTAGAAAACAGTGTCCCTGGGACACCTGGGTGGCTCAGTGGTTGAGCGTGTCTGCCTTCGGCTTGGGGTGTGATCCCGGAGTCCCAGGATCGAGTCCCACATCAGGCTCCCTGCAGAGCCTACTTCTCCCTCTGCCTGTGTCTGTGCCTCTCTCTCTGTTTCTCATGAATAAATAAATAAAATCTTTAAAAAAAAAAAACAAAAAACAGTGTCCCTGGCTGTGGTGGGACAGCTCTGCACAGCATTGCCTGTGGGCCACCAGCCACCAGCATGGGGCACTGTGGACAGCACCCTTAGGAAAAGGGACTAATCAAGATGAACTTTGAAGTATATTTGAGAGGTGGGGGGATTAGCACCTTAAAAACACCCACCGCCAGTGGCAACAGAGGGGCCTGGCGAGGAGAGGGGACCCAGCTCCTGGGGGAGTCAGGGTCCCTAGTGAGGGTGCAGCTGAGGCAGGATGCTGCTTTCACCACACACAACAGGACAGCAGGCGGCGGAGAGGCAGCTGCTTGGCACAGGCCCGAGGGTGGGGATGCCGCCGTCCTGGCCCCAGAATGAGCTGTGCTAAGACAAGCAGCAAGTTCTCGCTTCACCTTGTACCAGCACAGGACGTGCCCCACAGTCGCCGACCAGCCAGTCTTGACGTTGACTCCATGCAACAGGACACCACGTACATGTGGCCCTTCCCTAGCCTGCAGTCTCGTGTAGCATCCTGACTCCCAGGGCCAGTTTCCTCGTGCAGGTAAATGCCACCCTGCTCCCCGAGCTGCTGTGGGGACTGGACGAGGGCCCCCGGCCAGGTGCCTATTGCTGCAGCGGCCCAGAGTGGGCCCAAAACTGGCTGCTGTGGCCAGCAACCCTGTAAAGGAGGCAGCCTGACTCCCCGGCCAGAGAGCCTACCTGTTCCTTCGTCTGTGCCTTCTGGACGTAGTCCCGTCCCACCTTGATGCGCGGCGTGAGGATGCCTCGGGTGAAATCTGTCACATTGATCCCCAACAGGTGGGACACTTTCTGGGCAGCTGCAATTTTTCAAAGAGTAAGGAAGGGAGGGATGAGAAGTTTTAATTAAACCCAAGAGATGGGCACCTGGGTGGCTTAGTGGTTGAGTGTCTGCCTTTTGCTCAGGTCATGATCCTGGGGTCCTGGGATTGAGTCCTGCATGGGGATCCCTGCAGGGAGCCTGCTTGTGTCTCTGCCTCTCTCTCTGTCTCTCTCATGAATAAATAAAATCTCAAAAAGAGAGAGAGAGAGAATGAGTCCCTCTGCTTAGCTGAGAGGTGGTAACCGAGTGATCACTACTAGGACAACTGGCTCCAGGCCCTTCCTCAGCAGGGTGCAGAGTGCCCAGCTCCCTGCTCAGACCCCATGGCCATGGCACCGCAGCAGCCACTATCCTCACCAGGGCAGGGAGGCATGTGTCCTCGCTGGGGGCCCGGGCTGCTTCCTCTGCCCATCCTTGGCCACAGGGTTGGTGTGGAAGTGGGCCCTACCCGCAAACAGGATGAGAGGAGCAGCCCTGCCACCCCACCCGCAGTGCTAGGAGGCGCAACAGCACACATCCCACGGAAACAGCTTTTATGGTCCAAACACGCATGCATTACTATGGCTGATGGCTCAAATGGAGTTCCCTGCAGTGACTCAAGGGAGCGGCAGTGGCCGAGGAGCAGGTGTGGCGATGGCAGTGTTTCGTGGTCCTAACGTGTTCATGGGTAAGGCACGCACGAAGATACAGCAACAGCAGGAATCACTGTTTCACTAACTGGGACAACTGGTTTGGCCTCCAGAGAGAGAGGGGAAACCCTGGTCCACACGATCAAGGGCTTTTCTAATTTGTCCTGATGCTTACTCCCTGATGCAGCACCAGAGTCACGTTCCTGTATGTTTTACTTAAAAAAAAAAAAAATTACAGAGCATAGCCAGCCATAAATACACATAAAATGAAGAAGAAAGAACTGACTGGACTTCCTACAAGACTTCTTCTCCTGAGCAAATCCAAGCCCAGACCCCGGGCCCTGTGTTCCAAGTGATGGGACCACGGGCGTTACCTGTGTTGTCGGGCATGGACGCCTGGTCGGTGTTACGTTCCTTCTTGAAGACGATGTTGCCGAGCTGGAGAACCCCTGAGATGACTCGCAACAAGCCTTCGGGGGGGCAATTAAAGGTAGGGATTTGAGTAAGCCCCTGGGTGAGGGCAATCACTCCCCCAGGGGCCCTTGGACATGTGGAGGGCCCAGCCACCCCATAAAGCTCACTACCAGAGCCTTGGGCAGCCCTATGCTTAGACCCGAGCTCTGTTAAAACTCCCAAAACTTCTAAATCTGGACCAAGAACATGCCTCTGACCTAAAGGGCCCACTGGTTATTTTTGCAAATCAAGTTTTATCGGACAAAACTGTGCCCACCATTTACATACTATCTGTGGCTCAGCCAAGGTGGCTCCAACCCTCACATTAAGAACAGGGTGCATTCCCTTTCTCCCCCAGTCTTTTAAAAAATGAAGCCAAGAGGCCTCTTTACCCTCTTTCTGGGGAAACAGGAAGACACAGGCATGTTCCACACTTGACCAATGCAAAGATCCCAGCCCCGGCCCCTTTCAATCCTCCACTGAGATGAAGCAGAGATGTTCCTCTTTCAGCAAATGGCAAGCCCTGGAGCAGGAGGCCCAAGCCCTGAGCAGTGAAGCACCTGACCTTACTCCCCGTGTTATCGCTGGAGCAAATAACCCTGGAACTCCAATCTGAGGTACCATTTCCTCCTGGCCTCTAGAGGACTCTGAGTCAGAGCCAACAGGAAGCTTTCCCCAGGCTGATCAGCTGCCCCAACGCCTCCAATGGTGCAATGACCAGTCTCCCACCTCCCCTCCCTCACCCCAGAAGGGCCAGCTCTGTACCCATTTGTTCTTCTTCTGGGATGCCCATAATCCTCATGGCCTCCATGGTCTCCTGGAACATGTCCTTGTCCTGCTGCCCAGGGATGGTGACATGCCCATTGGACAGGAAGCGGTATTTGTTGTATGGCTCCAACAGGAGATCAGCTGAAAGGGGTGGAGGGCAAAGATGGGGTCGGTGAGGTGCTACAACCAGGGTTCTAGTCAGCACTGACTGTGACCTCAAAGGTTTTGGAACATGGGAAGCACCCCTGAGGCCTGAGCTATCCCAGAACTGCAGAGTAGCCAGTCTCTCTGGGAGACTGACCCCTGGGAGCATCAGGGCCCCGTGATTCACAGAGGCATACTCCACCGCCCTGGCTTTTCTCTGGCGTGCTCAGCACAGAAGGCCAAGGCCTCGGAAGGTGCCTGGCACTTTCACTCCCCAACTACAGTGTGGCCCGACCGGGGCCAGCAGCCCATGTGCCAGGTTGCTGGGCTCACTACTCACTCTTCAGGTGCTCTCCAGCCCCAGACAAGAGGTAATAGAAGATGTGGAAGGTCCGCTCCTCCTTGGCTTGGCGGATAGCACGTGATTTCTCCAGAAGATCTTTGCAAACATTAAGGAGCTGTGCAAGCAGGAGGGAAGGCAACTTTCCGCTTTCCCCAGCCCCATCAAAACGAACTGAGGGACGCCTGGGTGGCTCAATGGTTAAGCACATCTGCCTCCAGCTCAGGGTGTGATCCTGGTGTACGGGGATCAAGTCCCATATCAGGCTCCCTGGATGGAGCCTGCTTCTCCCTCTGCCTGTGTCTCTGCCTCTCTCTTTCTGTGTCTCTCATGAATAAATAAATAAAATCTTTTTAAATATAAATAAATAAATAAATAACCAACAACCTCATGAGGCAGCAAAGGGCAAAACAAAACAAAAGCAAACTATCTTGACGCTCCTTCTGGGGAGGATAGCCTGTCAAACAGCAGCTCTGACACTCGGGAGCCCTGCCTATTTAAATAGCCCCTGCCCATGAGGGGATAGAGACCAGAATATTCTTGCCAGTGAGACTATAAGGCCTACGTCCAGGAGACATAAAGTAGCACCCACTCAAATTCTGCCCCTCTGGGAACCTCTTCATCATCCCAACTCTTCCAAAGTACAACTCTGTCCTGCCACTAACGAAAAACCTGAGCTCAGGGTTGGGTGTTCAATGAGCTTCTCCTGGTACCCTTGCCAATGCCACAGGTGAGGCGTCCCAACAGGCCCATGGGGGAGGGGGGGAGACAAGAGCTGGAAGCGGCCGCTTCCCTCCCCACCAGACCCAGGATTCCTGTGGCAATCAACCAAGGATACAAGTCTCAATGTTGGCTCCAACGATATAGCCATTGACATCAAAGTTGATGCGAATGAATTTGCCCTAAAAAAGAGGAAGCGATCAGAGGCCAGAGGCCAAGGGAGAAAATCAGGAGACGGCCCACCTCGGAGGCCAGGGGCCGTGCCCTGCACTGCAGGGGTACTCAGGACTCCCAGGGCCACGCTGCTTAGAGCCCGGCCCGCACATGGTCAAGAGGGCCCAGGTTCCCCACAGAGGTGCAGAGATGTTCTCTACTCCTCGAGCTGGCCCTGGCTTCTAACCCGCTGCAGCCTACAACAGGACAATCCGTGGGACTGGCAGGTAACTCCCCACTGCTTTCTGCACTGCTGGGTTGAAGAAGCCACTTATACAGGCCTGCCCCGACTGGAGCGTGACCCAGCCCACTCCATGCAACAGGCCGGGGAAGGCAATAGGCGCCAAAGCTGGGGATGGGAGCGCTGGCCCCGCAACTGGCCGCTACTCACAAATCGTGAGGAGTTGTCATTCTTCACAGTCTTGGCGTTCCCGAAGGCCTCCAGGATGGGGTTGGCCTGCAGCAGCTGCCTCTCCAACTCACCCTACAAGGGAACCCAGACGTGCAACTGAAGTCCGGGCAGCGGCCTGGGCTGTCACGCCTGCTCTGTCAGGCAGAGGGGACACTGGCAGAGCCATGTCTATGACCCATGTGCCGGGAAGAGAGGCTTCCAGATGGGCCCTGGCCACACCGGCCCCGGCCTCACCCCAAGTCACTCGAGAGCAGCCTTCCCACCAGGCCTTTGGAAATCTTCAGTGGCTTGGACTTACTTCCCAGGACTGACCAAGTAGCATCCCTAGAAAGGGAAGGTGGGTGGCTCTCCCGGCTCTAGAAACCTGGCACGACGGCCCAGACTGCCAGGGAGGACGTGTTGGGAAGCAGCCTGGGAGTCAAGGAGAGGCACCATTTCTTCTCCTGGACAGAGTCCCTACCCTCTAGGACAATGGCTCCACTCTGCCCTGCCTGCCGCTGGGCCCCACCCAATACCCGACAACACTTCTCTTCCTTTTTACAGGACAAGGAGAGAACCAGCTCCAGAAAAGACACCAGCTCATTTCATCCATGTCCCACTAAACTCTGCCTTTTCCTTGCTGGACCCTGCCTGCCACCCTCCAAGCCTGCTGCCAGCATGTCAGGTGTCCAAGCAGGTGGCTGACAAGGCCCACTACAGGCTTCGAACCGCCTATCACTAACACGGACGAACTCTACTGTGGTCTTATGAGACTCTATGGTTGACAAAACACCCCCTTCTACCTCCTATCCTGGGTCCTCATGATGCTCAGGGTGATAAACAGGGTGGCCCCAGTTCCCGGAAAAGAAAACAGGTCGAGGGAGAGGGCATGATTTGCCCGAGGTCACCCAGCTGTCAACCAGCACAGTGGGTACCAAGTCTTCTATCTAGCCCCTGTTGGTCCCCGCCGTAGCCCCCACCCTGTACAGCCCTGCTCAGGCTCTCCTCTGTCAGGTTAGATCAATTCTAGAAGCAGCCATCACCTTCCCAGCAGGCCTGGTAATAACCGGCACTGGCTGAAGAAAACTCAGCTCTCATTCACCTTAATACCTGGATCCTCTCTAGGGGGAAAGAACATAGCACAAGGGCCAGGCTGGCTTTTGTATTTATTAGCAAGGCTGGACCCCGGCCAGGACTTTACGGGAACGGCTGCCTGTGAGTGATGAAAAGGAAAACTGGTAGTAGCAGGAGCTCCCAGGAGAGTCGTGAGGTACAGCCTTCCAGGCACACCTGCTGCAGACAAGACTTGTCTGCTGAGCTCTGAGCCAGAGACGGGAAGGGGCCCGAGAGGGTCCTCCTCCTCCAACTGCCATCCTCAGCCAGGGCTCCCCACAGGGGTCTGGGGATCTTCTGTTTTCACACCACAGAGATGAATGAAGGAAGGTCAGCAGAGCCACAGTGAAGGGCAGGGTTCCCTGTGTGCTTGGCACCAGCAATCCCAGGTCACTGGGCTTCCACCCACAGGGCTTGGGTGGGTCTGCAAAGCCTGCGAAGCCAGCCGATGGAGCCCGATTTGGATGAGCACTGCTCCCCCACCCACTAAAACGTTCCTCTCGAAGCACAGGCCAGGCTGCCAGGCTGGCTGAGCCACTCCCATTCCTATTTCCACAGACTGGGAGCATGGTCCCCACCAGAGCCTGCTGCCAGCTCCTATTTGAAAGCAGAGCTAAAGTCTGTTTTGGGACGCCACACTGTTGCCGTGGAACGTGGGACCACCTGGCCATCTAGGGAGTGGCGATGTCGGGCTCCAGAGCCGGGCTCCAGAGCCAGGCTCCATGCAAACAGTGGTGAAGGCCAACCTATGGGTTCTTCCTTATTGACCCATAACTGGGCACAGGAGAGACCTTTACTTTTCAATAAAATCTGCACACTATGACATTAGGAGGGTCTGTTGGCAGTGTATGCTCATAAGATATGGAATTACCCATACAGTTTATGAAAGGCTTCACTGGGTGGTGTTTCTGCCAGTGGCTTCCAAACTAGCACATAAAAAACAGAGGGAGGAAGGGGAGGGGGAGCCAAAGGTCACTGCCCAGGCTACAGAAGTCTACCTGGAAAGTCCCTTCCCCCAAGCTGTGCCTTGCCAGGCTGCAGCTCTGGCCAAAGCCTGGCCTTCCCATGGCAAGGTGAGATTTGGGACATTCCAGTGGGTAGTCTCGGGACAAGCAACTGGGTCAATGCAAGGGAGAGCTCTCGCCCAGTGTATGCTATGATAGGTTCCAGAATACGAGAGCCACAAACCAAGTTTGAGCATCTCGGGCCCCAGCTGTGTGCAGAAAATCACTGTAGGGCTTCAGGCAATAAATCAACCCAATTGTCAATGGCCTTTACAACTGAGAGCCTGAGCAGTAATCGGAAGCCAGAGGCAACCTATTCAATCTCCCGGCTGGGGACAGAGTGCCTGTCACAGGCTATGACCTGAGACATAGAATGTGACAAGTTTGCTCCCACTTATCACCCCACCCCCAGCACACAGTCTTCTCCAAGCGGGGTGCCAGGGGCCAGTCGGCCCCTCTGCAGCGGGAGCCCCATGGGTTTCCATCCTTGCTCTGTAACTGTGGTCCCAGGGCAGGGACTCCAAGGTCACCCTCCAGAGACCCAGGAGTATGTGAGGCATTTAATAAATAGCTGGAAGATGAATTTGACTGCAAATTCTGAGAAGGAAAACCACAGCTAGGGGACTCCTAACCTCACAGTCCTGTGTTTAAAATAGGCCTCCTACAAAGAATGGAAAATGGAGGTTGGAGAGAGAGAGAGTAAGAGAAATTTTATTGGTTTCTAAATATAACCCCTGACACCCCACGGAAAAAGATTCAGAATGTCTTGAGGAGTTTGGCACATGAAAAGTTACTTTTGGTTCAGTTCCAGAAGACTGTACTCATTAGGACATTCTGCAGGACACACCCCAGGTCTGCATGCAAAGAGACACACACCGCTACTTACTGACACGCTGTACACAGCTCCCCTGTAAGGGGGAGCCACAGAGAGACGGCGCAGATGCCCCCGATGGCTTGAGGGGACACTGTGGGCACTTAGACTTCACAAGGAAGCTTAAGAGTGTGTGCTTAGGAGAAAGAGAGAGAGCACCACACGGGCATGCTTTTGACCAATCACCCTGAGCCCTGGGAAGCTCCAGTGTGGGGCCTTCTGGGTGCAGCTCCTGACAGGCACACTTGGTGGCAGGTGGGGGGCCAGCCATCTCCATCTGGTCCGGACACTGACCACGTGGGGCTCCAGGGGAGCAGATGCCCGTTCCACTGTGCCCCCTCCCCCTGGTCGGGGTTCTGCACGGGGCCTTATGGCTGCCGCGTATGTGGGAACAGTGGGCCTGGCCAGAGCTTCTGAGAACAGCTTCCAGGATAAGGCCCACACCCGCTCTGCAGGAGCTGACATTTCAGAGTGCACAAGAGGTCACCGTGTGTCACACACCCCCCTCCGCCCAAGACAGTCAGTGAGCCGAGCCTACGAGAACAGGTCTAGCTGCAGAAAGTGACAATGGTGTGGAGTGAAAAGCTGCTCAGGAAAAAAAATACATAATTCAAGGGCACACGATGGGCAGAACACGCATTCCCGGTGCAGAACGTGCAGTAAACGTGCAAGCTCACCTAGCGAGGACACTGCTGAGTTCGACCATAATCCATCAAGAGGGAGGGGGAGAAAAAGGGAAGTGAGATGACTTTCCAGTTGCCCTTCCTCTCTTCACTGGGGGAATGTCCACCCAGAGGCATTTCAACAGCGGGGAAGAGAAGTGGGGATGCAAATGCAGGCCTGCCCGAGAGGCTTCGGGTCTCCATCAACTTGAGAACCAAGTTTTGGGATCTCTCTTCTGACCTCAGGGGTAGGAGGCCACACAGCAATTAGCTGCAGACCCCGGGAGGGCTGCTTCGCAAAACCCGGTGCTCTCCCGTTTCCAAAGCAACTCAGAAAGTTAGGAGGCTGGGGGAGAAGCGGACTGGCTACCACCGGACCCACTCCCAAGACGGCCACGCTGCAGCCGCCGGGAGAGTGGGTCCAGCCTCTGCTCCAATTCCCAAAACGCTCCAAACCACAGCTCGTTAAATGCTCTTCCTCGGGAGGATCGGGCGCCTCCATGGGAGGAAGGCCCGCACTCACCTGGTCCTTCTTGCTCTTGTGTGAGGAGGCCACGTGCGCCAGATACTGAATGACTTTCTTGGTGTTTTCTGTCTTGCCAGCTCCAGACTCACCCCTGCCAAGAGAGCCATGAAAGTTCTCAGGGGAGACACGGCCAAATCCCCAAAGTCTGTCCCTTGCCCAACGTACCGCGCTCCACTATCTCCCACTCTGCTGGCTATTAGTGGGGGACCCAACAACACCTAGCGGCAGGAAAGGGAAGAGGCAGATGAATGCTGGGTTCTGGGATCCTCACTCTGGCCGCTTCCCATGGCCCTCGGGCAGCCAGACAGCAGTACAATCAAACACACTGCCTGCCCTGGTCACTTGGCAGCCCTCGTGTCCACAAGTCTCAGGCATCAGTTTTAGGCAGCTATTGACTCAGAGGCCAAAGGCACTTATACATGTCCCTTCGAAACCCCTTGAAGGAATGTTCTGTGCCATCAGCTCCCCCAGCAACAGGGTTTATTTATCTCCTTGTTCGGTTCAGAAGAGGGCAAGCAGCCCCAGTGTCTGCTGCAAAGCAGGTAAAGAAAGCCACTGTTCAGAGCCAGAAGGAATGTGTTCTGGAGGGGCCAGTCAGTTCCCAACTGTGCTTTGCTGAGAAGACTCCTGCCTCTCCCTGATACGAACCTCCCCGCACTGGGAACTGGCTCCTCCGAGGAGGGTGAGCCAGTCTTTGACCCTGAAATAAAGTTCATCCGTGCTGGGAGGCTGCCGAGAGCAAACCTACTACCTCAATTAAGACACATCCCTTGGGGAAGGAGTGGGGGCTTGACGGGGAATGTTACCCATCGGTCTGGGTTGGGGTAGGAGCCCTCAGAGTCAGAACAAATTGGGGTGACATAGGCCCCACCCCCAGGCGGAAACACTTACGTGCACAAAATGGACTGGTCCTCTCGGTCTGAAACAAAGGAAACATACGTTAACTTCTACGGGATACAAAAGCCTCCCCCTCGGGCTTCTGAAGAGCGGCCCGTTTCACAGAAGCAGAAAGCCTTGACTACCGCCCTTTGCGGAGGGCCCCGCACACCAGCCGGTGACACCGACCCAATGCCTCATTGGATGAGGAAGGGACATGGGCAGGTGGCAGGAGCTCAGACTGCCCACCCTCGCACCTGCCCCGCCCCTAGGAGGCCCCCTCCCAGAAAGCTCCCCGGGAATCTGCTGCACTGAGTATTGAGGGGTGGGGTATGCTCTGAACTGGGGCGGGGGACCCGTGTGCTCTGAACTGGGGCAGGGGTCCTTTGTGCTGTGTACTGGGGGGGGGGCGTGTGCTGTGAACTGGGGTGGGGACGGCCGTGTGCTCTGAACTGGGGCAGGGCACCATGTGCTGTGAACTGGGGCAGAGGAGACCTGTGTGCTCTGAACTGGGGTGGGCGCCACAGGGAGAGGAGGCCTGTGCAGGTGTGGGAAGTACCGTCCCGTCCTCACTCAAACAAAGATCACAGGTGAAGCGGCTGGGTGCGGGCTGGGGTAGACAAGGCTGGCTTCACAGTATCGGCCCTTGGGGTGCGTGAGCCCCCCAGACACATGCACGGGTGCCCAGAGCCCCAGGCCCCTCGTGTGATGGGGAGGAGAGCACACATGCACGAAGCCCCCACAGTGTCTGGCACATGGGGGCCGTGATGCTGGTGCAGGGGCCGCATGGAAGGAACAAGATCACAGCTTCCAACCGGCCTCTGGGACAAGCTGGGTCTCGAGGCCCGACTGTCGGGATCTTTCAGCAACAGTCTCCAGCTGCACCTCAGTAAGCAAGGAAGGATATAAACAGCCCCCTCCCCTCACTGCTGCAAGAACAGTAACGTCCACACTCTGCAAGCGAAGTTTGACAGAAATGCTTGCAGGTGTTTGGGCTGACCTGGTTCAGTGCCAGGGGGGTGCCAATTTTAAAGCGATAACTGAGAAGACAAACTTATTTTTTTCCCTCTTCATCCCACCCCATGTCATACCCTCAACTCCTTGGGGTCAAACCAGCCAAATCCTGGACCAGGCCACTTACTAATATTTGAGCTGCAGTGAGTGAGGCATTTCAACCTCATGTCTCAGTTTCCTTATCTATAGAGTAAATATGCTACTAGCTCCCTGGCAAGTTTAGCTTGGAAAACAGAAGTAACAGATGAAAAGAACCCGGCAAGGAAACAATGAACTCCACACATGACTGCGGTTTACTTCTCCGTCATGAAGTCTCCACGATGGGTGGTGGTGGCACTGTCAGGGCAGTGGAAGTACTAGTCGAGGAGTCATAGGAGTACTAGTCGAGCAGTAACAGAAAAGTACTAGCTGAGGAGTAATAGGGAAGTAGCGGGTACTAGTCGAGGAATAACAGAAGACTAGTCAAGTAGTAATAGAGAAGTGCTAGCTGAGGAGTAACAGAAGAAAATGCTAGTGGACGAGTGATAGAGGACTACTGGTCAAGCAGGAATAGAGGAATAGGAGCTAAAGAGTAACAGAGGAGTACTAACTGAAGAATGAGAGAGGAGTGCTAGCCAAGGAGTAATAAGCACTACTCAAGGAGTAATAGAAGACTACTAGCTGTGGAGTAATAGAATACCAGGTAAGGAGTAACAGAGGAGGACTAGTCACTGTTAGCATTAGAGGTACTGCATGAAACCCAACATTGGGGACCTGGAAGGACACGCTTACTAGCTGCGCCTGGCCGGCCAGGCCCTGCAGAACGGGACAGTGGGGAGTGACTCATGGCTCCCTGTGCACAGCCTCAGGAGACAGATTTAGCCATTCAACACCAACAGAAAGCACTCAGCTGGGTCACCTGCTGGGTCACTTTCCTGGTCGCCAGGAAAGCCTCCAATGTGCCCACCTCAGCAAGCACACGGGGCTGGGCATTCCTACCATCTCTGCCCCCATCTAACAGCCACTGGGGGGGGGGGGGCGCGGGGAGAGGACATTCAGAACAAGAGGCAAATATGAGCCACACACCCGACACCAGTGGCAGCTGCTCCCACCCTCCCCCCAAGAAATCTACGGTGCAAGGGTGCAAGGGAACTCAGCCAGGCACCCTCACGCATATACCGCACACCCAGCTCACCACTGTGGAACTGCCCAGAGCAGGCAACCTTGCTTCCCCACTCCCGGCCCCTGTCTCCACATTCCCACAAAACAGAGACCATGTGGCCAGGGTCGCAGAAGCCTCCACAGCATCTCCATAAGACAGATGGGACGAGGCAGGGGCTGAGGGCTGGAAGACGGGGCAGTCACCATCACCTGCCCCCGCTCCCCAAAGACAGTGTGGCAATTGGCACGGTCTGGAATGCGCAGGGCTGTGATCCCCGGGCCTGGCCTCCCCCACTGCCCACCCCCCACCACCCCACCCCACCCCGCCACCCCGCGCCAGCCCCGGCTGCAGGCATGTTTAGTCACTGCTCCACAAGTGGGCAAGAATGTACCTGCGCGTGCTGGCAAGCTGTAAGGCAGCAGCAGCCGATGCTACCATAAAAGGAAACATTCCCATCCCTTCCAGAAGGAACCGTTTTCCCAGGGCTGTCCAGGCCCCGTCCCTGGGATGGCTGGAATTCCTCTAATTGTGTGAGGAGGAGTCAGATGCTGGGCTGCTGAACAACAGGAAGCAGAGCCCCACAAACACACACATACACACACACACACACACGGGCATGTGCACACACACGCACACAGACATGGACAAGTTGCACGAGGACGCAGAGACAAAGATGCGCATGAGCACAGGCAACACACACGAGCACATACAAGCACACATGTAAACACAGACACGTGGGGGGGGGTACGCAGGTGCCTGTGCACCTGCACATGTCAGTACATATACAGAGGCCTGCATGCGCTTCAATTTCCAATCTGAGACCCAAATTCTATGCAATCTACATCCACCCCACCACCACCACTCCCTCCGCTCCTGACCTTTCACCTCCAATCCCTGAAGCACGACTATCGACACAACCTAAAAGGATACACGCCCATACTTTTGCAGGGGAAAATTGATGGAGGCCCCTCTCATCACCTCAGCTCTTATCCCCACTGCTTGGTACCCCAAATCCACCTGTCTACAGTGAAGGACACCGTGGCCCCGTGAGTCTGGAAAGGCCCTTTCAGTTCTTACAGTGAGTCTGGGTCCGTCATCTTGTGACCTCACCACAACCTGAGAGTGAATAAGGCAGGCACCGTCCCTGTTCTGCGTATCTCTTCTCACAGTGCTTCTGGGCTTGCTCCTGAGCTCTGAAGCATCTGTTCCCAGTACTGAATGGTCAGAATTCTCAGCCGCCAACAAGCTCTCTGCCTCAGTTTACTCTGCCACACTCCAGTGCATTCCAGCGGGGACCCTCCCGAACACCCACTCCCTCAGCCCCTCCCCACACGGTCACCTCACGGCACACACACTCCAGGGCTCAGTCTGTTCTGTTGTGACTGAAGTCCTCCTTTGGGCCTATGAGACTGAAGGCTTGTTTGAAAATGCCCTTCCTTCCGCCACACCAGGAGACAGACAGCCAGACAGGAACCCCATGGCCCAGAACCATGGAGGACACCCACCAGAGACAACCCAGTTCTGGAAAACGGGTTCCTTCCCGGAATGAAGGCGTGTTAGCCTGCCAGAGGCCCCAAACCCATCCTGCCTGGTCCCTAACTTGGTGGGAGTTGAGTAGAGACAGGACACGAATCTCTCTATAGTGATTTTCAACTCTAAGAGAAGCAGCAGCCTTGCCTCAGATACAATCTTCTTGAATTCCTCATTTGAAGAACAGGAGATGAACACCAGAGCTGCCTGTGTAGTGGAGACAGGGTTCATCAGAACACCCTCAGCAGACCACTGTCCAGGCTTGCAGAGCAGTGCCAGAAGAGAGAGGACAGAGATTCCTACTCTGCACTCCCCATGGAGATGCCTGGCCCCTTGACCTCTCAGAATCAGAGGCCAGGGCCTCACCAGCAGGGTTGCTCTAAGGACTGAATGACATCGGTGCCTGAAGCATGCAGAACAGCCCAGGTGCCTGGAAACATTGTCCTTAATAACCCCAGGCCTTTTGCACCTCCAGAGCTCTGCACTGTGCACCATCCCCCGAACAACAACAAAAAGGTTTTAAGTTACATGTTCAGCGATGAGGCCATTCCCTCTCCTGATTTTATTTTAAACCCCAAGCCCCCAGAGGCCTTTCGGAGCTGATGGACATCCAATGCAGACAGGTGTTTCCAACCAGCTCAGAAGGCCCAACGCAGGTGGGAGGAGGGGAAACCTGACCGCAGGTCTCTCACCCCAAGTACAGACATATGTTAGGGGCTTTATTTATCGTTCACTTCCTCAGCAAGAGGAGCTGCTGATTCTTGTCCATAAAAGGCCACAAGGCTCGCAGAGTGGTGACATCAGCCCCAACAGGAAGTACAGAAGGAAGAGACTGGGCCTGGTCCACCAACAGCCACTGCCGGGATTGACTCATCAAACTCTGAGATAAAACCTCTTGGGCCTCCTGCAGACCTGTTCTTGGAGGCACACCTGGATGAGCACTGTGCCCTCAGGATCTGTCTTCAGGCCAACCAGGCTTGATCAATGGCTGTGGGCCAAGAAAAAGGGAAAGCAAAGGGCAGGTTCAGGTTGGCTGACACACCTGCGTGGGGTGAGGCTGACGGGGTGACGCACGACCAACAGGCCTACACTTTCCACCACCCTGGGGTCGCTCACTGTGCGAACTCCTGCTCCTTGTCGCCTGGGACAAGAAGCATTAGGCTGCCCAGGGCAAATCCTTGGGCTCCAGAGTCAGTTCTCCCCCAGACTCCCATGAGCGTCAGGATCTCATGGGCCAAAACGCAAAGTCTTTCACCAGGTTCAAAATGTGGAAAGACCTGTGGGTTCAAGCTCAGAACTCAGGGGGCTGGGAAGGCCTGGGGCCACCAGCTCTCCTGCCCCAGGCTGCAATGAAAGAGCTGTCCACTCTCTCAGGAAGTGTTGGGGGCCTTATAAACTCATCTGGGACTCTGCCCAGAGCCAGCTCCATTCACAAGCTTGGGCTACAGGCACCTGGGGACAAGTAGGGAGGTGAGAACAGTAGGTACAGCTGGTGCTCCATGTCGGCACAGGCTGCACACCGACGCCAAGCCCCAGGCCCCCTGGGTCATGGAGCCTCTGGCAGCCTGCTTACTGAGCCACCCACTGCCCCTGGCTCCTGAGCACGCAGCGTGGTTGCCAGCAATGTCCTCTCCAAGGCACAAAGGTAGGCCCAGACCAGGGAGATGCTGGCTCAGCAGCAACCCCAGCAGGAACACAGCTGGACTTGGCCCAGAGTCTCCACCCACACCCTCCCCCAGGTGAGGCCGTGTGTGAACCCCACTGAGGCGGCCCACGTCTCTAGTCCCAGGAGGCTAAGAGGTGGAGAACAGGCACCTCCCCCAGCAGGCACCCTCGATAATTAGAAAGAAGCCCCAGGGGCTACACTTACAACTTTCATTATGGTAGAGGGCAGGCGAGGTCCCAAACAAGCCCTCTCTCAGCCAAAATGCACCCAGCCACTCACACAGGCCAAGCTGAGCTGCCGAGCTCCGGTACGCAGGGACACCTGCCAGGAACCACTGCTGGCTGCTCAGACACCTTGTCCATGGGCAGGGCTGGGAGTGAGAATGTTCTCTGTGTGGGGCTGCTGCTGAGACAGCTCAGACAGGTTTGTCAGGGTGGAGGGAAATTCAAAAGTCACATGTGAGTGCAGACAGCCCACAGCAAACACCACTGGGATGCTCAGAGACCAGACCTAGAGGTCGGTCTGCTTTGCTCTTGAACCACATTCCCCTTGGGGAGCAATAGGAAAGAGAGAGGGCACCTGGGTGGCTCAGAGGTTGAGCGTCTGCCTTCAGCTCAGGGTGTCATCCTGGGGTCCTGGGATTGAGCCCTGCATTGGGCTCCCCACAAGGAGCCTGCTTCTGCCTCTGCCTGTCTCTGCCTCTCTCTCTGTGTGTCTCATGAAAGATAAAATCTTAAAAATAAAAAAAGGAGAGAGTTGGGGGGTCCCAGCGGAGTCCCAGACAAGCCCCAGTCCACAGCTCTGCAGAGTGTAGGAAGGAAGACCAACAGGACACTGAGAACAAGGTGGACAGTACCAGGCAAAGCTCTGGCTTTGCGAAATGCCCTTGGGATGAGTTTCATCAGGCTTGTTGGAGAATGGCAGGAACATCTGTGCCAGGAGGTGAACAGTAATGGCACGGAGAGACACATCCTAAAGAAGCCAGTCGCTCCCGTCGCGTTGACAAGGGTCGATCAAATGAAATGAACAGTGTGTTGGTAACTGCTAGGCGAGAATTCACTCCCAGGGCACAACCTCTGTCCTTGGCTTTCAGCTTAGACCTTGGCCCTGCTGTATTTGTGGACTGGCTTCAGGGTGGAGACCAGATCTTCATCGAGTCACAAAGTCTGGCTGGCATGACATGCAGGGCCCTAGTCAGTACTGACTGTCGCCCAAAGGAGCACCAAGGGTCCTCAGAGTTTTCTGCAAAGGAGGACACTGGGCCAACAGCCTCGGTCCAGACCAGAAGAATTTTACAGAAGCCACTTAAAGAATCCTGACTTTCATGCCTGCAGACTTTGAGCACTGACTTTTCTCTTTAGACAATTAGTCCTGTTCTCATCTGACAGCTTAATTCCAGAAATCGGGCAGGGGGAAGGAAAGCAACCCTGTATTCTGAACACACCAACATTCAGTCCTGACCTACTGGAACACGGCTCTGCTGGAGTCTCAGAGCCAGAACCTGAGAGAACAGGAAAAACGGCGGTAAGCAGGGTTCACAGGCAGCCTGGGAGGAGCACATCCAGGGGGCATTAAAAGCACAAAGCGGCTCAGCCATTACTGATTGTGCAGGTGACTTCTGGTTGTTTGGGGGTGAGGGGTGGTAACAGAGATGCCACGTCTTCGACCACCCTCAAAATTTCAGTTCCTGAAGAGCACTTCATTCTTGTCCCCCACTTCAGGTGGCCTGGTGCAAAGCACAGCAGGCCTACTGGGTTGAAATTTAAAAACCAAACAGAAAAGTAAGCCAAAATAAAGCTGAATCCTTGAAAAGGATCCGTGAGCCACAGATTCCTCTTCTAGAAAGAAGATTTTACAGAAATGAGACTGGTAGGCATGACCACATCATAACTAAGCAGCCTCGTTCCAAGGAACAGGCTTTGCTTCCGGGGGCCTAGCAGGGCAGCAGTCTGGGTTCTGCTGGGCCCAGGGCTAGGGTCACAGGCCCCCCACCCCGGGTCCCCACCACACATGGCCAGAGGATCCCTTCAGTGTCAATGAAGGGCTGCCTCCCAAAGGCATGTCATTCCCCTGGGGCCCCCCTGAAGCCACGTGCGCCCATGGGCCTCCTGCAGCCTGCTTGGGGCCGCGGACGAGACGGGACAAGTCCGAGGCCGTGTCTGCCTGCGCACGCCCGTGTGTTACGCGGCCCTGCAGGGAGGCGCCTCTGACAAGTCACTTCCTGTGTGTGCTGCCACCCAGAGCCCCAGCTCTCACGGGCCTCCTGGAGATGAAGAAGTCCGCCTGGAGGAAGCATTTGGTTATCACCTGCATTAAGCGAGTGGGAGCGTGGAGGGAAAGAATGCAGTGCAGGGAGGGCAGGGGCAGTTCGATCAAGAGGCTGCATTTCCAGGCGCTCCCCACTACCTTCCAGGGGCGCTCGTTACGGCCCGGCACCGTCCACACACCTTGGGTCATCCCTGCAATAACCCTCCAAGGAAGCAGGCATCACTAAGCCAAGAGGCCACAGGGAAAAGAAGGCTCCGTGAAAGTGGCCCCCTAGTCCACAGGGACCGACAGAGCCAGGCCCCAACCCAAATCCAGTGCAAACCCAGCTCGCTCTTCCTCACACACGTCTTGCTCCCAAGGCAAGTTGCTCCTCAGGCTGAGGCTTACAGAGGCCCAGCAAACTGGTGCCGGTGACTTTACTTGTGGAGGTGCTGGGTCATTGGCCAAAGCCCCTCACACTCTGCCCCAGCCCCCGGGCTAGGTGGGGCTCCCTGCCCGTGCCGGGCTCGCTTGCTCTCTCTCTCAAGTTCATCTCCCTGCCTCTCAGGACCTCCTCCCGTTGGGCCAGGCCTGGTGAGCGCACAGTGGCCATGTGCGGCTGGGAGCGCGCCCCTCTGGGGTGGGCCAACGCGGCACCCGCGGCCTCCACGGCACAGACGGGCACTCGGGGCCTGGCTCCGGACCTCCCTGCAGACAGCGGGCCCTTTGTGTGCAGCGGCGGCGGGCAGGGCTCGCTGGCAGGGCCCGAGCCTCCTGGCCAGCGCGTTCCTGCTCAAGTGGAGTCATCACATCTGTGGCTGCCTCAGCCGCCGGTCCTGGTGAGTGTGTTCGCAGTCATGCTTCACTGTACCCTTGAAGCATTTCCCCAGCGCCTCACCCACACGGTGCTTCCCACCCTCAAGAAGGCCTTGGAAAGCAGACAGCTCCCCAGAAGCAACTGGCAGGGAGAATGTGGAGAGGGAGTGAGGGCCTGCAGCCAGCCGGCTGGCCAGCAGTCCTCCAGACACAGCCAGAGGACCTGGGGCAGCAGCCCCGGGGGACAGGCACCAGGGCGGCAATCGGGAGACCCTGGTTTCTGGGGCTGCCTCTGCGGGCCCTGGACAGGGCAGGTAGATCTGTATTTCTGGCCCGAAGCCTTCGGATGTGAGGCAAGTGCTAGAACTCTACCCCTTGTTTGCCCTCAAAGGTTAGTCAACCAACTGACAGAACGTGGACACGCAGTGGACACCGGGCCACTACCTGGTGACCAGCCGCTTCCTGCGCAGCTTCCACAGAGCAGCAGGGGTGGGCCTAGCACAGAGTCAAGGGTTAAATAGTTCTCAGATTAGGTTAGGCCTGGAATGAAAGCAGACCCTGCTGCCACTCCCCCAGAAATGCTGGGAGCTCATTAAAATACCATGAAGTCACCGAAAGTGAACCAAACCTGGCATTTTACCTGATCAACATTGAGGTTTTCTGCTAGTGTCGCTGGGGAGAGAACGGTGCTCAAGTCGGATTCTTCAGTGGGTGGGTTCTCCTTTCAGAACCCACGTACACCCTTACTCCCAGAGGGAGACCCTGGAAGGCCAGGTCCCAGAGGAAGCCAGGAGCGCCATTTCCCAACCAGGTCACACCTTTTATAGACCATGCGCTGCTCCTGCCCTGGGACACGCCCCACGGAGCTGCCACTGCCCAGAGAGGGACAGCCACATAGAGTTCATGCCCATCTTCAATGTGCCTTTACAGAATCCCAAGGAACGGTTCAATCCCCAAGGCAGGAAGACCCATTACTGGCCAGGACAACAAATTAACCAAAGGGAAAAGCCAGGGTTGGGAGGGTAAACCAACCAAGTTACCACGGGACTTTAATTAAACCCAAGGTTGAGGATTAAAACAAACAAAACTGGCAGGCACTTCTGGGCTGCCCTGGAACCGCTTATTGACACATACCTGCCAGCCTTTCCACAGGATCCGACCTCTGCAGTGCCTTCCCCGCCACCCCTGGCCTCAGT
Organism: Nyctereutes procyonoides; assembly: GCF_905146905.1. Lineage (NCBI taxonomy): Eukaryota > Metazoa > Chordata > Mammalia > Carnivora > Canidae > Nyctereutes > Nyctereutes procyonoides. The sequence continues at coordinate 29,030,113 of NW_026575049.1, read as the reverse complement.
GGCCACAACTTCCCCTCAACTCGCAAGACACCTGACACCTGCTGAAGCCGTGTTGGCACCAGGTGTAGGTAGCAGCTTGTCTTGTCATATAGCCACGGCCCCAGATGTCTGGGTATAAACACGTCTCCTCCCTCCCCCTGGACTGCCAGGGCCTCCAGCCAGAATAATGTACTAGACCTCTTGGTATTCTGGCACTTTCTATGTCCTATCTCCATGGACTCCTCCAGCGCGCCAATGCTGCCATGCCCCATCCCGTGCCCATGGCAGACAGCACTAATCTATCCCAACATTCCTTGGCTTTGAGTCTTGGATCTTTGACATGCCAGGCCCAGAGGCACTACTGATCCACAGGAGTCGATACTCAGTAAAAATAATCTGCAGTCCTTGGTCCAGTGGTGCTCAAGTGGGGGCACTTCGGCCCACCCCTGCCCACCTTGGGAACATTTGGTAGCAATGTCTGCAGACATTTCTGGTTGTCACCAGAAGAAGGAGGGAGCTGCTGGCATCTAGTAGGCAGAGGCCAGGTTGCCACTAAATATCCTACAATGCACAGAACAAGCCCCCCACACCCAAGGGAGGATTCTCCGGCCCCAAAGCCAAAGTCTGCCAAGTTTGAGAAACCCTGGCTTACTTAGTCTGATACACAGGCAGAGTGACCATATGATTTATCATCCAAACTGGGCAGCTTTTCAAAGTGAAAAATGAATACTAATACTAACTACAGGACAAGCGGCACTCATCAGGACTCACAGATGAAAGACAGGGAGGCCCCAGGAACAGGCAAAAGGAGCTCATCTCATAAAAGTCCCCAGACAAAGACACCAACTACCTTATTTGGCAGAGTAAGTGCTAGTATGCCATAAGCCACAGGCAGCTCAGGGAGGAAACCCTTTTCTAGTTCCCGTTTAGAGAAAAGGCAGAAAAGGAACTAACTGTGCTTTTTAAGAGGTGAGGGGCAGAGAACACCCCTGTTCTCCCCACAGAGCCTGTGCTAAGGAGTTCATCCTAACAGCCCACTGACCCTGAAGCATCACTCTCCACACCTGACTTAGGGCGACAGCCACAACTCCTCTCAAGAACTTTCTTTGCTTAGTGAACCACCTTATCCTTAACAGGAGAGCCAACTTCTCTTCAATAACTTCCTCTCTGCTCCAAGGAAAAAAAAACCTGTTGCTAAAGTGCTTTGCAGGTCAGCTATAGACAACGAGAAGGGATTTGGAAATGTTCTCAGTAGGAGGTCCCCACAGAGGCTAATGGCTGCACCAAGTCCGGCATTCATGAAGGAGGGGAGGGAAAGGCTCGCAGGCTGAAGGTCAGAGATTATGGGGACCCAGCACCCCCACAGATCATTAAAAAGAGGCACCAGCATCTCTGGCTTCCTGGGCCCAGAATGGATTTCCATCCCTGGTCTCCAAAGAATGAAACACCTTCCCGCTTGCTCTCATAATTTGGGGAGCTCATGGCTTCCTGTCAAGGCCATTCTGCTATGGCCAAGACTCTCTGGTCAACACAAAGGAAATCTCCAGCCTTCTGCAGATCGCTCTCTTTATTTCAATGACCTCCAACCTACAGAGCTGACTTTTGGCCCTTTAAATGTTTTTGTCATTGGATAAAAATTGGTCAAATCTCTTCAAGAAGGAGTCATGCAGGCTGTCGGAAGAAAGGCTGGGAGTCCAGTTCCCAGAACTCCAGCCGCTGTTGCCACACTCTGCATCATGACATTGTTCTTGCGATAATGGCTTGCCTGACAGTCAAGGAAGCCCATGTGCTAGAAAACCGTTCAAATCCAGGATCCGAGGATGGGAACATGCCCTAATTCAGCAGCGCAGGGCTCAGGAAGACTCCAGGGTGAATTTGCACCGGGCCAATTAGCACAGCTAGAAGAAAACTGACTCATAACCTCTAGAGACACAGACTCAGGGTCTTCTGGAATCTCACAGAATGTTCTCCCACCAGACTGCTTTAGTTAGCACTTTGAAACACACATCCTACTTTAAAACTAAAGGGCTGGCTTCCTCCAGAAATTTTCATAGACATAAACATAAGCCAAAGGCTAGGCCCAACTTGTACGTCCTGCATAATTCATCAAGCTTGGCAATGAAATGCCTTGCCCACAACACCGTGCAGAACGAGACAGACTTGCTCACTGTCCCTTCAAACCGCTACACCAGAGATTGACTCTGCTAATACAACAAGGTTCTCTACCACCACTGCCCAGCTTCACTGCAATTTTAAAGGAAAAAAAAATATGCACATGTACAAGGATTTGGAAAACCACTATCGATATGAAGTCATGAGAATTCAGCCCTGCCTGGAAGTTGGGCTTGACCAGGAATTACACGAAATGCCACCACATGCCAAACACTCAGCTGAGCTCGAGAATATATAGGTGACACGGGCCCTCTCCATGTCTAGGAGAGAAAACCAAATGTGTAAACACCTAAGTCAAAGTATCACTAAATCTAGCCCAGATATCCTCCCTGGAAGGCAGGAAAGCTTTAGTCTTGTGTTTAACAAGAGATTAGGGACCTGCCAGGCATTGCAAGTAGTTGGCATGGGCAAGGTGGCTGGACGCAGGAAGGCCCGGGAGAAAAATGTAAGCAGGTCCATGTGGCAGGAAAGTCAGAGGAAGGCAGGAAGCCAATTACAAGGGCACTGTTTGTGGCTAGTGGGTTCTGGGGTTACCTCTGGGGCCATGAGGAGCCTTTTCGAGTTTTTTTCAAGATTTCAAATCAAGGAGTTTGATCAGATTTGCATTCTAGAAAGATGACCCTCTGCTGAAAGTAGAGGGAGGGCTCTAAAAGTGAAGGTTAAGAGGTCACAGCAACAGTGCAGGCGAAAACTGTTGGGAGGCCATAACTGAGGTCATGGCCACAGGATAAAAGAGGGGCAAGGAAAAAAAAAAAAGAGGGGCAAGGAGGTGAGAAATATGGAAGGAGATTAAATCTATAGGCAGTGCTAATGGACCCGAAAAAAGGAGGTAGAAAGAGAGCAGAGAGGGGAGAAGCAGCCAGGTTCTGGACCTGGGTGGCTGGAGAAACGGCAGCCCGAAGCAAAGGGAGCTGCTGAGTCCCAGTCCTCAGCCAGAATGTGGTGGCAAAGCCATTCAAGTGGATGTGTCCAGCATCCAGAGGAATACAGGAGAGAGCGATGAGGCCCTGAGGGGCACCAATGCGCAGAGGCAAGAGACGGGCAGGAGAGAACCATGCAGAGGGCCAGGCACCGATTTGGAGAACCAGAAAGAGGGTCACGCAGGAAGGAAGGGCTTTCCAAAGGACTGGTCAAGATTGTCCAACGCTGGGGAGAGGTTAGGTAAGAGAAGAACACATGGGTACCGTGGATTTAGCAATGCAGAAGGGAGGGTAACCTTTGTCGGACAATCTGCAGAAGGGGTGAGGGAGGCCTGTGGAGCAGGCACTTCCTCTACAAAGCTCCACTATGATCAGAGAGACAGCAGAGACAAACCAGAAGAGGTGCAGAACCCAGGAGAGATTTGGTGTCTGTTTCTTAATGATGGGAAAAACTCAAGCATGTTTCTAGACCGTGGGGAAGGAGCAAGAAGAAAAGATATGAAAAGCCAGGAGGAAAGGGAGTAACTGGTAGAAGAAGGGGCCTGGAAGTGAGGAGACTGGCACAGAGTCTGGACAAGAATGAGAAATTGCAATAATTAGGAATTGTATTTTTTAAAGCTTCTAGAACACTCTCTCAACATATAAACACGTCCTTTGATAGCCATTGGCCTTGGTTCTCATACACCAGCTCAGAGGTCTCCATAATGCACGGCGCCACCACCAGATCACTGTGACACTGAATGTGAATGAGCACCTGCAACGGTGTCCATGAGGCTGCAGGTGAAGACTCAGCCACCAGGAAGGCCTAGGCACTCACCTTGCATCATACTCCTATAGGCGGTGTCTGTGATGGCATAGATGTGGGGGGGCATCTCATGCCTCTTCTTGCCCTTGTACATTTCCACGATCTCTTCGGAGTAGATGGGCAGGTTCTTATAAGGATTGATGACCACACAGAACAGGCCTGAATAGGTCTAAAGAAAAGAGGAGCAAACAGAAATGGGTTAGGAAGTCTTGATTCTTTTTTTTTTTAATTATTATTTATTTATGATAGTCACACAGAGAGAGAGAGAGAGGCAGAGACACAGGCAGAGGGAGAAGCAGGCTCCATGCACCGGGAGCCCGACGTGGGATTCAATCCCGGGTCTCCAGGATTGCACCCTGGGCCAAAGGCAGGCGCCAAACCGCTGCGCCACCCAGGGATCCCCCAGGAAGTCTTGATTCTTGATAGCGTGCAAACTTCTGTGGCAAAGTTCCTGCCAACAAGGGCCAGGAGTCAGGCTGACGTGAAAGCACCCCCTACAGCCCCTCACTCCCTGTGCCCTGCCCTGCTGCAGGTGTAGCGGTGCCCACCACCAGCTCTGCGTGTTGGGTGAGGGTCCTCCAACTGCGTGATCGCTATCAGCTTTGCATGCCAACAAGCTGGTGCCTCGGGCGAGATCCGCACACAGCAAGACAGTAGAAATCCGGTTACAAAACTCGGATCCGAGGACAGTAAGAGATGTGGCTGTTATGGTGAGATGCAGAGAGAAAAGGATTCAGCTGCAGCAAGCAAACTGTGCAGAAACACCAAGTGTTCTGCCCTGAAGGCCTCTCATGAAGATATTCAAGCCTCAACTTCTCCAGCACTGAGAAAAACTCATGGCCCACCCCACCCAACCAGATCTTCTGTGGGATAGGACATATTACAGACAGCTCTCTCCCTCAAATCTTCTAGAGACATTCACATGGCAATCCCTCAAAAACTCAAAGATCATTTCCCCGTCCCCTGTGAGCCTTCTCCAAGATGAGAGTCTCCTCTGAAGGGGAGCCCACTTAGCCAGCACCCTTGATGTGAGGCACCCCAAAACACACCCACCCAGTACTCCAAGGCTGATCTGACCAGGTTAAAAAATCAGACCCCAGGGTCAGATGTCCTGAGTTCCAATCCCAGCAAGGCAAGTTTCTTAACCTCTCTCCCTTCCGTTTTTCAATCTCCAAAATGGGGACAGACCCGCAGCTGCCTCACAGAGTAGTTATCAGGATTGGCACAGCACCCAGCACAGCGCTGTGAGCAGGTCAGGAGAGCAGATGCCAGCGGCAACCATCTAGACAGATCTTCCTTCAGTGTCTTATGGTCAATTCACATTAATTTGTGACTACTCTTTCCCTAATAACCTGCTTCTTTTTCTTCCAAGATCCTTCTTCCTGGCTGAAGAAGAAGAAGAAGAAGAAGAAGAAGAAGAAGAAGAAGAAGAAGAAGAAGAAGAAGAAGAAGAAAAGAGACCCCTCACAAGCTGGGCAAGACTCCTGAGACCACCCAGGTTGCAGGTGTTCATCAGGGGGGTGCAGCTGTCTTTAACCCTCCAGAGCAACCCAAGCACCCTCTTCTGAGGACAATGCACCACAGGACTGGAAGCAGCCACGCAAAGCCAAGATTCACACATACCTATGGCCCTTGACTCTGTGGAGTGACAGCTGAGGGTCAGGAGGCAGTTCAAGGCAGAGCTGGGAGCAGCCCCTGGCTCTCCCGCCACCACCAGTGCAGAGCATCCTAGTCAGGGGCCAGTTCTCTGCACCCTTGTCTTTCTGTTTGCGTCATGATATCACCTCACTATCTGGGGCTGTGCCCCTCAATCCTACAGCAGCCAACACCTAAGGGGCGCTGTGCTATGGGCCAAGCCGGCCCCCTCCAGCCTCGGCCTCCCTAGTCCTGCCCAAACAGAAGATGGATCTAGTGGCTGAACCTAAAGACAGGTTCCACACAGGAACCAGTTGGGAGGACAAAGGCCCTTCCCAGCCTGGGCCAAGGGCAATGGCACTTGGACTTTGCAAGCAGAAGTTAAACACAGGAAGCAGAACTGGGGAGGGACCCGGTAACCTACAGCGGCCTGCGTGCAGAAGAGCAGCCAAGTTTGCAAATGACCAAGTGTGTTTGGCTGCCTCTTCTGTTTGGAGGCGGGGACTCGGGGCCCTCAGCTTTTCTTTCTTCCTGGGATAATCGGTCATTTGCCTTCTCTCCAACTACTTTTTCACGAGGGACGGGGAAAGCTCCAAGGCAAAGCAGTCTGCACGTGGTGCTGGCCACCTGCAGCGCGGGTTATTACAGGCAGATGAGAGAAAAGCGGGAGACTTCTGGTTTTTCCCTGGGGGGCAGGGATGAAGAGGAAGGCGGTCAGGGAGCAGTGAGGTCATCCCAGGAGCTCAGAAACAATTGAGCTCTGTTCCTGGGGTTTGAGAAAACCCACACTCTAGGAAATCAGCCCGATGAAAGCCAAGGACACATGGCCACACTTTTAGGGTGTGCCTCAGAGCCAGATGTTTGCAAACAGCTGTCTGTGACAGCAAAAGGGGACTGGGGGTTCCTGGGACCAGGCTTTCTGACAGCTGGGTGGGCAGATGGTCCTGCGGAAGGTTCTCTTCGCAGAGCTCCAAAGGTCTCTGGGCTAATCTCATCAAACCAGCCGGTGTGAGCCCTACAGCCCAGGTGGGAAGATGGAGACCTGCCGGCGAGCCTCCCTCTGGATGCTCCTGGAGGTACGGACAGAGAGCAAGTGGCTCTCTCCCCCACGTCAGGGAGCTGCTCCATTCATGGGCCACAGAGGCTCTTTGTGATCGGCAGCCCCCTATCCCAGAGCTCACCCCCCAGGGAAACAGGCAGAGCAGCTGTGGGCCAGGATTAGCCACGCTGCCCACAACACCAGGCAAACCCGCTACACAAAGGCTCCCTGGTCGCAATTTGGACCGACGTGTGCAGAGAGGTGAACCGTGAATGAGGCGGTGGCCCCCTGCCCAGTGGCTTTGATCCCCCCCGCAGCTCTGCACCTGCTGGGGTCCCCATTAGGGCAATTGCAGAGACAATCGACTTCCCTTCTGGGGAGGATGCTTAGGAAGGGGGCTGGTGTGAGGCAGGAGGAACGGCATGGGAGGGGACAGATGCAGGAGTTCGGGCCTCCAACCAGAGTTCTGCCTCTCGAGGACAACCCACGCTTTCAGAGGAAAGATGAAGCAACTAACAGTGAACACACATTAGTACTATTTCCCTTTGTGAGAGAGCAGACCGTGGGCAGCCAGCCAGTAGCGGCAAGCTCAGGCCCCCCGATGAGCGTCAGGCTCACCAAATCCCTTGCAGGACAAAGGTGAACAGAGACACCAGTGAAGGCCTCACAGAGGACCAGCTGCCTTCACTAAGAAGAGAGCCCAGGCCCTGCCGTGAACCAGGTGCAGGCTGGCACTTGCGCACTTCTCACCAGCGAAGAAGTGAGGCTCGTGGTAGCCATGGTGTGTGGTGGGGAAAGGATCTGAACCAGGTCCTGGAGGCTCCAACTCTCACACCGTTAATCACTCTGCTTCCCTAAGCAAAGCCCACGTCGGCTTAGGGGCCCACCAGGATGGGTACAATGAGCGATGGAGGCTGCCCAGGGGGCATCCCACTCCCAGATGATGGGACTCAGCTCCCAGCGGGCACAACAGACAAGCAATGCTTCCTTAAAGGTCCCTAGTCTTTCTGCAAGCCTCCAATTCTGAATTTCAGTGGTCAAGATCCCTAGGGACAGAGACTCTTAATTCTGTCCATACAATGTTCTTATGAAAAAAGAGGCAGCCAGGCTGAGGGTCAAGATACCTGAGCTCCAGTCTCAGGCTGTATGACTCTGTGCTGGGCTCTGGCCCTCTCTGGGCCTCAGCTTTCCCCACTTGCCATATGAGCAGATAGGACTAAGCTGGTTTATAAAAAAGGACTTCCAGGAGGACCATTCTGTGTATGTCCTCACTGGTGGGTCCTGACTAATCAGGCTCATCCCCCAAAGGGTAGTCATCAATGGCAAAAGATTAAGAACCTCCCTATCATAAACCAATTTAGCAATCAGCAAGGAAACACAGCGCTGGCATGCTATCTGGCCCAATCAGGAGCTCTGGGCAACCCCGGATGGTCCATGGCTCCACAGAGGACTTTGGCACATTGCAGGGCACTCGGAAGTCCCTGACCAGTGTGGTGGGGAAGTGCCCTACGGAAACGTGTGCTGAAGTCACCCTCAGATTATAGAGAAAATAAAATGGCTTACTGAGGGGGCCACTTACCATCCTTGTACCAGGATGAGCCCAGCATGTCCTTTATTTACATATGTGATCATCAACAAAGCCCCAGATCCAAGGCTTGGTCTTCCCACCAAAAGGGTTATAAGACTCTCGAGATGTTTTCTTCCTCCAAATCAAACACATTTTGAGAACTGTTTTTTATTCAGCTCCAAGACTGAGAAGGCCAAGGTGAACATAACAGCATATTCAAACAAAGAGCTATTTTAGGAATAATAAGAGCCAGATATCTCTTCCCTACCTGAGACAAAACTAGAAGGAAATACCTTGGAACTGAACAGAAGAAAGAAGGAACTAGAAAGAACTCTGTGGCCCTAGGACCATAAGATCTTGAAGCCTATTACACAGGAGATGGGGCAACGCCCCTCCTCTGATGTTTTCTAAAGCGGTGACAAGCGGTCTTTCTGCGAAGGTGGCCCCGCTGGACAGAAGACAGAGAAAGGGCTGCTCCTTGTCCTCTGCAGGCTCTGGGCCTTACACACATGCCGTTCTCAGAAGCTAAGCCTGCTACGGCACCAGAACTAATGTGCCGCATGGGCTGCAGGTGCAAGCCTCGCTCCTGATGCTTGTCTCTGCTCAAAACACATTCCCCGGGGAAATAAGGCACGCCGCTAGGCCTCTAAGAAGAACAAGATGGCAGAGAGTCCCAAAAAGAGCCGGAGCAAGCGGGGAGGGGGAAGGGGACCAGGTGGTGCAGGAGGACAAGGTGGGAAACCAGGACACGGCATTCCCTCGGTTTTGAAAGAACTACCCTTCCTACCTCCACCAAGCCTGAGGAACAAGGCCCAAGGGTGGGCACAGCCCACCCACACCGTGATACACTCCTCCCTCCAGGCGACCTAAAACAGGCATCCTGGTGTGATCTCAGCTACGCAGAGAAAAGCTAAAACAGAACACTCCATTAGGACGCCCGCAGGCCAAGGTTCGAGGTCGCCACCCCAGCTTTCCTCAAGCCCCCTACTCCCCCGGGGCACCAGCGCCAGGCCAGTGAGGGTGAAGGGACAGAGCCAGACCTCCCACCCCGGGCCCCGGGCCCCGGGCCCCACTTACGTAGATGAGCCCTGAGTAGTAGCGTTCCTTGAGGTTGTGCAACACGGAGGCTTCGTTGAGGCACGTGAGCTCCGCCATGTCCTCCACCTTGGAGAACTTGGGTGGGTTCATCTTCTGGATGTCATCCTTGTTCACCTTCACCTTCTTCCCGTTCTCCACCAGCTCCACGATGGCCTCCTCGCCCACCTCCTCCTTGAGGCTGGCGGGCTCAAAGCCGCTCTTGTCAGAAGGCACCCATACCAGCTTCTTAGCAGCCCAGTCGGCCTGGGCCAGCGGGTTATTGATGAAGTTTTTATCCACATAGAGATACTTATCGGCAGCTTGCTGCGCCATGGTGACTCACAGCCAGGACCTACAGCAGACACAAGGACAGAACGTCAGACACAGGGACCTCAGCTGCACGAGGCCCGCTAGAGCCCTCTTATCAGCACTGGAGTAGAACAAAATTTGTCAAACCAGGCTGCACAGCTTCCAGAACTTTCCCGCTCTCCATTTTTTGAGAAAAAAATGGTGATTGAAAAAACAAGTTGTCATTAGAGCCTCTGTAAGAAAATCATGGTAAGGCAGATCCTAGGATCCATCCACAATCACACAGATCTATTAACTCCCATGGTGCCGAATGACAAGCCTTAGTTGAGTTGCACAGACAGATGGAACTATGGTCACTATGCTACATGCGCTGAGGCAGAAAAGAGACCACGCAATTTAAGAGCACTTCCAACAAACGCAAGTTTCTAATTAGCCCTCCCAAAAAGGGCAACAAGCTACAAACCACGCATAGCGGAAGTTGCCAGTTTAAAAAACTTATTTCAGAGTCAACGAAGAGCGGAAAAAAACCACCACCACCACCACCACCACATACCAATATGTTGCCAAGAGATGATAATTCCACCTTGATAATACAGCCCAAAGAAATAAGGCTTGAGGAAAAGAAGTCAGGCTCCAGGAAACATCATGAGCCTTCACATGAGTGCTTCCCTTCTGGGGCACTAATGCAAAGGCAGCCTTCACAATCCATGTCTCGGAGAACATGTGTGTTTGCTTTTTTCAAAACTCATTTGCAAAATAAAGATGAAATAATAATCCCTTACACCTGTGTGGTTTAATGGTTTATGAAACTGCTTTCACACGCACTTGGCCACCTGGAAAGATCCTCATCCTAACTCTGTACGGTAGGGGGGCACCTGGGTGGCTCAATAGTTGAGCGTCTGGCTTTGGCTCAGGGCGTGATCCCAGGTCCTGGGATCAAGTCCCAAATCAGGCTCCCTGTGGGGCACCTGCTTCCCCCTCTGCCTATGTCTCTACCTCTGTGTCTCTCACGACACATAAATAAAATCTTAAAAACAAACAACTCTATAGGGTAAGAAAGATGTGTGCTTCATCCCATTTTACAGACAAGGAAACGGAGCTCGCTGGAGGAACCTCGAGGTCCCCCTGGACAGACTGGTCCCATGGCCTTTCCACAGGATAACCACAGTGCTTATTCCTGCTCAAAGGCTCAGGCTAGGACCTGCTGGGAGGACAGCTGGTTTAGGTAAACAGAACACAGGACTTAGAAACTGTGGTCTGAGACAGAGCCAGCTCACAGCCACCGGAGGAGCAGCCCAGAAGCTCACAGCCCAGTTCACAACACAGGAAGGCCTTTTCCTTATGAGGTCAAGGTCCCCTCCCCAGGCCCAGGAAGCCAGGAGGACCCCAGATCCAAATCCAGAGTTACCTGGGCTTTCACACTTCTAGATCCCAATGGGGACCTGGATGCCAATGAGGCTAGAGATTTGGGAGGGAGAGAACAAAAGGAAAAGTCTGGGCCGCCCAGGCCTTCTTATCTGGGCTCATTAAATGCTTTCCAGATCAAGACTAAGGGGCTCCTCTGGACATGCTCCAGGAGAGGGGTTGTTTTCCAGGAAATCTGCTCGCTTGCCACCCCCACCCCCCACAGGAGGGAAGGCAAGTCCATGGAACAGAGCCTGGCAGCCTCCCCAGCAACCTCAGCCAGTGGCTCTGTTTATATTCCCAGCCAAGCAAACCCTCATAGACCCTCTTAGGGGACCAGGGGTATCATCCACCTGCAAGGACCACTCCCTGAAAGAAAGCAAGGCCCAGAGTCAGACAGCAGTCCACAAGGCAGGAAGGGATGGCCTGGCTTCATCTGTGTGGGGCTGGGGTCTCAGGAGGCTGCAGTCCCCAAGCCACGCCAGCTTACTTCCGGCTGTCCAGGCTCCCACACCTGCCAGGCCATCCAAGCAAATCAAAGGCTTCCCTCTGCCAGAGTACATATCAGCTGTCCTCTCCCTCTCTGCCATCCAGCTGACCACTAACTAGCCAGGCAGCCTCAAGTCTTAGGACCCAGGCTCCTGAAACCAATCTCTCCAACATGCCACTGTCCTGGTTGAGGACTTGGAACGATCACACAGCACAGGGCTTCACAGGCTGCTGGTTCTGAACCTTTCTGCAAACTTCAAGCCTGAAATGGACATTCAATCTCCCATCAACATGCAAAAAGGGATTCACTTGAACGCTGTCCCCCAAAATCCTAAGTCACTGCTGGTTAAGAGTTCTAGAGAAGACACCTGAGGATATCACATGCTCTTTACGAGATCCCTCCAAGAGGAAGGAAAGGGGATAGTCATTAGGTAACCTACCAACATCAAGCTCTCTTAACCATCAATCACCCTGCAAAAGACCTTTTATTATCCTCAATTTATAAATGAGTAAACAGGCTCAGAGAGGGCAAGGTACTTGCCCAGAGTCACCCAGTCCAGTCATGGGGTAGAGCTCTAACCCAGATCCGCCTGCCCCTGCCCACCCCACCCCACTCTAGGCTCTTCCTAGCACACTTGTGCTGGGGCCCCTCAGATGAAGTCAGACTGGCATGGGAGCCAGGTCAAACTGTCAATACAGTGAGTGGGACATGGGATGTGTGGGGGAATACATCCCACAGTACTCAAAAGATGAGTTTGATCGGGCAGGCAGGGAAGCTGACTGAGTCTTCCCAGTGCAGACCATGTGGCCAGTTCAGAAAGCAGAGCACAGTGGAATTTTAACGTTCTCACTCCCGTGGCCAACTACTGTCCATGACAGCAGCCCATCAGTGATAGCACAAGGACTTCTGGCCTCTGCAGACTCACTTCATCCCAGCAACACCAGCCCTGGTAGAACCAATACAAAGAAACCATCTGGTGGCCTGGCACCTCAGCAGCACACGGGTTCCCTCCGGGCTGCAGGCCCTGGGCACTCAGCCTACCCTGGAAATCCAGGTAAGCCGCTCAGCCAGCTCTTCGGTGGGGGAACACTAGAGGGTGTGAACATGGCAGCTGCTCTCAGGGCACAACTCCACCTGGCTCCTCGTTCTACCTTCAGGCCTGTCTACCTGTGATGAGACCTGGAGTCTGTACTTCCTATAAGGAGGGGGGCTCATCCTGGGTCTCCTCAGAGCTGGACCAACAGAGAGGGCTGCCCCTCTGCCTACAGGGGTGCCAAGACCCCCGTGCATGGTCTAAGGTCTAAGGAGTCCTCCTCTCTGAGCGGAACTTCCATTTCACTCGCCTGAGCACTGTTTGGCCAGGCCAAGGACAGAGCTATTTGGTGTCAGCAGCTCTGCTGGAATGACGTGGGTTAGCAGCAGTGCCAAGATCAATACACGGGTTGGACAAAGGGGGGGGAGGGAGGCACGGAGGTCACCATAAACAATGGGGTTTATTAAAGCCCTCTCACCACAAACAGGAACATCCACACTCAGTGACAGCCCCAGTGTCCACCTGAGTCAGGCGAAGACCCCAAGGCCTTAGCGGCCGCTGACCCATACACACCCAGTAGGACTGCCAGCGATGCAGATGGAGTAAGCCATCACTGCTGAAAGCTCTTAGAAATGAAAAGGAGTGTCAAAGAAGGGATGCTAGGGAGGAACAGCCACATCTCCTCTCCCTGGCCTGAGACCACACTAAATGGCCTCTCCTGACACTCTGTACAAAATAAGATGAAATCAGAGAGGGAGGCAAACCATGAGAGACTCTTAACTCTGGGAAACTGGGAAACTGAGGGTCATTGTGGGGTAGGAATGGGGGTCAGGGTAACTGGGTGACGGGCATAAAGGAGGGCGTTATATGCAACTGATGAATCACTGACTCTACCTCTGAAACTAATAATACACTGTATGTTAATTAATTGAATTTAAATAAAAGTGTTTTAAACTACACATAAAAGTTTTCAAAATGAAAGAAAAATATCCCCATAAATTCCTAAGACCCTCCCCCTAAAAATCAGTTTTCTCTTTTTTTTTAATGGTCTTTATAGTCCTTGTTCATAGAAACACTTGAGTTTTTTTTTTTTAAGATTTTATTTATTTATTCATGAGAGAGAGAGAGAGAGGCAGAGACACAAACAGAGGGAGAAGCAGGCTCCATGCAGGGAGTCTGACATGGGACTCGATCCTGGGTCTCTAGGATCACACCCTGGGCTGCGGGCGCTAAACCGCTGCGCCACCAGGGCTACCCAACACTTGAGATTTTTAATAATTGCAGGCAGAGTGTGGAGTTTCACATTGTGGATTTTTCCTATTTATTATGACCATTTGTTTCCCCAGAAGGCCACAGTTTGCTTGCTGATCATTTTTATTCAAACACTTCACTTTACAGCTGACAACACAGAGACTCTAAAAAGGAAGGGATCCCACTCAGCCACACACGTGGGAAGCGAGAACTAGAATTCAGGACTCTTGACTCCAAGGCCTCCTTGGGAAACACTTTTAATGGCTGCATAATATTCCACAGTGATGTGGTTTTTGTTTCTTTTTTTTTTTTTTTTAGACCACCACTTACTAGGTTTTTTCCTTATATGGTGGGCCACCTTGAGATAAATTTCCAGAAGTGCAGTTATTGGAACAAAGGAGCATCCAGACACTTTTATGGCCTTGAGAAGTATTATCAAAATGCTTTAAAAAAAAAAATGGGGATCCCTGGGTGGCGCAGCGGTTTGGCGCCTGCCTTTGGCCCAGGGCGCGATCCTGGAGACCCGGGATCGAATCCCACATCGGGCTCCCAGTGCATGGAGCCTGCTTCTCCCTCTGCCTGTGTCTCTGACTCTCTCTCTCTCTCTCTGTGACTATCATAAATAAATAAATTAAAAAAAAAAAATGCTTTCCAGAAGGGTTGACTGGGGTGCACGGCCACGTGAGCAGCCTGCCCATGTGGCAGCAACCACACCAGCTCTAGGAAAACCCTTTGCAGGAAAAAGCTTGGGGGAACAGATTAGGGACCCTCAGGAAATTCTGGAAATTTGCGGGACTCACAGCCAGCAAGGAGTTAAGGCAAAAGAAGGCAGCTTTCCCCACTGGAAGATCAGATCCGGTGGAGGCCGGCCCTTTCCACACCGGCTTCCTGCGGGTGCCAGTCCAACTCCAAGAAACCCAAGTAGTTGCCTTTTTAGGCCATAATCGAGAGGACACAACCAGAGGCTAAATTAGGACTCTCAGGAAATGATGAAACTGAAAGTAAATAGGTTGACCAAAAATCTCTGCTTTCAACCCAAAATGTAATTCCTTGATTGCTTTCTCCCCTTCCCCCCCAAAACCCCTGCCCCCCAAAACATCCATGTGGACCTTTTACTCCTTTCTGTTTTCCCAAAGACCCTTCTTTCTCTCTCTCTCCCAGCTTCCCACCCTTTTGCTTGGTTTTCTTTTTACGGAGTTTTGTGCTTGTTTGGAAAAGAAACAGCTAGCGCCTTAAAGACAGAATTTATTCGCCTGAAGACAAATCACTGGTCCAAACACTGAGCTTGTCCGTTACGGGGGTCTATGTAAAGTCTTCCGTAGCCACGTTCGGGGCCTGGAGCTTCCCACCCTGTCACTAAGGCTACCCTGTACGAGGGCCTGCCAAGAAGCCCTCTACTTCCTCCATCCCCACAGGTGAGGGCACCGAGGCCCACACACGTCCTAAAACCCAGGTTCAAACTCAGACCCACTGGGCTTCCCCCTCAGCTGCCTTCCCCAGGAGCTCTCTGGTACTCTCTGGAGAGAAAACACCCTGAGCATCCCCTGGTTAATGAAGCAAAGCAGGGCCACTGACACTAATTGTGCCAACGTGAAGCTGCAGGCCTCGCCTGCTGGGGCTGCTTAGGACCAGGGACTGCACACTCCCATCTTAGATCGCTGGTGCTGAAAGAAAGGTCAGGGGTCTGTCTGACCTTGGGTGAGCCATTTCCGTTCTCTGAGCCAAGGTTCCAGTTCAGAGACCCAGTGGCCCCAACCCAGACACCGGGAGTCTGTTCCAGCGTGGTCACCAATGCTTGCGAGTAGGTTCCTCCGATTGTTTCTTTATCCTCAGCCCCACCCAGGGAGCACAGGTGAACATGTCCTCCTCCTTTCTTCCTAGAACCACTGCTTTTGAGTCAAGGAAATTATCAATGTGCCTGAGTTCCACTGTTAGGAAGGCTCTATGAAGGCAGCTGCTGAAGTAATAGAAATTGTCAAACCTCGGACATTTACTTATTCAATGAACAAGTGCATACGGAGGGTCTATGCGCAAAAATACTGTGACAAAGATACAAAAGACCCAAGGAGCTTATAACATAGTGGGATGACACTCATGCCACTAAAGTCCCAATCTGGACAGTGCAGTCTGGACAAGCAAAACCAGGCAAGCTCCTTGGTTTTTGTCCTGTGCACGGCTGCATGATGGGTGCCCAATACATAGATCTACCATATGCAGAGGAAGCACTTGTTCTGTGGCCGTGGGCACATGCCACCTCTCTGGCCGATCTGTAATACAGGCAGCATTACATACTGGTAATCCTGGTAATACGCCACCAGGAGCATTTCATGTGTCTTCTCTCTCTCTCTCTCTCTCTCTTTTCCTCTCTCTTGAGGCTGTTTCATTCAATGTATAGTTACTAAATGTGCACAAGGAAATGGGACCCCCGTCACTGTGGAGGGGTAGACCATGTAACCAGTCAGCTCCAACACAAGACTCAATGAAGAAAGACAAAGGGACAAGTAATGCACTGCGGAAACACAGAGGAAGGGGTAGGTCAATGGAAAACTCAAAGCAGCAGGAACTTCATGGAAGGGATGGGGTGTAAGAAGATGGAAAGGGTGCTGGTGGAGGCGGGGGAGAGGTGGTAGCAGGCCGAGGGAGAAGAGGGGGCAGTTCTTCATAAACTACATGATGATGTGATCTGATATGATTGGCTAAGGCAGGGCTGTGAACACCGGGGGCCACCTAATCCTTTGCTGTGGGGGCTGTCCTGTGTATTGTGGGTATTTAGCAGCATCTCTGGCCTCTCTCCCCACCATCTCCAGCTGTGACTGTCCCTGTAATACACTGTTATGTTAAGGGATCTGACCTAAATCCACTACTGGACTGTACTCTAAAGATTCCTAAATATCCCAATTTAAAACAAAAACAAAAATAAAAAAACCTCAGGCAAAGGAGGCTGATGTGCCTCCTCCAGCAGGGCCCGAAACTCCAGAACCTCCGACACAGCTATTTGGCTGGTGATTCACATGTAAGTTCACTAGCGTGAAGGGGTCCAGGTGATTCATGGAAGGCAGGCAGCAGCCACACTGTATGGGGGGGGTGGGGGTGGGGGCGCTCCTCTGGCTGTGCTGGCTCACGCCATATTCTGGAATTCCATCAAACACCATTTATTCAAAGTTCTTTTTTTTTTTTTTTTAAGATTTTATTTATTTGGAACAGAGAAAGAGAGAGAAAGAGCATGTGCACAAGCCAGGGGAGCAGCAAGCAGAGGGAGAGGGAGAAGCAGGCTCCTCCCCATAGAGCAGGGAGCCTGAGGTGGGGCTTGATCCCAGGACCCTGGGATCATGACTTGAGCTGAAGGCCAACGCTCAACCAACTGAGCCCACCGACCAGGTGCCCCTATTGAAAGGTTTTGATAAATCAGGATTAGTCCCAGGGAGGATACCCAGATAAATGTATCCCACCCAGAAATCTCCTGCAAACCCCCTCAAATATATCTGAGTGCCTACCAGTCGATGTCTCCACCCAGAGAACCCACAAGCACCATCACACCTGAACTCCCCCAAACCTGCACTCCTTCTGGGTCTCCAGCTCTGCGAAAGACACATGATCACCCAAGACCATCACTGTAAACTCCTCTCTGGTGGATTAGCAAAACCCTCTGTCAATCCCATGGCCAGTGCCCGGCTCCAGCTAGACTACACAACAGCCCCCTTCCTGGCCTTCCTTCTGCAGAGTCTTCTACCTCCTTCTAATCCATACCCCTTGCTGTCTTCTGGATGACTCAGCAGCTCCATTTCTTGTGCGTGCTATATCCTATTTTATTGCCTATTTTATTGATAATTACTCGCCAGTTTGAAATGGTTCAATGACTCCACATCTTCTCCAGAATAAAATCTAATCATCTTTGAATGTCGAGGAGGTCCTGTGTGACCCTGCCCTTCCTCATAACCGAGTCCTGTTCACAGCCTCCTCTGCACCTCTCTCAAATCTCAACTCCAACACCCTCCGCTGTAAGGCCCTCCCGGATGGCTACAAAAGGACTTCCCGTGAGTAATCAAACAGCTGAACTGCCATTATCTGCAGTTTCATCTGAGCACAGGAGGCAGTCTCATTCATGGATTTCGAATGTCTAGCACAATGCCTGACCCCAGTTCATGCTCTGTTCAAGTTTCCTGAATGAAATGAATGTATGAGCAACAAGGAAAAGAGAAAGAAGGAGTAGTGAGAAAGGTTTCTAGGAAGCTGGAAAGTCGCCTTGAACTGTGCAGAGGGCCAGTGGGTTAGTTGACAGGAACAAGGAGACCCAAGCTGGCAGCACGCACAAGAGTCACGGCCACTTACCTAAATTGTTACAAAACCCAGCTCATTGAAGGACTAGTTCTTCTATCTGTCCCCAAAACAAGAAGGCAAAGAAAGCACAGTAAGGCTTTCAATCCACAAAGAGAAATAGGAGTGAAGATTATTTACTGGTCCTCAAGAAGCTTTGCATAAGGTTGAATAAAATCATCTGCTTTCTGGAACCTTCTGACACCTCCTGACTAACCAAGGTGGAGGCACCCACTGTCTACCACCAGACACACCAGAAAGGACCTGGGCCGACGTGGCATGGCTTTTATCCTTGTCAGGACTCATGAAGAGGCCTCAGGCCACCCTTCCTGCCTCTCAGAGAGCACTTGGCCTGCATCTGCTAATAAGCAAGTACTGCAGACACTCATCTTTGGTACCAACTCTCAACAGACAGATGGAACTTGGAAAAAAACCACTGCGATGTGGAGCACCAATTCTGCAAATCCCAAAATAAGCCTGTAATGTGCTGTAAGATAATGGAATGGGTGTGACTTTAGAGTCACATGGACCTGGGTTTGAATCTTGCACTCAATTCCTATAATCTTGAAGCTGTTCAATACCGCAATTTCTTAGCTTTGGAGTGAAGAAAAAATCTGTATCAGAGGAGCTGTAACTCAAATTGACAGGAAAGACTCAGACACTGAATAAGAACTTCTGGATCTCCTCCTCCTGACCTAATTAATCCTAATCCTTCTCCAGAAGGACACCTGGGGTCTATGAAAAGTTTCTAGGAGTTTGGTGACTCCTTCTCCAGATTACATGAATCCAAGGAGAACAACATGGCACAGTGTGACCTCTCCCAGCTGGGAATTTAGCATGAAGGAAGAGGGCTGCATGGCCAAAGAGGTTGGAAACCTGCCTTTCCATGGCCCTTCTGCAGTCATGATGCCCACAAAATGCTCTGCAGTCAAGGAAACCCGCTTCACTTTGTCCAATCAGGTTAAGCACCCTGGGATATCCTGCAGGAGAACTGCTCCTCAGCGCTGGCCTGGGAAGTGCTGGTCTGGTGGGATGTGCATGAGGCCTTGGGCAGAAGAGCTAAATTTGAGTCTGGCTTGGCACAGACCAGCTGCTTGGCTATCAGGCTTGACCAAGATAGCGGACCACAGGAGCCGGCCTACATAAACACCAGGGCCATTAGAACAGTCAGCTCCAGGGAGGAGTCCGGCACCCTGTCACCCAGGGCTCACCTTACAGTAGTCGCCCACCCTATGGTGCTGGGTCTCCCAGGGATGGGGAGGAGGGGAGAGGGAGGGGGAGGAGGGGGAGGGTCCTCCCAGAGCCCATGAGGCAGAAGCTGCTGAAGACTGGGAGGTTGCCCCCCCCCCACTTCTCCCCACCTCAGGAATGCTGTCTGCTTACAGAAGAAGCTAGGACTTGTTGCCATTAGCAGTATTCCAACCCAAGCCTGTGTTGATGCTTAGCAGATAAGAAAAGAGACCAGAGACAGGCCAGAGAGGAATTTAGTACCAGAGCCCCAGAACCCACCCCCTTGCCCTTCCCTCCTCAGAGGCCACATGGAGGGGCTTCCCAGGATTCCTCAAGAGCCCAGGAACACAGAAATGGTCACATTAGCCTGACTACAGAAGGCAGGGCCTGGCGTCACTTTGAATTTGCCCTGTACCCAACACAATCAGACCATCACAAATGACACTAGAGGGACTAGAGGGACTAGAGGGACACCTGGTGCCTCAGTCAGCTGACCAGCCAACTTCTGGTTTCAGCTCAGGCTCAGGTTGTGATCTCGGGAGTCCTGGGATGAGCTCAGCTCAGCAGGGAGTCTGCTTGAGGATTCTCTCCCCCACTCCTTCTGCCCCTCCTCCCCCCTGCACGTGTTTGTGCACACACACTCTTTCTCTCCCTCTCTTAAAAAAAAAAAAAAAAGACACCAGAATTTCATGCATAGATTCCCTCCCTCCTTCAAGGTAAGGACAGAAGAGAGGGGGAGGGGGAGGGAGGAGCTGGGGCTGGAGGCGATAAGCAGAGCAGCTCACCCAGGATCTTATCACCCACGTTGAAGAATGTGGATTTTAGCTGAGGGACAAGGGGAGGCCACCTGGGGTGGGCAGAGGGTGATATCACTGGATTTGTATTTTAAATAGATCACCCTCTCTGACTCACTTGGAGGGGACAGGAGAAGTGAACAGCTGCAAATAGGCCTGGACGACCCAGGAGTGGACTTGCAATGTAAGAGAGGGGAGTCTCAGGACGGGGCTAGGGGGGACACTGGTTAAATGCCACAAGATGAGGACAAATGAAGGCACAGGTGTCACCCTGTGATACTACTGCAAACAGTGCAGCTCAGGCCTCAGGGAGAAGCAGGAGTCAATGCCCACCACAGGCATTTCCTCCAAAGTAATAAGTGACCTGGCATCCCAGGGCCTCTCCAGCCTAAGTGTCTTGGGCATAGATCTCAGGCATCACATGTCATCCAGACCAAAGTGCCTAAATGGGTCCCCCCCACTAAGATCCCATCCCTGTCTTCTGGGCTATAAGATACTTTCTTAACTAATGAATCAATCAACCAGTGGGGGCAGAAAGCAGAGCGAGAAGACGCCCCGTTGTCATTCCATTCAAGAATTCTGACACTGAGCATGCCCATCCTGCCTAAAGAACAAGAACCTCGTGACCTTTAGGACCCAACCAATTCCTGTACCCAACACCTCCCAACTGTCCTTCCAGCCGCTCCCCCCTCCCCTGCCAGACACTCTCCATTCTAGACACGGCTCCCTAGCGGAGAGCCTGTGCTCCATGGCCAGCTCTCTCCATCACCTGAGTAGACTTCCCTAACACCCCAGTACATTATTCATCTAGCTCCCTCCCCTCTCCAGACCTGATGCCAGCATAACCTCCTTATACCAGAAGCACTGCTTCTCTGCCTGTTTTCCCATCAGCCTTCAGACTCCTTGAAGGCAGGGACTGTCCCCCACACCCCGACCCCACACGCAGGTGCTGACTGAGCCCAGGGATCACAGAGAGGGTCCTCAGTTAGTGCTTGTGGAAGTGAACCAAACTGTCCAAGATGCTTGGGTTCATGGCTCACAGTGTGTACGGTGTGTCTTCTTGGCTGCCCAAGAGAACAACCATTCCAAAGGAAACCCTCCTAAACCCTGCTGTCTAATGTTGAGGGGGTGAGGCACATTAGCACCAGGTTATGCAGCTTTCACTCAATGGGAAGAGGCCGGGTGGAGAGGCGGAGAGGCCTCCGGCTGAATCTGCAGTAAGTCACCTGCACTGGACCCTCGACTTTGCTTTTAATTGGTTCAATATTTGCGTAGTGAGATCACACACGGGCCTCACCTCCTCCGTGATGAGCTTTCACTCAGCCGCCCTTTGGTTCTGCTGATAGGATGGTTTTTCTCTCCTCAAGCATGTGAGCAGTTTGCTGGAACCCAATGCAGAAAAATAACCATACTGAAAAGATCTAATTATACGGCTGCTGTCTCAATGGGCATGCTGGGTTTCCTTTTTTTCTTTTTTTTAAAGATTTTATTTATTCATGAGAGATACAGAGAGAAAGGCAGAGACACAGGCAGAGAGAGAGAAGCAGGCTTTATGCAGGGAGCCCGATGCGGGACTCGATCCTGTGTCTCCAGGATCTCGCCCTGGGCCGGAGGCAGGCGCCAAACTGCTGAGCCACCCAGGTGTCCTCATGCTGGGTTTCCTGAGTCCACATCATGACAAGCAGGGAAATGCAACCTGAGATGAGAAACTAAAGACAATTTCTGAAGACCACTCTGCCCAGGACCCACCAGGCCTACAACAGCTTGTTATTCTGAGTGATGTTTAAATAATACAAAAAAAAACACACACACACAAAACAAAACACACACACACAGAAAAGCCCCGAGTAGCATAGCCACTACCGCCAACAACCATCCCAACCCTATTCCTGCTGGGAACCCTATCCCAGGCACCGCTGGGTCCCCGAGGCCCAGCACATGTAAGTGCTGAATAATACTAATGAACCGGAGTAATGGGGAAGGTTCCAGTTTCCCAAAAGGTTCAAAGTCCAGGGGTCAAACACCATAGACTCTCTGCCACCCATTCTCAAAGTGCCTAATGATAAGACCAATAACCCTGCACCTTATTGTCCAAACTGAAGTGACTTCTGGTGTGGTTCGCCTCCCCCTTGAGCAGGCAAAGCAGCAGAGGCTCAGAACAGGTGGCCTCCAGGATCACATCACCTTCCTCCTCCTCCTCCTCCACATCCAACCTTCCAGCTAAATGTGATGTTCATTTGTTTCTAAGAGACATATGACCAGCCAGGGTCAACACAAACTTCCTGAATTGATTAAGTCGTCATTTAAGTCAACTCTGATAATGAGCTTCATCACTGAAAGGGAGACAGCCCTTCCAAACAGTGATAACTTATTCATGACCTCCCCCAGAAGGCGTCTTAGAAGGATCTCAACTCAGGAGGCAGCCAGACTGGCCCTAGAATTCCAGACCCATCACTTCCAGACCCATCACTTAAACAGAACAAACTTTGCCCAGTTGCCTTCCCCCCTGGGCCTTAATTTCTTCGCTTATAAAAGGGAAGTGCTATCAGCTTCCCCGCCCCCCCCCCCGCCCCCAGGACAGCTGTGAGTACAGGAGAGCATGTGGGGGTGCAGCCCCCACCAGGTCTAGCTGACAGTCCCAGTTCTGCAGCATGGTCAGAGCACTGCTCAACTCACAGAACTATTGTGAGGCTCACAATGGGCTAACGGAGGAGCGGTGCTTGGTGGCGCCCCGGGGCCTGCAGGCCCCTCTCTCCACAGTCTTTGCCTCTTCTCTCAAGAAGTCTGTGTCACCACTGAGTCCATAATGACTCAGTCACAAGCTCTGCCCTCACACAGCCCACTTCGGGGGGTTTTGAAGTCACATCCTGCCTAGCCTAACTCAACATGATTTATTCCACCCCAGGAATGTAGCTCATTTCCCAGAATTTTGTAAAGAACTTTCAAGAGTTTGATCTTGCAAGGGACTCCATTTACAGGCTCAGCTGGAGTGGAGGAGGAGATTTCGTTCAGCTCAGACCTGTAGGCGGGAACCACACAAAGTCAGGGCTGAAAGAGGCCCCCAGATCTCATCCTGGAGTGCCAACATTTTTTTTAAATCTCAACCCACAGCTTAAGAAAAAAAGAAAGAGAGAATTTAATTTAAAGGCTTTTAATCCCAAATACACACAAACAGGTCAAACAAAATCTCCATAACATGATATATACATGCTATTCTTGGTATTTTCCATGTGAGTCTATTTTATTTCGTGTCTAAAAACACTGGTTGCCGCCTGTGAAAGTAATTTCACCACCCACCAACAAGGTTTCCTTTCAGTTGACAGTCTGAAAAACTCCAATCTGACACAACTGTCACTGGGTAGAGGCGGCTCGGACTGGTCCAGTGACCAGACCACAAGTGACCCAAGGCCACAAGTTAGGTCAAGCAGAAGCTGGAGTCCAAAGCCAAAGCGAGGCTCGGTGAGGGTCAAACCTGCAGCAGGTAGGATGGCAGTCACCTGACATGTGTCAGATACATTCATCGCCCACTGCTCCATCCCCTGATCCTGACAAGCTCAGTAAAGCTCTGGCATGCATCCTGTGGCTCTGCCCTATTCTTGCTCCTCATCCTCCCCCTTAAAAAGAAAAAAAAAAAAAAAAACATTCAGAGGTTCAGGCAGGTGAAGCAAACTGCAAGGATGTGGGCATTTAGGAAACATCCTTTGAGGACCTGGAGCCCAGGGGGGCAAACGTGCAAGGACAGCGCTCCCTTGGTATGCGGAATCCCAAAAAATCCAATCCACTACAATCAGAACATCACCCCTCCAGCCCTAGCTAGCTGCCCAGAAGTGATAGGATAGTAACAGTTTTTTTTTTAATATATTTTTTTAAGATTTTATTTATTTATTCATGAAAAACAGAGAGAGAGAAGCAGAGACACAGGCAGAGGGAGAAGCAGGCTCCATGCAGGGAGCCTGATGTGGGACTCGATCCCAGGTCTCCAGGATCATGCCCCGGGCCGAAGGCAGGCACCAAACCACTGAGCCACCAGGGATCCCCCGATATTAACAGTTTAATGCAAGAAAGATCGCTATCCTATAGAGATGAGCTCAGAGAGGTGCTCTCTGCATACTTATATCCCTGGGGTAGCATAACCTAACCCTGTAATGAACAGACCCTCATGTCTGTTAATAGCCTGTTGATGGCATTTGTACACACACACACACACACACACACACACACACACACACGTGTGCACATACACGCTCTATAAACAGGAAACCCAAAGTTCTCTCTAGATCATTGGTTCTGAGCACTTTCAGCCAGTAAGGACACCTCTGGAACTGGATGAAGGCAGTGAACCCCATGCATGCCACCTTACAGAGCTCACCAAGACCCCCCACGTACAGTCCATCAGTTACAATTTCAAAGGCAAAAGGACCCTCAAGTGGCCTCCTTCTCTACCAAGGCAACATGAAAGACCTGAGAGGATCCTATTTCTTCATTACCCTCCAGAGGCATAACCAGGATCTCACAGAAGAGGTCAGAGGGGGCAAAAGACAAACTGCAGGGCAGCCTGGGTGGCTCAACAGTTTAGCACCTGCCTTCAGCCCAGGGTGTGATCCTGGAGACCCGGATCAAGTCCCACGTCGGGCTCCCGGCATGGAACCTGCTTCTCCCTCTGCCTGTGTCTCTGCCTCTGCCTCTCTCTCTCTATGTCTCTCATGAATAAATAAATAATCTTAAAAAAAAAAAAAGACAAACTGCAGTCAGGACAAGCCAATAGTGAAAGTTGGCACGAAAAGTGGAGGAGTCAGGATGGTGGGGCAGGAGGCCGTTTCCCCTGAGCTGCTCTGGATCACCTTGGACTGCAGGAACAAGAATTCCAAACCTATACAGCCAATAGTCTCTTCTCCCTACATCTCCATCACTTTGGGACTATTCATGAGTTTGCCAGCAGATGCCAACCCGGGGCATATGGCGGCCTGGAGGACAGAGCCAAACCCTCCCAAGAAACTAGGGTAGACAAGCAGCATCCCAGAGCCTTTGGCCTCCGGGCGGAGCAGGGGGATAAATCACTTGAATACTAGTCACACCGTGAAGATACAAACACACATATTGGGGCACCCGGGTGGCTCAGTGGCTAAACATCTGCGTTTGGCTCAGGGCGTGATCCTGGGGACCTGGGATCAAGTCCCACATCAGGTTTCCTGCAGGGAGCCTGCTTCTCCCTCTGCCTATGTCTCCGTCTCTTTCTCTCATGAATAAATAAAATCTTAAGAAAAAAAAAACCCACATATGTCCCACTTTATGGAAAACTTCAATTACTAGAGAAGGCTAATAATCAATCCCTAGAGAAGGCTGGCCAACCCAGCTGTCCTTGAGCAGGGAGCCTGGCTGCGGGGATGACCTCAGCATGTCCTTCACCAGAAACCTGGCTGCTGCTTATTTTACCACCCACCAAGAACTGCTCCTCTGCCCAGGCCGTGGTCTGGTTCCAAAGGGGTCAAGGCTGAGCTGTGCGCTGGAAGGAAAGCACAGCAGCCCCCGCCCCACATAGCTGCCATACTGGGAACAAATCCACCCCACGGGGTGCACACACGCAAACTGGTACACACACCGATGCAGGCACACCTGTGTGAGTACACACCCCAGGGATGCGGCACCAGGGCAGAACGTGACGCTTCTGGAATCAGGCCACCCTGACTCCAGCGTCACAGTCTCCACTCACAGGTCAAGGGAATGTCTGGGGATGTTATTTCAGTGCCCCGAACCTCCCTTCTCTTCATCTGTAAAATGGGCGCTCAGAGGGCCCACGTCCCAGGACTGCGCTGGCAAATAATAACTGCCACTAGCACTTGGTTCTGAGATCTCGCCAATCGGCAAGGCGACCCTGGGTGGTAGGTTATAGCCATATCCTGTTTTGCACAAGAGGAAATATTGAAATGCCTCACTCTAGGGCACACAGGTAGTAGCGCCTGGTGTCTGCGCCCTAGAGGTCTGCCTCCTGGGCCTCCTGGCCGGCTCACCGCTTCACTCACCCTCTGAGCAGGTGCTGAGCAGCAAACACCTGAAGTCTGTAAAGAGCACAGAGGGATCAGCAGGAAGGGGAAGGAGCCCAAGCAACCCACCACCTGCCCCGCCACACGCAGCAGAAGGGGCAGCCCAGTTTCCCTGGCAAACTTCTTTTTGACCTGACTTCCCCCCACCCCTCCCAGCTGTCCCCTTCAGATCCCACTAGCGAGCTTGGAATTTAGAGCACCCGCTGGAGTTGTCAGAGACTTTCAACCACAACCAATTCGGAATGTCCCAGGTCCAGGAGCACAAAAGGCTGCCTGGTAAAGCCCCCGGAAGAGCTCTGAATCCTGCCCCTGATCTTTGCTCAGGTCCACACAGAGTATCACATTCTTCAGATTCTTGTTTGAAAGCCAAAAGGGGGGAGGGGGAGAGGCCTCCACTATGTCAACCTAAGGATAATTAGAGCCTCTGACTTGTTTTAAAGGAGAAGAGGGCCATCCTTTCCCAGCTTCTCTTGAATACACTGGCTTGCCAAGGTGTGTGATGCTGCAATAGTCCACACACAAGGGGCTTCGCATCCTGGAAGCGGCCTCACTTAGAAGAGGCCAAGGCTCCGGTGCACTCGGCTATTAGGTGGTGGGGAGGGATGTTGCTAGATCCTCAGTCTCACCCTCAGAGGCCACTGTCCACTCCTTCTCTGACACAAGGCTTGAAGTGCTAACCAGAAAGTCAGCAGAACTAACTCCAGGTGGTTTGGAGGAAGGAACTGAGGACAGCTGGAGGTGAGAAGTCACAACACTGATGGGGTCCTATAAATGCCACAGTGCCCAGTGGCCAGTAATTAATCCCATAATGAGGCAGTTTTCATAAGCACTTGGCGCAACACAGCCACCTCCTCCTCACCCTGGCAAAGGCAGGAAACAGTCAGTGGGCAGCAGGCCCAGCTCTGGGTAGAAGGCAGACTGAGAGCAGGGCACTGTGGGCTAGCAGGCGGCTTGGAGGCGGTGGCACTGGGAAACTGAGGGAGAAAAGCTAGTTTCCCCCACAGGAACCAGGCTGACCAGACCTCACACATCTGGCTGTGCATCCCCACCTGCTGCCGTGTCTCAGAAGGATAGGGAGGCTGTATACCTGGGCCCACAAGCCAGCGAGGCAGCACTGGGCCTCGTGACTCTAAGGCTATGTACAAAAGCACAAACTACGAACCCCCAACTTCACAAACATAGCCTGCCCCTCGCCCCTATTGAAGGGGTTCATTGGGATGAGAAGGCAGGAGAGGCAATGAAAGCAGACATGGAACGTGTAGGAGCAGGGGAGGATTGAGCTCTCTCACTCACTACCTGGGACTCGGTACTTAGGTTCTTTGAGTCTCAGTTTTCATAGCTATAAAATGGGAGCACTGAGGTGCCTGGGTAGTTCAGTCCATTAAGCATATGCCTTCGGCTCAGGTCTGATCCCAGAGTCCTGGGATCAAGCCCCATATCACCCCACATTGGGCTTCCTGCTCAGTGGGGAGCCTGCCTCTCCTTCGCCCTGTGCCTGCCACTCCCCCTGCTTGTGTTCTCTCCATGTCAAATAAATAAATGAAGTTTAAAAAAAAAAAAAACAGGAACAATATTACCACCCTCATGGGATTGGGAGACTTTCATTGCAACAACCTGAATGTGACTTCAAACTTTATCATGATAGAAAAAACTGATCACAATAGGTTTTTGAACCTATTGGATAAGTGGATAAAAGCAGGTATAAGACACTGGCACTGTGCTGGACAAACAGTGTATAAATAGGAGTACCCGGCTGGCTCCATCCGTAGAGCACAGGACATGATCTCAGGGTTCTGAGTTCAAGGCCCTCGTTGCACATAGAGCTTACTTTGAAATTTTTTTTAATTTATGTATAAGATCAAACATATAAACAATAGAGCCAAACTTTACTGAGCATCAAAGTCCTCTATGGGGACTCTCATTTTCCTCATTCCACACACAAGGAAAACAGGAGCAGGAAGGGTACATGGCTTGCCAAGGTCAAAGAACTGGCAGGTGAGAAGATCAGGATCAGGACAAAGGGTCCTGCCTATTACACATCATGAGACGTACACACATCACAGTGGTTAAGACTCAGGGCTCAAAGAAATAAAGCTTTCTACCCAAGGTCATGCAGAGCTAAGTGCTGGGGCAGATGCTAAGCCAGCACACTCAGTAGAATGAATATATTGACCCGTTTGTCAAGCATACACTAAGTGCTGACTGTAGGCGAGGCCCCGTATAAGGGTCCCAGGAGCAACACCTCAAATGGGAAGAGCAAGACCTGAAAGCAGACCAGCTCAGAGAAGTGCCAAGGAGTCCCCGGTCAAGGGAGGTGTTGACACAGCAAAGGAAGCAGTATCTCGCAGCATCTAGGATTTTACACTTAATTCTACAAACTGTTACCCATCACTTGTGTAAAAACAGTGTTTATGGCTCATCAGAGGGGAGAAGCCATCTCCCAAGAAGGACTGGTCAACAAGTAGGGGGTGAGGGGTACAATCACCCCGGAAGGAAGGCAGAGCAACCTGGAAAGAACACGAGCCCGGCTACCCTGGACCTTGATCACAGTGGAATTGGCAGCAGAGAGGAGGAAGCAGGGTAGAAGGGAAAGGTGCCCTGGTGAACGAGGGGCGGGGAGCAGACAGGTGAGGGTACGGGGACCCACGGTGGGCAGGCATCCTGGAAGGCTCTCAGTCCCTTCCTATGTTAGCGACTCCAAGGACACCCACATGGGTTCTACTAGCCACACTTTACAGAGGAGGAAACCATGGCTTGGAGCAGTGACATAAACACCTGGGGAAATCCAGAAAAGTCCCTTGCACCTGGAAGAATGGAATAATCCAGGACTGCCCTGGATTACTGGAGAGACCACTACTGACACACTGACAAACACACACCCTCTCTCTTCTCCCGATGCAGACAGACCTGTGTCCCACACCTCCCTAAATGCACCTGTTGAGGCTTTAACCCCAGGACCTCCAAATGGGACTGTCGTAGGTGATGGGCCCTAACAGAGGTGATGAAGGTAAAATGAGAGCATTTGGGGTGGGCTCCCCAATCTGACCGGTGTCCTAGTAAGTGGAGGACAGGAGACACAGCCACCAGGAATGCCCATGCATGGAAGGCAGCTGGCTGCAACCAAGGAGAGAGGCCTCGGAGGAAACCGAGGGTGCTTGCACCTCGCTGGTGGACCCCCAGCCTCCCAGCCTCCAGGGCTCGGGAGAGAGAGTCCTCTTGACCACGCTGGCCTGGGGGACTCCGTGCACACCCTCACCTGAGCTGCTTGCCTTGCTGTTGCCTGGTTCGCACCCCTCTAGAATGTAAACCACAGACTCTGGTTGTTTCATCCAGACATGCGCCTGGCACCTAGGCAGTCTCCAGCAAACCCCCAGGAATTATACATATTTTAATGAACAAATAAACTGAGTAAAAATAACCCACCTGCTGCTTCAAGAGTCACCCACTCCCTTACCCACAGCCTGCCGACTCCTGCTTTATCTAACTCACTTGTCCGTGTACCCACCTCCCCCTCTTCTGATATAGGAGCTGGCACGTAACTGCAGATGGTATAATTTCCAAGACAACCTCTAGCGTATATCCATCACCCAGCAGCAGTGTAAAGTAGGGGATGGGAGAGAATCTATCAAGTGCTGCAATCTCCTAGCTCATGTTTTCTTATTACCAATTTCCAGTCAATATGTAAAAAATAAAATAAGATGAGGTTAAGGCATTGGTTTTGCTTGGTTTGGGGTTTTTTTGACTGTGTGTTCAATGGGTGGCTTTGAGGACCTGACAACTGGGACAGAAAGTGTCTTCGTCCAACATGAGCTCCGGGCAGCCGGGTACTGATCCAGGCTGCAGGGGGGCTCAGGGTGATGGACAAAGCCTGAAACACCAACAGGACAGGAAGTGCCCCAGTGACCCCCCTCCCTCCTAACCCCACCCCTTGGGGCGGGTGACAAGCCTGTGGCTCCTTTCTGAATAAAGGATCTCTCTCCTGACCTCCAGGCTCCCTGGAGCCAGGGCTGAGGGACAGGAACAGGGACAGTGCAGCGCTGGAAGAGGCAAGGAACACCAAACCAGAGCAAAGGCATTACATTCCAGGTTCTAGACCCTTGACCATGTGCATCTTCTCCCAGCATGCCCAGCTCCCAAAGAACTCCCTTACCATTACAAACACCTATCTGCTCCAAAGCCGCCACTAGGATTCTGAAACTTTCTCTTCACAACAAAACTAAACTGTTGCAACTTGTTGCTACAATCCTGCACCTTCCCTGGGCAGCAGGAGCCACAGCATAGCCCCAGTGGCCAACTGGATGTTTCTGAGACCACCCCTGCCTCTCTCTGTGACTCAGTCCGCAGGGGATGGGGTGGGTGAGAAAGATCTCCCAGTAGGGCCAGGGGGCTATGTCCCCAGCCCCCCTGTGGACAAGACCCCTTGGAGCCTCTGCCCCTCACTTCCTCCAAGTGTTTTCCAGCCCAGGCCTATGAACTGCATCAGCCATTCAGATCTTCCTCCACTGAGCCCAGAAAGATCTCCCAGGTCCTCATTCCTAAGCTGTGCCACCACTAAAAACAAAGTGGTCTTCCATCTATCCAAACTGGGCACCCGAGCTGCCATTTCCTCCCGGGCTCACTTCTATCACAACCCACAACACTAGAGGGAAGTGCTTTTTCCCCCGGAGTCCAGAAGTGAGCCCTTTGAGGGCAGGGCCTGTGACATCTCACGCATCTGCATTCTCATCTACCTCCTAGCCACCAGCAGTTTCTGCCCTAGTCCGCCCAGGGGAGCAGCTGCTGAATGAATTTCCAAAGGGTCAGGGCGGCCTGGGTGGCTCAGCGGTTTAGCGCCGCCTTCAGCCCAGAGCGTGATCTCGGGGTCCTAGGATCGAGTCCCACGTTAGGCTCCCTGCATGGAGCCTGCTTCTCCCTCTGCCTCTGTGTCTCTGTGTCTCTCATGAATAAATAAAAGTCTTAAAAAAAACGGGGTCACTAAAAGCCATGGAACTTTCTGACAATGTAAATAATGGTTCTTCCCCTTTGTGGCATAGCCATTAAAATAATACCTGTGGAGACTGCTGGAAGACAGGAAACTTGACGTTACAATACTGAACACATGACATTACCTGTCCCGCTGTCACTTGTACACTGTGCATGCCTGTGTACAGACAGGGACCCCAGGGAGAAGCAAGCGGTGGATGCGGTGAGGGGCAAATCTGCTTCCGGTCAGCTTTGTTATTATACTGTTTGCGCCATAAACACCCACCCTCATTTTACTTCAAAAAGGAAACTAATTCCAGCAACAGTTTCATCTTTCTCAACACTCCATGAAAAACTTCATCCCCCTAGTCCTTCAGCTGGGGACAAGCTGACCACACAACCAGAGGACACAGGCAGACTGCCCAGCAGCCACCCAGAGGCTAAGGATCCGGGAGTGGAAGGCTGCACTCTCACATTTCACAGAAAATGGCACACAGAAGTAGATCTTAATGGGCCCTGTGGGCTACGGAGGGGGCTGGGAGTGGGGCTGGGGCCCGGTGCTCCTCAAAGGAGAGGAAATCCTTTACCACCTGAGCTAGAATGCTCCCTGGACATTCCATGCCACGTCCCTACCTGCAATCAGCTCGGAGGCCGCTTCCTCCCGGAAGCCTTCCCAGAGGCCCCTGGGCCCTCTTCCCTGGGAGGCCATCCACTTCTGGAAACAAGGGTCCCACCTCCTTCTCCTTCATCTCCATAGTCCCCATTACCCAGCCCAGTGCCTGGCATAGAGTAAGCTCTGAGGAGTGATACCTGAATGATGCAGGTCAGATAAACAAATGAAGAAGGAAAGAAAGAATGCGCATTTGCAAATGGGTTGAGTTCAGGAAGAGCCCACTAGTCAAGATGGCAGCAGGCCCTCTGGCTGGCTGACTCTCCAGGGAAGACCAGCGAGGGCCCAGCTAACAGCAGCAGGCACGGCGGCCAGGATTCACGCTGCTCAGCCATGGTTTGTCACCTGCCCTCCCTTCGCACCAACCACATACATTTGAAGAATGGCCAGATGAGGTTAAAGGTGACGTCAGTAGCCAAGACAAAGCTACAGAACCAGCAACCCCACTCTGAATAGCCATTCACACTGTGGGATGGAGGCCCTGTTCTGCAGCAGCCCAAAGCTCTGCTCCTCTCATTGATTCTTGGCCACTTGTGCCAGTGGACACCTTGGGACCAGCCCAACCTCTCACTGTCAAGTGAGGAAACACAAGTTCAGGAGTGAAGGACATCTATAAAGTCACACAGCGGTCTGCAATCAGTGCTGGAATCTGAATACCTGCTCAGTCTCCTCATCTGTAAAATGGAGCTAATTTCAGGACAACTGGGTGGCTCAGTGGTTGAGCATCTGCCTTCAGCTCAGGACGTGATCCCAGGTCCTGAGACTGAGTCCCACATCAGGCTCCCTGCAGGGAGCCTGCTTCTCCCTCTGCCTGCGTCTCTGCCTCTCTCTGTGTGTCTCTCATGAATAAATAAATAAATCTTTTTAAAAAATGGGTAATTTCTTACCTCATCGGAAATGAGGTAAAAATTAAATGAGATGATTCATGTAAAAGCACCAGCACTGTGCCTAGCACACAGCAAGTGCTCAGAAGAATGTAACTATTAGTACTCCTACTCTCAGCACAGCTGGGACTTCAACCCAGACATCCTGATTCTCAGGCCAAAGTCCTTCCAAAGGAGCCTCTTCCTTCTTTCCCAGCCCACATTTCCCATCTTCCCACCCCCAGCCCCGCCCCCTGGCAATCCTAGCCTCCAGGGGGCTGGCTCAAGATGCTCAGAAATCCCCAGTCACTCTGGTGCCCAGGGCCTGCCTCTTGTGACAAGTCTCTCCCCAGTATCCCAACCTCCTATCAGAGGGGAAGACTCCTGAGGATAGAGCTGGGCTCTGCCCTCCACCCCCACTGAAGCCTCACCAAACCCAGCACAGTGAAGGCCATGCAGCAGCAGGCCCAAGGAGTGTTTTCACGACTGAGATTTGCCCAAGAAATTTGGCATCAACACCCTCATACCCAATAGCTGGTCTTAAAAATTAAAAATAGATGAAAACTGGGGGCATGCTCACTCAGTTAAGTGTCTGACTCTCAGATCTCAGCTCACATCTGGATCCCAGGGTTGTGAGTTCAAGACTCACGTTGGGTTCCATGCTAGGCATGGAGCCTACTTTAAAAAACAAGAGACAAAACAAAAAAAAAAAAAAAAAACAGACAAAAACTTTAAAATGACTCCCTGCCACCACTTCTCTTACTCCAGAGATTTCCAGACAAGTGCCTGGGCATGTGCATCTGTCAAGTAGAGAGATGAGTAAATGGCATGCTAAAGCGCTAGTGGCCTGGGCCTCCTGTCCCCAGGCCTCCTGTCCCCAGGCAAAGGCCGCAGTGAGTCCAAACACTTGATACAACTAGGAGCCACCTCTGCACCAGGTACCGAGTGAGAACCGGGATCTAGACTTGAGGAAAGACCCCTGCCTCTGACCTCCAGGTCCCCTGACCATCTCAGTCGGGTGGCTTATAACATCTTCTCCCCCATCCCAGACCAGTTGGATTAAGTCACCCAAACCAGTTCCAATGCGGGTCTTTATGTTTATCAGACAGGAAGCTCCTTCTCCAGCCCAGTGACTTCATGCAAAACACAGGAAATTCAGTGGCTTTTGAACACAGGCAGCTCTAAATAAAGGAGCCTCTACGGCTCTGTAACAGCCTTTGTAAAAAAAAAAAAAAAAAAAAAAAAGGCTTCATTAACACAGCTCAGATCAGTGTGACAAGGTGAACTGTACCATGTGTATGAAGGATGCAAAGGAAGTGACCGATGACAAGCTCAGCATCTGACGCACATCTTCTGGCAGGTTCCAACGCCATCCTCACCCCCACACCTTGTTATCAAGGGAAAGACTTGTTGGACTAATTTAAAATCTTTAAAACCTGACCACGTATTTCCTCCGGCGGGGGGGGGGGGGGGGGGGGGGACAGGTGATGTTGGTGAGAACATGAAAGAGGGGGGAGGAAAGAACTGGACCACTTCACGTATCTTCACATGTAAATTACAAGCCTGAAAAAGCAGGCATCTCCTTGTTGCTGGTGGGGAAACTGAGGCAGTGGTCCTTTAGCTGCTGGAGAAAAGGCGAGGGGCTGCTCCCAAAGCCCTTCTTTTGTTCCCTCCACCATGAGTTTCGTATTGAAAATACAAGAAATCGATCACCTCCGTCATTCAAGGACTTAAAACAACCAGCAATGAGGAGCGGCTAAGGGACAGTGGAAAGGCGGTGCGGCCCTCCGATCGGCCCACCCTGCTGCCTGGCGCCTCCCCATGTGAAATATTGATTTTTCGAGCTGTGGGAACTTCCAGCTGAAGGCGCCCTGTCCAACTGGAAGCAGTTCAGAGAAACCGAGAGCACTTCCCACCCAGCGTCCTAACCGTGGCGCCCCTCCCCTCCAAAAAAGAAAAAGGCCGAGGGTGTGGAAGAGCAGACTCTTGGGAGATTAAAGGAGCTAAGTATGTGTTGCTTGGCTAAACGGTGCATAAAGGCCAAGGAAGGGAAGATAACACTTTAAAAACACTTTAAAAACGAGGCCACGTGATTTCGAGAGAAAGGCGCTGAGTGAAACCAGGAGCCCCACAGCTTTCTACCAACTCACAGAACCAGCTTTGGGCAAACGGCTCCTTCTCTGATGGGGGGCGGGGGGGGGGCGAATTATCCCTAAGATCCCCTCCGGCTCACACATCCTACGATTCCAAGGAAATTCCGCACGGAGGGTTTTCACTGTCGTTCGTTTTCTCTTTTAAGCAGGACACCAGGTGGAATGAACAGGTCAAATGAAAGGGACAAGTCTCCAAGGGTCAAAGTCCCCGAACGAGAGAATGCCCGTGGAGGGGGAGGGGGGAGAAGCCCCCCACCCAGGAGGCCCCCTTCTCCTCGGGGTGGGGCGGCCTGTAAGGCCCCTGAGACCAAGGACCCGAGAGGCACCCTGGAAGCCGCCGGGAGGGCGGGTCGAGCTGCTACACCTCCCACTTCCCTCCAGGCCTCCCCAACCTGCCCGGGCAGGAAGCCACACCCTTCGGTGGCAACTTCCGGGAGGCCCGGGAGGCTCCCTCCAGCCACAGAGGGAGGGATCCCGGTGGAGCGGCTGGTGGAGCGGCTGGAGACGAAGGGCCGCAGTCAGGCCCCAGACACTCCCAGGAAGGCCTCACCTCAGCCAAAGGCCATCCGAGAGCCCCTCTGGCCCACCTGCGCGGGGCCGGGTGCTGTGTCCCAGTCTGGGTGCTGAATCACCTCAGGCTTGGGAAACTAGAGGGCAGGACGGGGCCTGAGAGGTGCCAACAGAAGCCCGCCTCAGTTACTTTTTAAAGAGACACACATCAGGGGCAAGAGGGCAGCTCCTCTCCTGCTCCCCAAATATCTGGTGCCTTCACAGCACAAGGTGGGGACAGGGGGTAGGATACCAGCCAGCATCCAGCCTTCAAACCATCTGCCCACGTGGTGGCAGGCCCATTTTAGACTCAGGCTCATTTTGTGCCCTCATGTGTGACTCATGCCATTCCTCCAGGAGGCCCAGAGGCTGCCTGGCAGGGGACACCAGCCTGTCCGAGACCCCGATGGGGGGGGGGTCTTCTGCTGGCTTTGCCACAGAAAAATGCCAACCCGGTGGTGAGCAGTGCTGGCAGCTTCTCCAGGACCCACAGCATCCAAGGCTAAGACAGTCTTTCTTGAGAAGGCAATCAAGCCCTCCAATTCAAAACACCCTTTTGATCCCATTTTCTCAAGAACTTGGGCTTTTCCACAGTTATTAATACGTTAAGGCCAGAGGCCAGAGGGACAACTGGGGATGGAGGGGGAAGGGTCGCTCTAGTCATTACAGTGACCCCGAGTTTAAAAAAGTGAATCCAAAAAAAAAAAAAGTGAATCCAAGCGAATAAAGGTCTGGGTTAGCCCTATGGTCAGATTGGGCTTCCCAGGAAAGAACAGCATATGATTTGGAGTCAGGGGAATTGTGGGAAGCCTGGCAAAAGGGTATCCCGAAATACTTTCCAGACACACATTGCGGGCTTCCTTTTCTCTTACAGCAAAGAAAAAGCAATCATCTATCATTTCCCAGAATATGAGGGAGTGGATCAGAATAGGCGTTTGTTTAAGGGGGTTACTCTGGCAATGTGATGTCACGGGGAAGAAAACAGGACCCAAAACGTTCCAGCCTCGAGAGCAAGTCAGTCCATTTCCGAGACCCCTCCTCCTTCCTTGCACACAACAGGCACTCATTATGGAATTGGGAATCAAGAGCAATGCATTTTGAAGTTGAAACCCACAAGACTGGCCAAAGACCCCTTAGTTTCCACAGGTAATAAAACTAAAAAGGCATGTGATGCTCACTCCCACCCCTGCCTCCTGGAAGCAGCCACAATCCCCAGCATCTCAGTATCTTTCCATGCAGAGCCCAGGCGACATACTAGGTTTTACATACTACTTCGCCCCTAGTTCTTTCCACTTGCAACGTATCTTGCAGAGTGCACCCTATAACTACTCACAGATCGGCCTCATTTTCCCAGGGGCTACACTGCAGGATCCCCACTGTAGAGCTGTGCCATGATTTATCTGACCCTTCTGATGGACAGTTTGCTTGTTTCCTGTCTTTTTTTATGACAATGCTGTAAAGAATATCCTCAGACACTTCCTCTTGCATATCTGAGCTTATCTGTGGGTTGAATTCCTAGAAATTAGAGGGACTATGCTTTGGCAGACATTGCCAAACTACCTTTAAAAAGAGAGTTCTCACAATTTATGCTCCCATCGGTAGGGCATGAGAGCATGCCCTCAACACTGGGGCATCTCGGAGAAATGAAAACTGATTTTGCCTGTTTCCCGGGCACTCTTGTGTTTACCTGGTGGGCACATAAAGTGACATGATGTCTTTGTAGGATGGCAGGGCCCTTTCTATCAAAATCAAATTGTCCCCCAACCAGAGCCAGAGACCAGGTCTCCAGACCTCAGGGTCCTATGCTCTTTTCAAGTCACCCCTTGGCTCTACCCTGGACTTCCTGGACCATGGGAAACCATATTTTAGAACTAAAACCGGAGATAGTTTGTATACCTTCTGTCTGGGCCAGACCCTGAAATGGGGCTACGGAGCACAAGCTTGTCACAGAGTGCATCCAAAAGCAGCAGCGGATGGGCCCCCCGACCTACCTGGGCTTCACAGCCCGCAAGCACTGCATGCACGCTTGCACACACATATAACCACTCCTTTTGAGAAACCAGAAAGAGCCCTGAGCAGAAGCAAGGAACACCACCTACCCTTCCCTCCCCTGTGTCCCTGCCTGAGGACCCAGGTTGTTGAGACCTGTTATTCACATATTTTCTTAAAACTGACAGAGCCACTATCTATCAGGCCCTTTACACACCTGATTTCTTTTAGTTCTCACACCTAATCCCTCAGGGTAGGTACTCATTCCCATATTACAGATGAGAGCATTGAGGCTCAGGGAGGTTATGTGACTTGCCTAAGATCATAGAGCTAATTAAGTGGCAGGGTCAGGATTTGAAGCCTGGCTCGCTGCAAAGCTCCTGAGCCCACTCTTCCTAACTCTAAGAATGGCATTCTGTGAGTCCCAGGAGCACAGTCACTTCCCAGGTGGCAACCAGGGCTCCATTCTGTTGTCACCAGAGGACTGGAGCCCAGGAGTTCAGTGCAGCAGGGGTTAAGGCCAAGAGGCAGGGACTCTCTGGAGCTGCATGGGGGAAAGTGCACTTCCTGCCCCTGCGGGCAGAGATGCTGTTTTATGCTCAGCAAATTAGGACGTTTGTTTAATTAAGACGACACACAGATTTTGTTATTCTAAATATTTTTGGAACATGATGCTTGGGAGGAAGCTGTCAAGGCACGGGGGTTCCCCCCCCCCCTTTGCTTTGGGTTTCTTTCTCCCCCTTCCAAAGAAGGGTAAGGTCAGGCTCGGAGGAAAACAACAGCCAACCCCTCCCCTCCTTTTGAAATAAAGATGTCAAGCTGGTAAGGGCTGTCTTAAGTACTTTATTGAAGGATTAGCTAGAAGAGGAAGTGAAGAAAGCACAGTTAGCCTGGTTTCTAGCAATACCCTCCCAGGCTACACAACAATGCTGCATTTTCTAAGTGTGCTTTTCTCCTTCTAAAAAGCTAACAGATCCTTGTTTTGTTTTTTCTGGAGCAGAAACAGGCAAAAGGCAGCCTGTGATTAACATGCGTCCTTCATCCTGCAAGAGGGAAGTTGTCCCATCTCCAACCCCTTAGGTTAAAAAGTTAAAAAAAAAAAAAATTGAAAACCAGAGAGCTGGGACCCTGATCCCCTCTTTCCTCTCCCTTCATGTGCCCTTCAGGGAAGCAGCCCCACAGAATGCACCTCTGGAGCTGAGCGGCCCTTCCCTGCACAGAGCCTGCCAATCCAGGCACCTGGATCTGCCCACAGGCACTGCCGAGGCTTGCTGAGTGTGAAAAGTAGAGCTATTTGGTATCACCCCGCAGCCAAGTGGGGGGCACAGTGACTCTCAAATTACACTAAGCCAATCTCTTGATTGCTCAGTTATGCACTGAATGAGGCCTTCCTTTCCAACACTGAAGGCCTGCCTCAGTTTGCCAGATCGGCAGCCAGATCAGCAGCCAGCTCAGGCAGCGAGCTCCTTCAGAGGCAGCTTCCCTCTTGGCCCCCCCACCCCCACTCCGGACAGAAGTGGTGGCCCCTCTCGGAATTCCTCGAGTCCTTTGTCTCCGGCATGCTTGGGATACTCATCACAGGCTGCCTTTGTATTTTGATCATTCAGACACTATTTCCCCTGAAGGACTGTAAACTCCTGGAGGGCAGAAGCTTCTGGGATCTCCGCACAGTGGGCTGGCTCCCTTCTCCCAGTCCCCATGACTCACAGTACCTTTCTGAGGACCATGTCATCTTCACCTCACATTAGAGTCATCTACAGATTTGTCTCAGCATTCCCTAAGTGCTCGAAGGCAGGGGCCAAGTCTTACTCAACCTCACACCCCTCCACCACCTGGCCGAGTCCCTGGCACAGAGCAGCCAGTTAAATATTTGCTCAATTACACATCTGTGTACCCTCCCCCTGCACCCAGCAGCCTTGAATATAAATTGACTAATATTATTAATCCAGCGATTGTCTAAACAGGCCTTAAAGCAGCCTCCCTCCTACCAAAAGGGGAATAAACCACCAGGTGGTTATCAGGCAGGTCTCAGTGGAGTCAGAAGTGGCCGCAGTGTTGCAGGAAGCAGCTAAGGCTCTCTTCCCCTTCAACAGTTACTCAACAGTTACTTTGAGGTCCTCTTAAACCCAGAAAAGGATGCAGTGAACCAGGAGTTGTCGGGCCTCCCCACTGCCCAGCGGGGAGAGCCGCCGGGCTCCACCACCTACCAGGACCTGGGACTTCCCGGGAACCTTTCTCCCCACACCGGCTGGGTGGGGCCACAGACTGGGGCAGGGACCTCACCCAGCCCCCACCTCCAGGCAGCCGCCAACCTGGTCCTGGAGGGCACGGCGTGGTTGTAAACGACTGGGCTCCCTGCGGGGATTTGGGGGGGGGGGTGCAGTCCTGCCCCGGGTGTGGTCCCAGGACAGGATGGAGGGAGCCCCCCCCCCCCCCGGCACCCAGCACGGAGAAGTGGGGAAGGCAGGTAACAACCCCGGATCTGGCCCAAACAGGGACGATGCAAGAGCGCAGGCGGGGTCCTGGAGCGGCAGGGCCCAGCTCCCAGCCCCCGCCCGCGTGGGGCGGGCCCAGGTGCGGCGGAGTCAGGTGCGCTGCGGCGGCCCGCGCGGGGGGCTGCGGGCATTGCGGGGCCCTCCTGCCGGGGGCGGGGGGCGGGGGGCTGCCCGGGGAGTCCTCCCCGCCCCGCCGGGCACCGGGCCCCGGGCCCCACGCGCCGCCGCGCGGCTCCCGGCCCCCGCCCCGCCCCCGCCCCGCCGGTCGCGGCGGGCGAATGAGGAAGTCGGCAGGGGAGGGCGGAAACCGAGCCGAGAGCAATGTCTGCGGCAGGACGCTCCGGTTCTGACTCAGGCGGCCGCCCTGACAGCTGCCAAACGGTCCCCGCCTGCCCGTTACCTCCGTCCCGAAGGCGCCGGCTGACTTCCAGCGGAGCCGCTGCCCGACCCCCACCCCACGCCCCCTCGGCCCGGCCCGGCCACAGCGGCGCGCGGAAGGGGTTAAGAAGTTTGCCCAACTTGGGCACTCGGCGGGGCGAGGGCGGGGCGTGCCCGGGCCGCAGGGGAGGTCGAGGCGGCGGCGCCCCGCCGGGGGGGGGGGGGTAGGCGGGCTCCCGGGAGCGCCGGCCCCAGCCCTCCCCGGCTCCCGAGGCCTCGGCTCCGGCGGCGCCCTCCGCGGGCGTCGAGCAGGGCGTCCCGCGGCCCCTCCCGGAAGGATGCGGAGCGCCCGCCCGGCCGCGCCGGGGCCGAGAGCCACACAGCCAGCTCGCCCCGGCCGCCGCGCGTCCCGTCGCCCCCACCCGCCCCCGCCCGGGGCGGGACCGGCCGGCGGGGCTCGCTCACCTGAACCTGGATCCGCGCCGGGGAACGGGCGCCGCTTCTCCCGAAAGGGCTTCCTCGAGCGCGCGGGCGACGGCGGGGTGGGGCGAGCGCGCGAGGCCGGAGCTGCAGCAGGTCAGTCTCGCTCAGCCTTCCGTGCCCTGCCCGGGAACCGCGGTGATCTGCGCGCCTCACCGCACCCAGCTCGGCTCCTCGCCGCCTCCCCGCCCCGCCCTTGCAGCCGCCCGCCTATTCCAGCCCCGCGCCGGCTCCGGGGCGGAGCCTGGGGGCCCGACACCGCCCCCCGAGCCGCCTCGCCCACTCCAGTCCGTCCCCGGTCTTGATGGACAGACCTCTTGGCCTGTAAGAAGGAAGGTGGGCGGGGCCTCCGGGGGGCCGGCGGGGTGGGGCATTCACCCTCCCCATCCGCCCCCACCTCCACCCGTTCCACCTTCCTCCGCGCTTCCTAGGCGGGAGCCCCGCCCCCGTGGGGCGGGCCCGACGGACAGCCAGGTTCCAGGGGGAGGATTGACACGCAGAGCGTCCAATCAGGAGGAGGAGGAGGAGGCTCGCGGAGGACTCGGGCTGGGGATTTGGTACATTGCCGGGCCCGGCGAAGCCGGGCGGGAGCCGGCGGGGAAGGTCCGCGGCGCTGACGCCCCGCCCCTCGAGCTGTTTTCCCGGTCCCATGTCATCCTACCAGAAGCACAGATATTAAGTACCATATATGGGAAAAGTGCTATTTTACATAATTATGATGGCCTGTGGGGGCGGGCGTGGACTCAGCTGCGGGCGCCCTGAGTTCGATTCCTGACCCTCTCTTTGGGTGGGCACGCCGGGGTCCCCCAGCCTCTGGACCTTCCTCAGACCGTTCCCGGGGTGCATTTCCAAGTCTCTCTACCTGCACGCGATTAACTCGCACACTTCCCTTAAGACATTTGTTACCAATGTTTTCTTCTGTGTTCTTTTCTTTTTCTTTTTCTTTTTTTTTTTTTCAGGTAGGCAAAGAGCCACTCCTTTTGGTTACTGCCCACTACACGAGGATAAAAACTTTTTTATTAAAACTTGTTTTTAATTTTTTTAGGGACGCCTGGCAGGTTCAGACCGTAGAGCATGAGACTCTTGATCTAGGGATTGTGAGTTCAAAGCCCACATTGGACTTAGAGCTTAATAAGATATTGTTTTTTTTTATTTTTTTTTAAGATTTATTATTTATTCATGAGAGACACTGAGAGACAGAGACAGGTAGAGGGAGAAAGAAGCAGGCTCCCTGTGAGGATCCTGATGTGGGACTCCACCCCAAGACCCCCTGGATCAGGACCTAAGCTGAAGGCAGATGCTCAACCACTGAACCAGCCAGGTGCCCCTAAAAAATTTGTTTTTTAACTTAAAAAGATGTTTATACTTATCTTTAATCCACCTAGAACTTAAGTTGGTTATGGAATGAGGGAGAAATACAATTTTCCCAATGGCTGGTTGTCCATTCCTTGTTCATCACCTTTCTAAATTTTTTTAAATTTTTTATTTATTTATGATAGTCACAGAGAGAGAGAGAGAGAGGGGCAGAGACATAGGCAGAGGGAGAAGCAGGCTCCATGCACCGGGAGCCCGACGTGGGATTCGATCCCGGGTCTCCAGGATCGTGCCCTGGGCCAAAGGCAGGCTCCAAACTGCTGCACCACCCAGGGTTCCCTATTCATCACTTTTCTAATTTATATATGCTCAGACATGCTTCTGAGTTGTATCCATTGATCTTTTTTGTGTATTCCTGTGCTATTTCCAAAATACTTTAAAGATGGTAGCTTTATAATACATTTTATATCTAAGGGGCCAAATTTCTCATAACACTTCCTTTCGGAATGTTCTATCTATCATGACTAACCCATAACTTCAGAAAATATGTATGATGTAAAAGTAAAAGAGCACTGAGAAAAAAAAATTTGCAACCCTAATAATTACTACCAACAATATACAAGGAGTTCTCAGTCACTAAGAAAAATCCTAAGTATTCCAAAATAAAAATGGCCAAAAAAGGAATAGACAAGTAAGAAAAGAGAAACATAAATGGCCAATAACCATGGGGGAAAAAAGGTAAGTCACTAGAAATGCAAACAAAGAAATGCAAACAAAAATATCATGAGATACCATTTTCAACCAAACAAATTTTTTTTAATTAGTAAAAGAATAAAAATGCCCACGGTTGGACAGGCTTAGAGATACAGATGGGAGAGTAAATTGATCAATTTTCTCTGAGAATTCACCACAAAAAAATAATTGGAAAAGTGCACAGATAGTGGTTTAAAAGGCATTCCTTTCTTTTTTTTTTTTTTTTTAGAGAGAGAATTTTTTTAAAATTTTTTTTTATTTTTATTTATGATAGTCACACAGAATGAGAGAGAGAGGCAGAGACATAGGCAGAGGGAGAAGCAGGCTCCATGCACCGGGAGCCTGATGTGGGATTCGATCCTGGGTCTCCAGGATCGTGCCCTGGGCCAAAGGCAGGCGCTAAACTGCTGCGCCACCCAGGGATCCCTAGAAGGCATTCCTTTCAACATGGTTTAGGGTCACTAAATATTAGAAACAAAAAAATAATAATAATAAATTAAAAAACAAAACAAAACAATATTAGAAACAAATGTGAAAAAAAGAAACAAATGTGTAATATGAGACTGATTGAATAAATGTTGATATATCTATGTTTTAGATATACCCAAAAAGTCACTAAAATTTTATTTAGATTTGTATTTACTGTTTTAAAATATACTAAGTAGGGATGCCTGAGTGGCTCAGTGGTTGAACATCTGCCTTCAACCCAGGGCATGATCCCGGGGTCCTGGGATTGAGTCCCACATCAGGCTTCCCAGTGGGAGCCTGCTTCTCCCTCTGCCTGTGTCTCTGCCTCTCTCTCTGTGTGTCTCTCATGAATAAATACATTTTTAAAAATCTTTACAATATACTAAGCAAGGAAAAGCAAATTGTAAAATGCTATTA
The DNA here is from genome assembly GCF_905146905.1 of Nyctereutes procyonoides. Taxonomy (NCBI): domain Eukaryota; kingdom Metazoa; phylum Chordata; class Mammalia; order Carnivora; family Canidae; genus Nyctereutes; species Nyctereutes procyonoides. The sequence continues at coordinate 28,986,562 of NW_026575049.1, read as the reverse complement.
TAGCAGAATTTCATTTATTTTTGTGCAGTGTTTGTATATCTCTCTGGTGTGTGTGCATGCATGCCTATATAGAGGCAGAAAATGAAGTTTAAAAGGCATTGTATTAAAGTGTAAATAAGATTTATGTCTTGGTAGAAGGATTGTGACTAATTTTTTTCTTCTGCTTATCTGTGTGTCTAACACATGTATCACTTGCATAATTTATCAAAAGTAGAAGAAAATGACTCGCTTAGATGTCACCTCTTCTAAAATGTCTTCCCTGACCCTGCAGGCCAGTTAGGTGCCTATCCTTTGTATAATCACATCATCTTTCCCTTATCTCTTTCCCACACTAGATTTTAATCCTCCATCCACTGGCTGTTTCCTCTGCCCAGGCTGGAAGCTGCCTGAGAACACATAGGGCTGTGCCTTCTTTGTCTCTGTGGACCTGGAGCTAAACAGCCTGGCATAAAATGACTATTTACTGAATACCTGAGGAGGATTCAGCATCTGTTTCCTTATCTGTAAAATGGATATAATCACAGGATATTCTTTAGCCCCAAGAACTGTTGTGAAGACCACAGGAGACCCAGACCTCAAGTTGTTTTCTAAACTGTTAAGTAGGGCCACCTGGGGGATCCCTGGGTGGCGCAGCGGTTTGGCGCCTGCCTTTGGCCCAGGGCGCGATCCTGGAGACCTGGGATCGAATCCCACGTCGGGCTCCCGGTGCATGGAGCCTGCTTCTCCCTCTGCCTGTGTCTCTGCCCCTCTCTCTCTCTCTGTGTGTGTGTGACTATCATAAATAAAAAAAAAAAAAAAAGTAGGGCCACCTGGGTGGCTCAGTGGGTTAAAGATCTGACTCTTGATTTTGGCTCAGGTTATGATCTCAAGGTTATGAAGTCGAGCCCAGCATCAGGCTCTGTGCTAAGTGCGGAGCCTGATTAAAATTCTCTTCCTCTCTCTCTCTCTCTGCCCCTCCCACCCTTCCTCTCTAAAACAAAAACAAAATAAGTCAATTGCTAAGTAGTATGCACTTACGGGTAGAGCATTATTGATAATGTTCATTTCCATTTTCCTCATATCTCCAGCCTCCTGGCACCACCTTCTCCAGGGAACTGAGGTCGCTAAGAAGATGGAAGGCCTCTAATGGCCAGGTCCTGAATTCTCTCCTCCCTATCCACTAGCCTAGATGCTTCCTCAACTCAGGAAATCCTCCCACCGGCAATCCAGCCTGGTAACTCCTCCTCTATCTCCCAAGAACCTATATCCTTGATAAATTTTAGGAAAATATTTCATCTATTTTGTCTAAGAACTAAAATAACATTATGATTAGTATAGAAAATATTAAAAAGAGAAAATTTGAATTACCCACAAACTTACTACCACATTATCGCAACTATTAACAAACCTTGTGGCTGGTTTCCTTCAAATCTGTATACACACACATACATATTTTCACAAAATTGAGAGGTCCACATATACACATGGTCACTTGATATATTACCAAGGTGCCACTGCAAATAACTGAAGAGAAGATGGTCTTTTAATAAATGATGCTGGGTCAATTGCATATCTACATGTGGAACCATGAATCTTGACCCCTACCCTCACACCATTTATGGAAATAGTTCAGGATACATCACAGTCCTGAATATAAAAAGCAGATAGCATGGGGATCCCTGGGTGGCTCAGTGGTTTGGCACCTGCCTTCAGCCCAGGGCTTCATCCTGGAGTCCCAGGATCGAGTCCTGTCTCGGGCTCACTGCATGGAGCCTGCTTCTCCCTCTGTCTGTGTCTCTGCCTCTCTCTCTCTCTCTCTCTCTCTCTCTCTCTGTGTGTGTGTCTCATGAATAAATAAATAAAATCTTTAAAAAAAAAAAAAAGCAGAGAACAAAAATTCTAGAAAAAGGCATAGGAGAATTTCTCCATGACCTTGAAATAGGCAAAAATTTCTTAAAAAGTATAAACAATAAGAAAAGAATGTTAAATTGACCTTTTTTAACAGATTTTTTATTATTTTTATTATTTTTTAACATATTTTTTATTATTTTTTTAAAGATTTTATTCATTTATTCATGAAAGACACACACACAGAGAGGCAGAGACACAGGCCGAGGGAGACGCAGGCTCCATGCAGGAAGCCCAACGTGGGACTTGATCCCAGGACTCCAGGATCATGCCCTGGGCTGAAGGCAGGGGCCCAAACCGCTAAGTCAGTCAGGGATCCCCAATAAAATATTTAAAAAAATATTCAGGGACCCCCCAGGTGGCTCAGTGGTTGAGCATCTGCCTTTGGCTCAGGGCTTGATCCCAGGGTTCCGGGATCGAGTCTCACATCAGGCTTCCTGCATGGGGCCTGCTTCTCCCTCTGCCTGTGTCTCTGCCTCTCTGTCTGTGACTGTCATGAATAAATAAATAAAATCTTAAAAAAAAAGTTCATAGCAGCTTAAAATAGCCAAAAACTAGGGGGAAAAAAGTATATCAATGGTAAGAAGAATATATGCATTCTGTTCATTCAATGCACTAACACAGGAAAGGAAAGAACAAAGTAGGGTTAGCATGTAAAAAAATCCAAATGTCCATGAACTGATGAAGGAAAGAACTAAATGTAGCATCTTCATATAACGGAATATTGCCTGCTACAACATGGATGAGCCTTAAAAATATGCTAAGTGAAAATAGCCCGTCACAAAAGAGCACACTGTATAACTTCATGTATATGAAACGTCCAGAACAGGCAAATCTATAGACATGGAAAACAGATTAGTGGTTGCCAAAGGCTGGGGAAAGGAAGAAATGAGAAGTTACTGCTAATGGCTAGGAGGGTTGGGTTTTTCAGAGTACTTTTTTGTTTCTTTGTTTTTTTGAGGCAATGAAAATGTTCCAAAATTGGATTGTGGTGATGGTTGCACACTCTGTGACTATGCTAAAAGCCTACTGAATTGCATACTTCAAAGAGCTGGGGTTTTTTGGTGGGTTTTCCTGTTGTCGTTTTGTTTTGTTTTGTTTTGTTTTGATTTGATTTTAGACAGAAAGAGAGAGTGTGAGCAGGGGAGGAGCAGAGGGAGAAGGAGAGAAGCTCCTGCAGACTCTGTACTTAGGGCAGAGCCCAACACAGGGCTTGATCCCCAGACCTGAAACCAAGAGTCATGACCTGAGCTGAAACCAAGAGTCGGGTGCTTAACAGACTGAGCCACCCAGGTGCCCCCTGAATTTTATACTTTATGTATTTATGTGTGTATTTATTTTTACACAAGCTCCATGCCTGATGTGGAATTTGAACTCACAACACTGAAATCAAGAGTCACAGCTTCTACCAGCTCACCCAGCCAGGCTCCTTCTCCCCACCACCCACTCTTTAAAAAAAAAAAAAAAAAAAACTACATTTATTTGTTCATGAGAGACACAGAGAGAGGCAGAGACACAGGCAAAGGGAGAAGCAGGCTCCCTGCAGGGAGCCTGATGTGGGACTTGATCCCAGGACCCTGGGATCATGCCCTGAATCAAAGGCAGACGCTCAACCACTAAGCCACCGATATGTGACATATCTCAATCATGCTGTTGTTTTGTTGTTTTTAATGAATGAATCTCACAGACATACTGTTGAGTAAGAGTTTAGATAAGAAAATAAAAACTAGGGATCCCTGGGTGGCGCAGTGGTTTGGCGCCTGCCTTTGGCCGGGGGCGCGATCCTGGAGACCCGGGATCGAGTCCCACGTCGGGCTCCCGGTGCATGGAGCCTGCTTCTCCCTCTGCCTGTGTCTCTGCCTCTCTCTCTCTCACTGTGTGCCTATCATAAATAAATAAAAATTAAAAAATATAAAAAAAAAAAAAAAAGAAAATAAAAACTAGGGGATCCCTGGGTGGCTCAGCGATCCTGGAGTCCTGGAATCGAGTCCCGCATCAGGCTCCCTGCATGGAGCCTGCTGCCTGTGTCTCTGCCTCTCTCTCTCTGTGTGTCTCATAAATAAATAAATAAATAAATAAATAAATAAATAAATAAATAAAATATTTTAAAAATAAAATAAAATAATAAAAGCTACCGTGTGAGTCCATTTATGTGAAGTTCTAAAATAGGCAAAATCAATCTTTAGTGACAGAAACCAGAATGGAGGTTCCTGCTGCAGAGTTTGTGAATGGAAGGGGCCCACAGAGCCTTATGGAGTATCGGAATGTTGTATATCTTGATCTGGTTGGTGATTACTTTGGGTTTACACCTGTAAAATTTATTGATTTGTACACTTAAGAGTTGTGTGCTAGGCTTACTATAAATTATATTTCAGGGGATCCCTGGGTGGTGCAGCGGTTTGGCACCTGCCTTTGGCCCAGGGCGCGATCCTGGAGACCCGGGATCGAATCCCACGTCGGGCTCCTGATGCATGGAGCCGATGGAGCCGGCTTCTCCCTCTGCCTGTGTCTTTGCCTCTCTCTCTCTCTCTCTCTCTCTGACTATCATAAATAAATAAAAATTAAAAAAAATAAAAAGCATCTCTCTTTAAAAAAAATTATATTTCAATAAAAAGGAAAACAATAAAATAAAATTGGAGCAAAATATAAATAATCGGTAAAGATGGATACAGTATGAGAGTCCTTTGTACTACTCTTGTGATTTTCTATATTTCATTCTTTTTTTTTAAGATTTTACTTATTTATTCATGAGAGACAGAGAGAGAGAGAGGCAGAGACACAGGCAGAAGGAGAAGCAGGCTCCATGCAGGGAGCCCAACGTGGGACTCGATCCCAGGTCTCTAGGATCACACCCTGGGCCAAAGGCAGCGCTAAACTGCTGAGCCACCGGGGCTGTCCTTATTTTTTTTTTTTTAAGACAGTAAACAGACTACCTCCCTGAACAGGGAGCCTAATATGGGCGCTTGAACTCACAACCCTGAGATGAAGACCTGAGCTGAGATCAAGAGTCAGACACTTAATTGACGGAGCCACCCAGGTGCCCCTCTGTAAGCTTTTTAATTATATAAAATTAAAAGTTACAAATAACGTAAAGAATTACAATTTGAATTATACTCTATATATGGTTTTGTATTCCTGCTAATTATTTTTCTCCTCAACATCTTGGCAGCTCACCCACCTACAAGCATACTTTGGATTCCTCTGTCTTAAAAGCAAACCAGAAAATGGACTGTTACCTAAAATATACAAAGAATTCTTAAAACTCAATAATAAGAGGATGACATGATTAAAAAATGGGCCAAAGAACTTAACAGACACCTCACCAAAGAAGAAACACAGATGGCAAAAAAACATATGAAAAGTGCCATCATGTCATCAGGGCAATGCCAATTAAAATGAATTCTTACTACATACCTATTAGAATGGCCAAATTCTAGAACACTCAAAACACCAAATGCTGGCAAAGATGTGGAACAATAGGAACCCTCATTGATTGCTGGAAGGAATGCAAAGCTGCTTTGGAACGCAGTTTTTGGCAATTTCTTACACAACTAAACATACTCTTGGGGAGCCTGGAGGCTCTGTTAAGCATCTGCCTTCAGCTCAGGTCATGGTCCCAGCGTGGAATCAAGCTCCGCAGTGGCCTCCCTGCTCAGTAGGGAATCTGTATCTCCCTCTCCCTCTCTTGCATGCTCTCTCTCTCTCTCAAATAAATAAATAAATAAATAAATAAATAAATAAATAAATATTAAAAGAACAACAACAATAAAAAACTAAGCATACTCTTACCATAAGATCCAGTAGAGAAAAAGATGTTTACCGCAGCCTTATTCATAATTGCCAAAACCTGAAAATAACCAAGATGTAGGTGAATGGACAAATGGTACACCCAGACAATGGAATATTACTCATCACTAAAAAGAAATAAGCTATTGAGTCATGAACAGACATGGAGGAAACTTAAATGCATATATCACTAATTGAAAGAAGCCAGTCTGAAAGGGCTACATTCTGTGGGATTCCAACTATATGACATTCTGAAAAAGACAAAACTGTCAAGATAATAAACAGATCCATGGTTGCCAGGGGCTGGGGGAGGGAGGGATGAACACAGCCCAGACAATTCACAGGGCAGTGAAATACTGTCTGGTGCTCCAGTGGTGGATACATTCCACGTTCCCCCTCGCTCTCAACACCGATTTCTCCAGAGCGTGAGTGGTCTGCATCAGGCCCTCAGATCTCTCACCTTGCTCTCACTCACCTTCAGCCCCTCCTCTCTCTAAACTCCTCAGAGATCAGCGAAAGCTGCATGTCTCACCCAGGTCTCACCTTCCTAGACAGCATTTGAAACTAATCAAGATCCCCTCCCACCAACAGAGACTTTCTAGAAACTTCCCAGAGGGACCCATCACCTTCCTTGTTCTTCCTTCCACAAGGGCTGGCGCCTCTACCCCACAGCCAGGGTGGACACTCAGCTTGAAGGCACAAGGTTTGGGCTGGGTCTGTTTATTAAAGAAGGTGTTTCATCCAGCTAGCTGGTACCTGTGTAATACCTGTTATTCAGGGGGGTTTTTTTGCGTTTTTTTATAATAATTTTTTTAAGAATTATTTATTTACTTAATTAATTCCTACACCCAACATGGGGCTTGAACTGATGACCCTGAGATCAAGACCTGAGCTGAGATCGAGTCAGATGCTTAACCAATAGAACTGCCCAGGTGCCCTTTGATCAGTGGTTTCAATAACGGCTCCACCAGAGGCTCACATTTATTCTTTTACCATGTTCCGGGCACTCTGCTAAATGCTTTATTTAAGCCTTAGCTCAGTTAATCCTCACAACCACTGTGAGGGTAGATACAAACATCATCCCCATTTTACAGATAAGGAAGCGGAGGCTCAGGCCAGTTGGTTGGCTTGGGAAATTCACACACCTACCAAGCGGTAGAGGTGGGGAGTAGCCCCCGGTCTGTGGAACATCAGCTCTCCTCCTCTCCCCCCTCTCCATCTGTGCCCTCTGTCCCGGGGCTCCTAACCAACCCCCCTACTTTCACATATCATCTCTGTGGGAACGACTTCCACATCCATACTTCCAACCCCAGCCTTATCCTGACATTGGGTCTATTTTTTAATTTGTTTTTATTGGGGCACCTGGGTGGCTCAGTGGTTGAGCATCTGCCTTTGGCTCATGTCATGATCCTGGGGTCCTGGGATCGAGTCCCACATCGGGCTCCCTGCATGGAGCCTGCTTCTCCCTCTGCCTGTGTCTCTGCCTCTCTCCGTGTGTCTCTCATGAATAAATAAATAAAATCTTTAAAAAAAAAAAAAAAGGCAGTAGAAATAGCTCTTCCTTTTTTTTTTTTTTTTTTTTTTAGCTCTTCCATTTTGAATTCTTTGGGGTATGTACTCAGAAATAGAATTGCTTAAAAAAAAAAGAAATAGAATTGCTTGATCACATGGTCACTCTACTTTTTTTTTGGGGGGGGGCGGTATTCACCACAGTGTTTTCCACAGTGGCTGTACCACTTTACCTTCCCAGCGGTGCACAAGGACCTCAGGTTCTCCACATCCTCCCAACAATTGCTATTTCCTGGTATCTTTTTCCATAATGAAAAGATGTATTTTCAACAAAGGAGATATGTACAACAGGAAAATAGGTGAGATTTTTCTGGGGCTTTTTTTTTTTTTTCTGGGGCTTTTTTGACTGTAGCCATCCTAATCTATGTGAAGTGGTACCTCATCGTTTGGACTGGCATCTCCCTAAAGATGTGTGATGTTGAGCATCATTTCATGGGCTTATTGGCCATTTGTATGTCTCATTTGGAGAAACATCTACTCACATCCTTAACTCATTTTGGTGTTAACAGTTGTCTACAAGTTCTAGATATTAATCCTATATCAGATACATGATTTGGGACACCTCGGTGGCTCAGTGGCTGGAGCATCTGCCTTCAGCTCAGGTCATGATCCCTGGGATCCTGGGATCCAGCCCCATGTTGGGCTCCCTCTCTCTCTGCCTGCCACTCTCTCTGCTTGTGTTCTCTTTCTCTCTCTCTCTCTCAAGTGAGAGAAAGAGAGAGAGAGAGTATAAGCGAGGTGAGGGACAGAGGGAGAAGCAGACTCCCCAGTGAGCAAGGAGCCTGATGCAAGCCTCATCTCAGGACTCTGGGATCATGACCTGAGCCAAAGGCAGATGCTTCACCAACTGAGCCACCCAGGTGCCCCATAAGTAAAATACTTTATTAAAAAATTGTAAGATTACAAAAAATTGTAAGATTCTCTCAGGCTGTGGGTTGCCTTTTTACTCTATTGATAGTAGATTCTGATGCACAAAGATTTTTTACTTTCATCAAGTTTAATCTGCCTATTTATTTTAAATATTTTATTTATTTATTCATGAGAGACACAGAGAGGGAGAGGCAGCGACACAGGCAGAGGGAGATGCAGGCTCCCTGCAAGGAGCCTGACCTGGGACTCGATCCAAGGACCCCGGGATCAGCCCTGGGCTGAAGGCAGGCGCTGAGCCGCTGAGCCGCTGAGCCACCCAGGGATCCCCTAATTTGCCTACGTTTTTGTTGCATGTGTTTTTCAATCTTTTTATCTTAACCAACATTATTTTTTAATACTAGAACAATACATCCTAGACAGACAAAATACCTTGGGATGGATATATAAGAAGTGAGTGACATGGGGGGTTTTCTTTGAATTGGGTGGCTAGGAAATTGGGGTGGAAGATTTTTCATTGAAAAACCCTTTTATATCTCTTACGTTTAGACTAATTTGAATGTATTATCTATTTATAAATCAAATTTAAATATAAAAACAGGGCGTGAGCCTGGGTGGCTCAATGGTTGAGCCGCTGCCTTCAGCTCAGATTGTGATCCTGGGGTCCTGGGATCCAGTTCCACCTCGGGCTCCCTGCAGGGAGCCTGCTTCTCCCTCTGCTTGTGTCTCTCATGAATAAATAAATAAAATATTTTTAAAAATTAGAAAACATATGCTACACATTAACATCTACATATAAAATAAAACAAACTCATTTTTAAGTTATAAAATATTTTTAAAAATACAGAAAAATTTCTAGATTACCTATAGTTCTCTTACCCAGGTGCTTCCCTCTTGTTCAGTGTCTAATGATGAACTCCCACCATCCTGGTTCTTGCCAAACCTGTCTGTGCGCCTGGCTTCCAGCTCTGCTCACATTTCCAGCCTCTCCATGCCAACCAGGCCCAAACCCAGAGACCTCCCCTGTCCTCCCTCTTCCCTAGAAGCCTGCAGGCATCCCAAGACCATCTTTCCCAGGCTTCCTTTCCTTCTCCCTGGACTCTCACTGCCTTCTGTCACTTGCCCTTCCTTCCTCCCCTCTAGACAATGACCTTACCATCACCTGTCTCCTCCCTCTCCCCCTCCCCCCTATTTTCCACATCCTGACTTGATTGTTGTGAAACACAGCTATAAGCATCAGCTCAGCCCAGCCTTACTGAGCTCTTGTGTGCGGGCACAGTGGACACAGAAGCACTTGGCACAGAGATTGGCTTATTACATCCTCATCTCAGTCCTTTGATGTGGGTACTATTATTCTCTCCCATTTCCCAGATGAGAAAACTGAGGCACAGAGGAGTCAAGTAATTTGCTTAAGACTACAGTGGATCTCTCAGATGCTAATAACATTGTAATTATTATTTGTTCATTACTCTCAACAACCCAATTGTTATTTTTTTTTCCTCCTCATTTTACAGAGGAGAAAACCAGAGCACAGAATGTTAAGACTTGATCGAAGTCTTTGGGCCAATAGGTAGCAAGGCTGGGGTTTGAATCCAGATGTTCTGGCTGCACGAAAATCCCAAACCTCTCACCTGGCTGACTGCCCTGGCCCTCAAAGACCCAAGAAGGCATCCTGCTGCTTCTCCAGCCTTCAAGAACCTTCCTAGTGCTTTCTGTGTGATGCCCAAACCGCTAGCCTGGTGGCCTGGGCCCCGTGCATCCTCCCACCTCCCGGTGAGCCCTGTCTCTCCCTGGTCCTCTGCAGGGTCCTCTACCCCAAGCCGCGACTGTTCCCTGCACTCTGAACCAGCCACTGCCACGCTGCTGTTCTCATTCCTTTTCTGCCAACTCTGGCCCCGGGGCCCCCTCCCACCCTCAGGACCCCAGGTCCCTAGGGAGAGGTGACTTCTCCCTCCACAAACCTACAGCATGTTTGCATCTCTCTGAGGGCGCCTCTTCCTTTCTGTCCCGTGTCTGTCTTGTGCCATCTGGGTCAGAATCCATGGTCTGGGGCCCCTGGGTGGCTCAGTGGTTGAGCGTCTGCCTTGGGCTCAGGGCGTGATCCCAGGGTCCTGGGATCGAGTCCCACATCGGGCTCCCCGCAGGGAGCCTGCTTCTCCCTCTGCCTGTGTCTCTGCCTCTCTCTCTCTCTCTCTCTCTCTCTCTCTCATGAATGAATAAATAAAATCCTAAAAAAAAAAAAAGAAAAAGAATCCAGGCTCTGCCACTTACTGAACCTGTCTGTGCCTCAGTGTCCTCATTTGTAAAATGAAGATGATAGATGATAGTCATTGCTAAGCTGGGCTGTGTGTGAGAATAAAGAGGATCTGTGTCAAGCACCCACAGCACCACGCAGGGTGAGTGCCAGAGGGGTGCTATTATGATGATGATTGCCTGTCTTCCTAGCTTATCTCCACTAGGAGATATTCCCTGAGGGCTTATTATTTGCCAGGCCCCGTGGCAGGGGTGGCAGGGGTGTTGGCTGACAACCCGAGATCAACAAGGGCTGACAGGATGGCCCAGTAGTTGTGGCCGAGCCACCACACTGTAGGGTGCCGGGGGGCAAAGGGTGGCTTCTGGGGGACAGGGGAGGTGTTCAGCACAGGCAGAAAAACTGGGCACAAGGCCCAGTGGGGAGAAGACACAGACTGTGTGGGACCCTGAGCGGCCCAGTGTCGGGGTGAGAACAGCCAAGGAGCAGGGGGTGTCGGGAGTGGCAGGGGCCTGCTACAGAAAGCGGGGGTCTGGCACCAGACGCATGGCAGCAGCATCCTCACTTGGGAGCTTCTTAAATGCAGAGTCTCAGTACCCAGCCCAGACCCACTAGAACACAAACTGCATGGTCAAAAACCTCACCCCACCCCACCCACCCACCCCTGCGGTGGTTCACATCATCGTGACCTGAGCCGAAGACAGACACTTGCACTGAGCCACCCAGGTGCCCCCCTACGATTTATATCTTCAGTATAGGCTCCACCAGCCTAGGGGGCTCCAGGTCTTCACTCGAAGGTCTACACATCCCCCTTTCTCTTGAGTCTTTCTTTGAGTGTGATGAGTCCCTCAGGAGGCCCCTCAGACCCTCCCCATGGGGCAGATGGCCTCCCCCGAGCTCCCACCGCACCCTGGGCTTGCTTCGACCATGGGACCCTCATGCCCTCAGCTTGCCTGCCTCCGGACAAGGAGGCCAGGAGCTTCTGAAAGGCAGATCAGTGCTTTGTTTGTGCTTCTATCCCCAGGACCTGGTGTGGTTAAATGTTTGTGGAGTGAATGAACAAATAAATAAGCTAATAAGATTAAAATAAGAATATATGTGAAAGCAGCACACAAAAGCTGGGAAATACAATTATCCATTTGTGTATGGTATTTTCTCACAGATGGATGCTGGAGAATAAATAACCACGCTTCTGGGTTTTGGGGTTCTTTGGGGTTTTTTGACAGCTTTATTGAGATATAACTCACATACCATACATTTTACTCAAAGTATACAGTTAGTTCAGTGGTTTTTTTCAGTACGTTCACAGGGTTATGCAACCATCACCACTGTTTAATTCCAGAACATTTTGATCACTCAGAAAAGAAAAAGAACCCATATCCATTAGCAGCCAGTCCCCATTTCCCCCCTACCTTCCCCCTCAGCCTTAGGCAACCACTCATCTATTGTCTGTCTGTCTATCTTTGCCTATTCTGCACATTTCACATGAATGGAATCATGCAGTCTGTGGTCTTTTGTGTCTGGCCTCTCTCACTTGTCATGAGTCTTCAAGGGTCACGCCTGCTGTAGTCCATATCAGGCCCTTATTCTTTCCTGTTGGTGAGTGACACCCCACACTCTGTCCCCCCGCCCCCCTGCGTGTCCTTCACACAGATACACAGCATTTAGCTTGTGCAGCAACATTTTCATCCCATCTCATTGCCTCTTGACATGTTGGAGGAGGGTGGTACTCATCCCCATTTTGCAGATGAGTACAGTGAGGCTAGAGGGAGCACTTGTGACTTTGCCAGAGACCACAGTCTGTTCACCAGCAGTCATGACTCGAAGTCCTTCTGTGTGCCCTGCTGTCTCCCTCCACAATCCAGACTATAGCATGCGGCTCTTCTTCCCTCAATAACCCATTGTTCCTGGTGTCTACAGTGTCCTATGGCCACCAGGCCTTGGGCACACGGAAGTTGGGGTGTGTGCTCAACCGTTTTAAGCCTTTATTTCATCTGGGTTTAGAAGCCAAAGGTCCACCCTCTCCCTAGCCTCAGAGCAAACAGGCCATTTCTCCATCCTGGGTGTGGATGGTGAGGACACAGCCAGAGGAGACGATGCTCCAGAGGAGATGGTGCTCAAGGAGTCCTTGATCTCAGTCCACCCTGCCTGAGAGGGACCTGTCATACCTGCCCCAGTGTCACCCAGACCTCTCCATGGCCCCTTCCTTCTGCTTGCCACACCCCACCCTCCCCAGTCAGGAGGGCCTTAACAGCACTTAGCACACTGGGGTGTGATGTGTTTCATGTCTGCTCCCCCCAAACCTGGGAGCTCCAGACATGAAGAGTCCTCATCATTTCTGTAACACAGAAAGTGGCACTTAGTAGGAACCGGGCCAGTATTGGCGGGATAGATGGATGCATCTTCCCATGTTTTAATATCAGTGCCTACAAGGGGCACCTGGCTGGCTCAGTCAGCAGAGCATGAGACTCTTGATCTTGGGCTCAGGAGTTTGAGCTCCATGTGGGGTGTAGAGATTACTTTAAAAAAAAAAAGTAATAATAATAGTGCCTCCAATCTATTGCGTGCTTACCACAAGACATTTTATCCTGACAAGCAACCCTCTAATGTGGTATCTAATCTTTTCACAGAAAAGGCAAAGTTGACAGGCCCGAGATCACAGACAGCAAGAGACAGACCTGGGATTTAAATCTAGACCTATTTAGGGAGCCTAGGGGTAAGCATCCAATTCTTGATATCGGCTCAGGTCACGATCTCAAGGTCCCCAAGTTGGGCTCAGCTCCGCACACAGCAGGGAGTCTGCTTAAGATTCTCACTCTCCCTCTTTATAAGTTTTTATTTATTTATTTATTTTTAAGATTTTATTTATTTATTCATGAGAGACACAGAGAGAGAGGCAGAGACATAGGCAGAGGGAGAAGCAGGCTCCCTGTGGGGATCCCGATGTGGGACTCGATCCCAGGACCCCGGGATCATGACCTGAGCTGAAGGCAGATACTCAACCACTGAGCCACCCAGGCGTCCAAATAAATAAATCTTTAAAAACGAACAAACAAACAAACAAACCTAGGCCTATTTATCTCTCATCTATTTTTCACCACCAGCAGGTCCCCTCAAAGGGCAAGTGGGAATTTAGAATCAGGTTTTGGGAGTGGACGGTTTATTTTGTTTATTTAGAGATTTATGTATTTATTTGAAAGCGAGAAAGAGTGAGCACTGGAACATGGGGTAGAGGAGAGCAGTGCAGAGGCAGAGGGAGTAGGAGAGAAGCAGATGCCTTGCTGAGTTGGAGCCTGAGATGGGGCTGGATCCCAGGGCCCAGGCACCCTGGGAATGGATGACTTTTTTTTTTTTTAAAGGAAGACAAGGTTACCCAAAGCTCCTGAAATTTTACTCACCTGTGATCTCTGTTACGAGATGGAGATTGTACTTCAGGTATCAAGAGAGAGACCAGCTCAGAGGGGTTAAGTGACTACCAAAACACACAGCTCAGGGGGAGGACTGGAGCTCAAGGCCAGACTGCCTGTGTCCAGGGGCAGGCTCACTTCAGTACACCACAGTCACTGAACATTTATTCCACTTGGTGTTGCTCAGATGGAAGTCTCCGTTTCCACTGAGCAGCTTTAAAAGTAGGTGAAAAAATTCAAATCATGGAGAAATCAGCAGAACCCTCGTACATTGCTAGTGGGATTGTGAGAAGGTACAGCCACTTTGCAAAACAGAGTGGCCTAGCTCCTGATTCTACTAAACAGTTACCATCTGATCTAGAAATTCCACTTCTAGGATTCTACCTAGAAGAAATGGAAACGTATGTCCATACAATCACTCGTCACAGCAGCATTATTCATAATAGCCCCCCCAAAAAAGGGAAACAACTCAAATGTCCATGAACTGATGAATGGATAAGCAAAATGTGGCCTATCCATACAATGGGAAGTTATTTGACAGTAAAAAGGAATGAAATTCGGACACATGTTACAACATGAAGGAACCCTTCCTTCCTTCCTTTATGTGAAGGACGCTAGTCATAGAGGACCACGTATTGTATAATCCCATTTATATGAAATGTCCAGAATAGGCAAATCTGCAGAGTCAGAAAATATATGAGTGGTTGCCAGGGGCTGAGCGGAGGAGGGAACAGGGAGTGACTGCTAATGGGTATGGGGTTTCTTTTGGGGATGATGAAAATGTCCTGGAATTTGATAGTGGTGATGGTTGCACAGCTCTGCAACTATACTAAAAACCACGGAACTGTACACTTTAAAAGGGTGAATTTTATGGTATGTGAATTATATCTCAATAAAGCTGTTATAAAAAGAATACAAATAAATAAAAATGAAGTGACCTTTGCCTTTCCCAGGTATCTGAAGGTGAGAACCGCCAGCCGGTGTGCTCACCCCACGCCCATGCTGTGACGGGGCATGGCCTCCTCTGAGCACCCAGCCTGTACCCCGTGAAGCTAACTTTGGCATTTTTGACTTGTGGGAGTGTCTGTCAGCCTCTCTTCCCTGCAAGGGTGCATTTTTGACATTTGGCCTCATTTTACTTCTGTGCGGCAAAGGACTTTATGGTCCTAATGCATCCCTTGCTGGGAGATCAGGCCACGTGGTGCCACTTCCATCCCAACATGGGGAAGGCATCTTGGCAGCCCAGCCCAGCTGGGTGGCAATGGAATCAGGCTGACATCACAGGATTTCAGCCTTTCGGGGTAAATGCAGCTTGGACACCCCATGCTAAGTCAGCCGGAACAGAAAGACAAGCATGTGGGATCTGACACCCAGACATCTGAGTTTGAATCTCTGCCCTACCATCTACTAGCTGGGTGGTCCTGAGCATCCTCTTAACTGCCTGGGGCCTCCAAATGTTGCTCCTTTGAAAAACCAAAGGGGATGCTTTCAACTTCACAGTTGAAAACACTGAAGGGTTCCTGGCTATCTACACTTTGGGTTGTCTACTGAGCCCAGTGGCCTTAGCGTCCCGGGGAGCTGGCTAGAAAGGCAGACTCTCGGGGCCCCGGGCTTGACCCCTGAAATCAGAATCTACACCTTAACATCAGGCCCAGGGGATTCATATGAAGGTAAAATCTGAGAAGCACTCATGAGAATTCAATGAGACGAGGCAGGTGAAAACCTGGCACAAACTGGGTGCCACACACATGGATGTTAGTGTTTTATTGTTATTTAGAAAGAGGGCTGGCCTGAGCTCCCAACTGCCACTTCCTCGCTGTATGATTTTTTTTAAGATTTTATTTATTTATTCATGAGAGACACAGAGAGAGAGAGGCAGAGACACAGGCAGAGGGAGAAGCAGGATCACTGCGGGGAGCCCGATGTGGGACTTGATCCCAGGACCCCGGGATCACACCCTGAGATGAAGGCAGACACTCAACCGCTGAGCCACCCACGCGTCCCCTGGCCGTGGGATCTTAAGCCAGGCACTTGACCACTCTGGGGCCTTGGTGTTTCCCTGTTTCCCTGCCCCTTCTCACCAGAGTGGTTTGGTGGAGTTCATCTGATATAACTTGTGGGAAAGTGCTTTAAAAATGCGAGGGCTGTATGTGTACACAGTTCTCTTGGCCAATGTGGAGAGAGTGACTTGCAAGATTCTGGAGATAAGAGATTTGAAGCACTAGCCAGAGGGGCAAAGACCCGGGAAAGCAGACAAGAGCTCTGGCCCTCTAGAAGCCCCTCCACCTTGAAGTCATTGGATCAAAGGAAATGGGGACAAAACCACAAAATGCTGTCAAGCAAGACAGGGAGGTAAGGCAAGATAGGGAGGTAGTGGCAAGGTAAGGTGCAGGCTCCCAGCTGGGGCCTCCTTGCAAATGGGGCACAGGTATCAAGCCTCAGGTGGTGTGGGTGCAGAGGACAGAGGTAGCCCCTCCCATAGATGCCAATGTCTGATTTAGCTGGTCTCCAGGGGGCTGGAGATTCCTCCCCTGCTTACATACAGCCCCTCTCTCAGGGGGGCTAGCACACAGGATGTGCCAGGATGTGTTTTCTGAGAACCCTGCACATACTCGCTCCCGAAATCCTCACAACAGGTAAGATCTCTGTCAATGCCCCACAGTACAAATGAGGCCATGGAAGCACAAAGAGGTTAAGTGACTTGCCCGACACCACAGAACTAATAAGGGGCCAAGCCAGGCTTTTTTTTTTTTTTTTCCAAGTCCAGGCCATCTGGCTCCAGAGCCCCTTTCAGAGCAATGCTTCAACTGCATTGCAAAATAAGAGACTATGTTTTAGAGCAGTTTTAGATTCACAGAAAAATTGGAGATTTCCCATATAATCCTTCCCACGTGCACAGTCTCCTCCTGCCAGAGTGGTTGTGATGTTATTTATAAAAATGCACATATTTGGTCATTCAGGTAACAAAATATATTTCTCATATTTGCTTTTGGTCAGGTTCCAGTCTCATAGCTCCTAAAACCCTTGGAATCTCCTATAAGTGTTGACAGCCACAAAAGTGCCTTTTGTTATGTTAATGGTGACTTTTGGAAAGCATCCGAGGGTGGGCCTGGGAGGGGAGGGATGCTGGAGGCTGAATGGGGAAGCTAATGGCTGATGACCTAATCAGCTGTGCCTTTGTAATGAAGCCTCATTACAAAAATAATGTAATAAAAACCTGTAATAAAAACCCAAGAGGATGGGGTTCAAAGAACTCCTGGTTGGTGAACAGAGTGATTCCGAGAGTGATATGGAAGCTCCGTACCCTTCAGTAGGCACACCTCGCACCCCCTATGCGTCTCTTCCCTCTGGCTGTTCTCCAGTTATATAGCTTTTTATAAGAAACTAGTGATCTAGTGAATAAACAGGTTTCCTGAGGTCTACGAGCAGCTTTAGCAAATTAATGGAATCCAGGATGGGGTGGGGGTATCTCTAGAACCTCTGATCTAGATCCCATGGGTCAGAAGCACAGGTGACAACCTGAACTTGTGGTTGGCATCTGAAGCAGGGGTGGAGGGGAGGGATAGTCTTGTAGGATTGAGCCCTTCACCTGTGGAATCCAACCTTGTCTCCAGGTAGAAGCATCAGAATTGAGTTGAATTATAGGGCACTCAGCTGGTGTCTGGAGCATTGCTTGTTGATGTGTGGGGAACCCCCCCCGCCAAATACACACACACACATACTGACCTGATGGCCAGAACCCTTTTTTTTTCTTTTAAGATTTTATTTATTTATTCATGACAGAGAGAGAGAGAGAGAGAGAGAGAGAGGCAGAGACACAAGCAGAGGGAGAAGCAGGCTCCATGCAGGGAGCTCCACGTGGGACTTGATCCCAGGACCTGAGTCGAAGGCAGACGCTCAACCGCTGAGCCACCTAGATGTCTCAGACCAGAACCCTTGCAACACGGAATGAACCTACACTGACACATCATCATCACCCAGAGTCCATGGTTTACATTAGCGCTCACTCTTGGGGTTGCACATTCTGGGGGTTTGGACAAACGTATAATAACATGATTCCATCATTATAGTATCATACAGAATCTTCCCATTTCCTTAAAAATCCTGTGTGCTCTATTCAGCCCTTCCTCTTCCGTCCCCACCCCTACCCCTGCAACCACTGATGTTTTTTTTAGTCTTCATAGTTTTGTCTTTTCTAGTTGTCACATAGTTGGAATCATACAGTATGTATGTAGCCTCTTCAGATCAGCTTCTTTCACTTAGTAAAATGCACTGAAAGTTTCTCCATGTCTTTTCATGGCTTGGTAACACTTTTTTTTTTTTTTTTTTTGGTGCTAAATAATAGTCCATTTTCTGGATATACCACAGTGTATCTGTTCACCTGCTAAAAGACATCTTGGCTGCTTCCAGCTTTTGGCAATTATGAATAAAGCTGCTGTGAACATCTATGTGCAGAACTTTGTTTGGACAAGGGTTTTCACTTTTACCGTGTTTTAGCCTGGAGATGGAGATGGTTGGTTGGAGGCTGGCCTGAGGTCCATGTAGCCCAGAGATCAGGACTAGATGTGGTCTTCTAGAACCAGAAGAAGAAAAAGAAAGAGGAGAAGATGAAAGAGGAGGAGGAGGAGGAGAACTATTAAAACTGTAGTCCTGTTTATCAGTCCAGTACGGAGGTCTGAGGAATCAGGGTCACTGAGCAATTTCAGGTCTGCTGCCTTATTGGTTATGTTCCCGTAACAGCCCTCATCGCAGAGCAGTACGTGCTGGATACTGCAGCAGGTGCTTTACCATGGCCATGTCGAAAACAGCGTTCTTAGAGTTTTTGTTTCTTTACCCTCAAACCACCATATTTTATAGTACAAATATACTCATATAAATGAAACAGGTTTCCCCAAAATACTGTGATATCTTCTAATCTATTTCATTGTTTAAAATGCTGGTCATGACATTGACTTCAT
Source organism: Nyctereutes procyonoides (assembly GCF_905146905.1). Taxonomy (NCBI): domain Eukaryota; kingdom Metazoa; phylum Chordata; class Mammalia; order Carnivora; family Canidae; genus Nyctereutes; species Nyctereutes procyonoides. Next base: position 28,967,837 of record NW_026575049.1, on the reverse strand, counting down.
GGCACATTAATGGAAGTTTATTGACAGTGTAGCTTTTGGCATGTGATTGAACCTCCATAAGCCACCAGACATACCTCAAAATGTTGTCCTGAGTAGTAAGTGAGATAAGGTATGTGAAAAGTTTAACACGGGATCTTTAACACAGATGAGGGCCCAATCCAGGGTTGAACCCCAAGCCGGCTCTCCTTCCCACAATTCCATGCTGCCTCTCTAGAAGAGCCAAACTCACTGGGTATGGCTTTCAAAGGTTGTGCTACTGATTAGAGCTGTCATTTGGATAGAGGCCAGGTTCACCACTTCTGGCAAATATAAGAAGCTGTCCTCACGCTCTCCTGGACCAGTGACCATCTTCTCTCCCCTCTCCACTGTCCGATTTATCTTATTTATTTACTTTTTATTATTTGTAAGTAATCTCTACACCCAACATGGGGCTCAAATCTACAACCCCCAAATCAAGAGTCCCACGCTCCACTGACTGAGTCACCCAGGCACTCCTCCGTTGTCCAATTTAATTCAACATCCATTTGCTGGGCAGACTGGATGTATAGCTATTCCTCTTTCCTCTTCCTCAGTCTGAAACTCCAGCTACTGCACGGTGCCCTCCTTACTTTATTCAGATTGCTCCTAAAATGTCACCTCCACACAACCATCCCTAAACCACTAATCCAAATGAGGATCGGTTTCCCTGTCTACGGTAGCCCCTGTTTCCCGTTTTAGTTTTTTTCCAAGCGTTGTCACCACCTACCCAATGATAGAGTGTGTTGGTTTATCCATTAAACTCTTCGTCTTCACTAAAACATAAGTCAGGAGAGCAGGAATTCAGAGAGTTGGTTCCCTGGTCTATCCCCAATACCTAGCCTAGCTGCTGATGCAGAGCAGGGGCTCAATAAATGTTTGTTGAATCAATAAATGACACTGAGCCAAAGCCTGGGTGGTAGGATGATGAAACAAGGGGGACCATGGGGGGGCTGTGTGGGTGGACATTTTGACAATTGTGCTTGGACAAGTACAAACCAAGTGCCTGGAAGCACAGAGGAGGTAGAGATCAACTCTGGATAAGGGAGGGGGTGGAGTGATCCCAGAGGCTGGATAGATCTTCAAAGATGGAGTTGTAAGGAGAGTGTCTGTGTGAAGGCAAAGTGGGGACAGAAAGGTGGGTTGGGCACAGAGACCAATCTATGGGGCTATAGCTTTGGCTTTTCAGAGTTGATGGGCAGGTGGGAAGAGGCTAGAGCCGTTGTAGAGGGCTTTGAATGCCAGGCTAAGAAGTTTGGCATTCCCAAGTCTCTTACAGTGTCCTAAGAAGATCTCTCCAGGGGCAGCTGGGTGGCTCAGTTAAGCATGCCACTCTTGATCTCAGGGTTGTGAGATCAAGCCCAGGCTGAGTGTGGAGCCTACTTTTTTTTTTTTTAATTTTTTTTTAAATTTTTATTTATTTATGATGGTCACACAGAGAGAGAGAGAGAGGCAGAGACACAGGCAGAGGGAGAAGCAGGCTCCATGCACCAGGAGCCCGACGTGGGATTCGATCCCGGGTCTCCAGGATCGGGCCCTGGGCCAAAGGCAGGCGCCAAACCGCTGCGCCACCCAGGGATCCCCTGTGGAGCCTACTTTTAAAGGGGGGGAGGGACACCTGAGTGGTTCGGTGGGTGGTTGAGCGTCTGTCTGCCTTGGGCTCAGGTCGAGATGGAGGTGGGGGGTGGGGGGGTTGTGGGATTGTCCTGCATAGGGTTTCCCCACAGGGAGCCTGCTTCTCCCTCTGCCTGTGTCTCTGCCTCTCTCTCTCTTTGTGTGTCTCTCATGAGTAAATAAATAAAATCTTTAAAAGAAAAAAAAGATCGATCCATTTATCTGTATCTACACCTGTATATCTATGTCTGCACACACGTGGAACACATTTATATATGTACACCCTATGAGAACCTACTAAAACATAAAATTTAAATACATATGTACAATTTTAAGTTAAATATAAAATTTAAAATAATACATATTTTTCATTTTATTTTAAAAATAATTTTGGTCTTGGGACACCTGAGTGGCTCAGCGGTTGAGCGTCTGCCTTTGGCTCAGGGCATAATCCCGGAGTACTGGGATGGAGTCCCACATCGGGCTTCCTGCATGGAGCCTGCTTCTCCCTCTGCCTGTGTCTCTGTGTCTCTCATGAATAAATAAATAAAATCTTAAATAATAATAATAATAATAATAATAATAATAATAATTTTGGTCTTCTTTTAGTTATTTTTTTAGGTAGTCTCTACCCCCAGTGTGAGGCTCGAACTACAACCAGGAGATCAAGACTCCCATGGTCTACCGACTCAGCGGGCGTCCCCCCAAAATAATATATACACATATTTTTAAAATTATGTTTAAAATAAATAAATAAATAAAAATAAAATTATGTTTTAATAAACTCCCACGGTCCACAGTTGGGGCTTAAAGGCTTCAGGTTGGAAACCTCCCTCCCGTCCCCGCCCTTCCCCGCCTCACTCCCCCCCCCCAGCACCTCCCCCAGCAGTAACCGACCTCGCTCTGCTTTGCGAAGGTCCCGCAGATGCAGGTTTCCGGGAGGCCGCGCTTTGCGAAGCGGCTGCGTGGAGTGTAGGCGGTCCACGCCGCGGCCGCTGCGGGCGTCGGGCCCCGGGAGGCGGCCAGGTGGCCCTCCCGCCCCGCCCGGGTCCTGCGCTCCGCCCCGGCAGGTGCGTTGGCGGGGCCCGCCCACCGCGGCCGCAGGAGCCAATCGGGCACGTTATGCAAATCGCATCGAATTCGGCTCCTCCAGGTCGGCGGTCCCGACCCAGCGCTGAGAAGGCTGGAAAATCGTGGCCAAAAGAGCTTGGAAACCGCGGGAGCTGGAGAATTGGGGGTGGGGGTGGGGGTGGGCCGCAGGGACGTAGAGGGCACTGACGTCGAGGCTGGAAGGACAGCCAGAGGTCATTCCTCCCGGGCTCGGGGCTGCCCCGGCCCGCCCTGCGCGTCCTTCCTGCCCGGTGCTCACAGAGGCGATGCTGCGAAATCACTACCGGCGGACGCGGCCCCGTCGGAGGCAGGTCCAAGGCCTGGCTCCCGGGGGGGGGGGGGGGGGGGGGGGGGCAGGGGGCAGGCCCCAGGGAGCCGCGGAGCCCTGCATCCCTCCTGCCTGTGCCAATGGCTCGCCGCGTGCCTCTGGGCAACCCCGCCGCCTTGCGAGGGCCTCAGCCTCCCCACCTGGAAAATGGGAGTGATGACTCCACGCTCCTAGCGACAACGACAGGATCAGTGGGCTAGTAGAGTGACACCGCGGGAGATTCTGATCTCCGCAAGCCAGGGGCGCCTGGGGGGCTCAGCGGTTGAGCAGGTGCCTTCCGCTCAGGTCGTGACCCCGGGGTCCTGGGATCAAGTCCCCGCATAGGGCTCCCCGCAGCGAGCCTGCTTCTCCCTCTGCCTGTGTCTCTGCCTCTCTGTGTGTCTCTTATGAATAAATAAATAAAATCTTAAAAAAAAAAAAAAGCCTGATCTCTGCAAACCATGGTGCTTGACCATTAGAAGAGTATCACTTGGACGTTAGACCAGATGACCCGTTCCTGGTTTTCCCAGATTATTTGTGGTGTGACCTTGGGCAGGTCACTTTTACCTCTCTGACTCTAACTTTCTTTGACTCTAAAGTAAAAAAATTCCAAGGGCCATCATTAATGGCTTAATGAATTAAGGTTTAAAAGGCACTTGGCACAGGGCCAAGCCACAGTTCTAGAACCACAGGTCCTTCTGGAACTTCAGTTTCGTTATCTATATGCTGGATACAACGATAATGTCTTCCCTGCCTGCCCCACAGGATAGTCATGAGCCTTACACATTGTGTGACACTTTATAAATAGGAAAACATCATACCAATGGTAATTTGTGATATTGCCAGGCAGCCGGCACACTGGAAAAAGTGTAATGTTGGCCCTGGCTCTGCCTTTTATTCTCTGTGTGACCTTGCACGTGTTACTTTATCTGTCCAAAGGTCAGATTCCTCTCCTGTGATATACCAAGTTTATAGGATCACTGTGGACAATGGGAGGATGGTGTGTGGAGAGTGCCCACTATATGCCCAACACACAACACATTTTGATGAACAGTACCTATTATTACTAGCAAGTTTTTCTTTCTTCGTTTTTAGAGAACAGGGAGGGGTAGAGGGAGACAGAGAAGAATAAGCAGGCTCTATGAACAGCATGGACTGACCCAGGGCTCCCTCTCACAATCCTGAGAGCATGACCTGAGCCAAAATCAAGAGTCAAATGCTTAACCGCCTGAGCCACCCACGTACCGTACCGTACCAGCGGGTTTTCCTTTAAATGTCCCTAGATTCTATTTCCAGAACCGAGGGCCTGGGAGATAAGGGTGAGAACAAGACTTGCTTCTTACTGTACATCCTCCTGTGTCACTTGACTTATATTACAGTAATGCATCATTTAAAAAATATATAAAATTGAAACTAAAAAGGGAAATGCAATTAATCGTGTAAATGTAATAAAATAATGCAAATCAAAACAATGAATTAAAATGTAAAACTAGAGACTCCAGTGATGTCGTGGCACTTTGGGGAAAGAAACTGGTGATTCTCTGGGCCCTGGTACTGAAGACGCCGTCCGGGGTCCCCTGGCCCCTTCCTACCCACCCCTCCATCTGCTTTTTTCTTCCCTACTCTGGCAGGATGAGGCGTGCAGGCCTGGGTGAAGGAGAACCTCCTGGCAACCATGGGAACTATGGCTATGCTAACAGTGGTTATAGTGTCTGTGAAGAAGAAAATGAGAGACTCACTGAAAGTCTCAGAAGCAAAGTAACTGCTATAAAATCTCTTTCCATTGAAACAGGCCATGAGGTTAAACATCAAAATAAATTATTAGCTGAAATGGATTCACAGTTTGATTCTACAACTGGATTTCTAGGGAAAACTATGGGAAAACTGAAGATTTTATCTAGAGGGAGCCAAACAAAGCTGCTCTGCTAGATGATGCTGTTTTCATTGTCTTTTTCGTCATTTATTGGATTATTAAACTGAGGTAATGCAGGTAAGTGTGAGTTTGGAATTTGTTCCAATTTAACTGCAGTACCACTTTGGTGAAAAAAAAAAATCAGCATCAAAACAGTCCTAATTTTCAAATATTATGACTTTTTCCATTGAGGATTGCTGAATTTTACTTGTTTTGTAAATCCCCTTAGATAACACAGTGCTTAAAAAAAAAAAAAAAGATAACACAGTGTTCCTTGAACACTGTTGCTTAATGACTCATTTTTTGCCCCTATTTTCAGGGGTATTAAGGTGGCCTGAAGTCACTGTGGCCCTAATAATTCTTTTTCCTGTTGTTCGCTGTCAAATTAAATAGCCATACAAAACACTTCTGTTAGCATAAATGTAGGTTTATGTTCCATGTGAAGAAGCTTAGTGGGAAAATAACAGAATCCCTGGAGAGCCTGGTGCTGAACTCTTGAGGTAGTGAACAAGTTTGTGATGGAATGGTATATGTATTTTCCTAATTGTCATCAACCCTGATATTGTACTCCCCTTTCCTCCTGTATTTGGTTAAAATTGTAGGCTGATTTCCTTTTACCTACAGCTTTCCTCTAAAATTCTATGACATGACTCCTCTTTCCCCTCTGCCCATGACCTCATCCTTCACTAAAGCTTGTTACTTTGGCACATTTCCTGTAGGGCCCAAAACAAATGTATTACCAGTCCAGTTGTTGTTTTATATTAACTTTATACATACCATTGACTTGGCATATAATAGTTTTATGATTTTAGCTACTTAGGTAGGCCATTTGCTTGTCATTTGTGACAGAATAATGTGAAGCTAAAGTCATTGCTCAGCTCTGAATGGAAATAAAATTAACTGCCTCTGCTTTATTATGTGTTCAAAATAGATATTGAAAGTACTCGGACATTGGACTTGGGGTTAAATTGCTTTAATCTCTATGTTTATAGAAAGGAAAACAAAGATGGATAGAAAGAAATATTAAGATGTTCTTAAATACTCTGTATTGTGGGATCCCTGGGTGGCGCAGCAGTTTGGCGCCTGCCTTTGGCCCAGGGCGCGATCCTGGAGATCCGGGATCGAATCCCACATCGGGCTCCCGGTGCATGGAGCCTGCTTCTCCCTCTGCCTGTGTCTCTGCCTCTCTCTCTCTGTGACTATCATAAATAAATAAAAATTAAAAAAATAAAAAAATACTCTGTATTGTTACCATTTGGAATTTGCCCATTAATGGGCTCTAAAAATAAAATTTTTAACGAAAAAAATGTAAAACTAATTTTTAACCTCATGAGTAGAGGCCTTGTCTGAGATGAGAAGAAGCCCAAATGTGAAGAATAACCTCATGTCCACAAATCCCAGAGTTTACCACGGAGAGGCAGAGTCATGATTATTTTCTAAGATCAGTGGGAAAATTTCCAAACCCCAGCCAGGGGTCACCTCTGAGAGGAGTGACCATGCCTTGGCGTAAACATCCCCAAAGCTACTCTGAGGTCATGTTCCAAGGAGGGAGATGACCTGCATTTCCCTGAGCATCACAGGTATGCAGGACTCAGGGTGAGTCATTCCTCCCACCGGGCTTGCCCTCCAACCCCAATAAGGATGGATACCTCATTAGGGAGTATTAGCGTTCCCCCAACCCCAGGGCCTTACATGGGTACCGACTAGCCTTGGGATGTGCAGCCAATCCACACCCACACTTCTCCAACTGTCCTGGGATGCCTGGGCCTTGGACGGCCCTCCTGTTCTTCCTCCACTGGAGGCCACGGTCTCAACTGACTACCACCACTCTGCCCCGAGGGCTCCCATTCAGCTGGAAAGAGGCAGGAAGGAAGAGCATCATGGCCCAGGCCCACTCTCCCTCCTGTGTCCCCTGGCCCATCTGGACTGTGTGTGGCAGGGACCTTGAAGCTCAGGTTCTGTTTACAAATTACTCATCAAGGCGAGGGAGAGGACATAGACCTTCACCTGCCTCATCCTGGAAGGGACACAGGAAATTTTCACTCCCGACCTATTGGCCGGAGCCAGTTGTGGGCTCTGCCCATGGGGAAGGGTATGGGCCAGCGCTGGGAGGGTCTGGGAGATTTGGTGAGCGTCGCTGTGGCTGCCACAGTCCTTCTGCTCAACCTTTATTTATTTATTTTTTAAAAAGATTTTATGTATTTATTCATGAGAGACAGAGAGAGAGGGGCAGAGACACAAGCAGAGGGAAAAGCAGCCTCCCTACGGGGAGCCCGATGCGGGATTCGATCCCAAGACCCCAGGATCACGCCCTGAGCCGAAGGCAGATGCCCCACCACTGGGCTACCCAGGCATCCCTCTGCTCAACCTTTAGAGCAACATTAATTAACTTTAGAACCAGAGGACACTACAGTGGCAGGGACCTCAGGAGTCATCTCACCCTGTGACTTCTAACACATCAGAAATCTTTGGGTTGTTGTCAAAAATGCAGAGTCCTTGGTCCTACCCCAGGACTCCTGAATCAGAACAATCTAACATGGCGCCAGGGAAACTACATTTTTAAAAGCTTGCCAGGTAACTCTAGCAGCAGCCAGATTTGTGACTCACTAATAGGAGCCTATTCTTCTTTTACAGATGAGGGAACAGGCTCAGAAAGGGACTGTGACTTTCTCAGGACTACACAGGGAGTGAATGCTGGAGCTTGGACCAGAGTATGGGCTTCCAGGCCAGGGCTTTTACCACCTATCTCTATCTGCCCTGGCTTCTTTGTTTTTGTTTTTAAAGATTTTATTTTTTTATTCATGAGAGACACACAGAGAGAGGCAGAGAGACACAGGCAGAGGAAGAAGCAGGTTCCCCACCAAGCAGGAAGCCCAGTGGGGGCTCAATCCCAGGACCCTGGTATCACAACCTGAGCCAAAGGCAGATGCTCAACCACTGAGCCACCCAGGTGCCCCTGCTTCAGCTTCTAATAATAGTGCCTCAGTTCTCCTTTGGGGGTCACCAGTCACCTTTTCTCAGTTTCCCAGGTTCAAGTGGGGCTGACCCACTTCCCAAGTCTAAAGTGGGCCCATGACTCGGACCTGACCCATCAGAAGCTCAGGATATGTTGAGTTGGATTTGAGATCAAGCCTGGGAGGTGGGAGATAGCCCCAGGATGATGGCTGGAACTATGTAGAGAAAGAAACTCTCTTTGCACCGAGGTGCTAACTGGCTTGATGGGAGACTGGATAGCCAGTGGGTGGCTGTCTGCTTCATGTAGGGAGAGCCCATCTGAAAATAAGCCCTAAATGGAGGAAGGCAAGGCTGAGGGACAGAGAGGGACCTGACGGCGTCATCCCGTACCTGCACCCAGCTCTCCTGGGCTTTTCCCTGTGTGAGCCAGCAAATTCCCTCTGGGTTCCCTGAGGTTGGCCTCTGCCCTGCAAAGATCTGGGGGCCTGAGCACTGGGGTCCAGTAGCACCACCGGTCAGGAGATGAGCATCTACTGAGGGACATCTATGGAGTGCCAAGCGTGAGATGCTGATCGTGCCCCTCGTGAGCCCGGGACACTGGACCAACCCACAGGCAGAGCAAGGGGTGCCCAAGGCAGGGTTCTAGGTGGGCTGCTCTGACATCCGGGTCTCATTGGCTGTCCTCCCTGGCGGTTAAGCAGGGGAAGCATAATTATCTCTGAATGATGAAGAAAGCTAAGCTCAGAGAGATAAGGCCACTTGCCCAAGGTCACACAGGAAATGACAGAGCTGAGACTTAGCCCAGATGTTTCCATGGTCAGCCAGAGTGCTCGGCGCCCCCTTGGGCTGCTTCTCAGGGTTCTGCACTACCTGGAGGTGGAGCCCACATCTGCTGAGCATCTGCCGCGGCCCAGGCCCTCTGTGGTTTGCTCACGTTTCACACACAGGGTACCGAGGGTATGATCGGGATCACGACTCCGTGTGATAGTTGGTCAAATAAGGCAGAGGGCAGCTCACAAACTGCACTGAGGCCGTAGGGCCAGAGCATCAGGGTCGGATTCGGGGCCGGAGAGCCTGGATCTGGAGCAGTTTGTGGCCAGAAGGTGACCTTACTCCGTGCTCCACCACAGCAAGCAGACAGGAGCTTCTCCACCCCATGAGAGTGGCTGGAAAGAAACCAGTGTCTATGTGGGGTGTGCAGGATGCACGGGAGCCCCTTCTATTTTTTTAAAAAAATATTTTATTTATTTATTCATGAGAGACACAGAGAGAGAGAGGCAGAGACACAGGCAGAGGGAGAAGCAGGCTCCTTGCAGGGAGCCCAAAGCAGGACTCGACCCTGGGACTCCAGGACCATGCCCTGGGCCGAAGGCAGATGCTCAACTGCTGAACCTCCCAGGCATCCCACAGCAGCCCCTTCCAGAACTGATCACACAGACTTCCCTGAAATGGGCCCCGGCCCGAGTCCCACTGCAGGGAGGCCTCACAGAATGGCCTGAAAAGCTGGTGGGGTTTCTGCTGAGGCAGGAAACGTGGTTAGGAGTGCTCTCCGAACTTCTGTATATACCTCACGGAACTGAAAGCAGGGTCTCAAAGAGATATTTGCACACCTCTGTCTCTAGCAGCCTTATCCACATTGTCCAAAAGGGGGAAGCATCCCAGAGCCCCTCGACAACAGAGGGATAAACAAGATGTGCTCTACACACACTGGAATCTCATCCAGCCTTGAAGACGAAGAAAATACTGACACAGGCTATGAACCTGGAAGATGTTCTACTCAGGGAAATGAGCCAGTCACGAAAGGATAAATACCTACCTTAATTTTTTAAAAGGTTTTATTTATTTATTCATGAGAGACCCAGAGAGAGACACACACAGGCAGAGGGAGAAGCAGGCTCCATGCAGGGAGCCCAACATGGGACTCAATCCCAGGACCCGGGGATCACGACCTGAGCTGAAGTCAGATGCTCAACCGCTAAGCCACCCAGGGGCCCCAAATACGTACCTTATGATTCTACTTCTGTGAAGTACCTAGAGGAGTCAGCTTCATAGAGACAGAGAATAAAATGCCACATGGGGCACCTCATGGGCTCATGGCTAAGCGTCTGACACCCCATCTCAGCTCAGATCTTGATCTCAGGGTCCTGGGATGGAGTCCCACGTCCAGCTTCCATGCCCAGGATCTGCCTCTCCTTCTCCCTCTGCTCCTCCCCCTGCTCGTGTGCACTTGCTCTCTCTCTCTCTCTCAAACAAATAAAATCTTAAAAAAAAAAAAAAAGTGTCTCTCTCTCTCTCTCCCTTTTTTTTTTTTTTAAGTGACAGCTTCGTTTCAAACCGTAGCTCTGCCACTCATGAGCTATGTGACCTTGGGCAGGTTTCTTTCCCTTTCTGTGCCTCAGTTTCCTTACTTGTGAAATGAAAATAGTAAGAACACCTCGGTCAGTAAAAGGATGGTGGGGTTTCGATGCTTCCATACCAGCGAAGTTGCTCAGAGCAGCGCCTGGAACCAAACAAGCACTCAACGGTGTTGGCCAGCGTTATGTTCATGCTGGTCCCTGGAGCCAGGAAAGGAAAATAACGAGTCTTTCTTCTCTAGTCTCCCAGTTATTCCGCCAACCTAAGGACACTGAACTGTCTGCGCTTCAAGCCACAGGGTTGGCTCACAGGAAACACGAGCATCACGGCCACCCACTGAGAGGCTTCAGTGCTGCCCCGCCACCTGCTGCTGTGCAGCTTTGGGCCATTTCACTGACCTCTCTGTGCCAGATTGTCCTCACCCAAGAAACGGGTGAACTACTCCCTATCTCACAGGTGGAAGTGAGGATTAGGAGAAGGAACAAAAGTGCTCGGGCCTGGCCCCCCAGTAGGCACCCGCACAATCCACCCCCTTCTTCTCCCACTAATGCACAGCCAGGGGCCAGGGCGGTGTGTCCCCTCACTTCTCGGGCTGTTGCTGGTTTGTAAAGGACCCGAGAAGTGTTGTCTCCGAAAACTTCAGTCCCTGTGACCAGGATGAGAGCCATTAACAAAAGGCCACCAGCCCTCCAAGATTTTCAGAAGAGCTCTTGTCTTCCTTTTAGGGCCACAGATGGGGGTCAAGGAGATGGCCAGTGCGATAAATAAAGAGGAAGCAAAAATAAAACGAAAGAAGTGTTTGCTTTGAGATGAAAGTGCATTGCTAAACCCTAACCGCAGGGACTTGTGTACAGAAACCACATGGCAGGGATGCTCTAGAATGTCCCAAGCTGCAGTGGCAATGGCAAGACGGGCAGGCCGGGCCGGGCCAAGGAGGCAGGACCGGGACTCCTCGGGAGCAGCCCTGCCAGGCGCCCTGGAGTCTTCAGGCCCCGGTGCCATGATCTCTTGCAGTGGAGCCCCAGGCCTGAGCCATCCGCTGCTCCCGCCTCTCCCCCTCCTCTGGGGACTCCTCTGCCCATCTGGGCGTCTTTGCCTCCCACTCTCCTTGGTTTTGCTAACTCCGACTCATCCTTCAAAACTGTGTTTAGACACCAGGTCTGCTGGTGCACCGACCCCGCCCCACGCCCAGACCCTCACAACCCCCCAGGCCCATCTCTATGGCGATGACTCTCCCAGGCACATGGGTTATCCCTACACTTGCTTCTCTGCCCTACGAAGCTGCAAGCACTTAAGGGCAGACGTCAAGGACGTGGACTTGGAGCCAGACGGCCCTGGACTGAACCCCACTTCTGGCTCTGTGACCTTGGGTGGATGAATGAATCTCCTCCGCCTCCCACTCCCTTCTGTGTCTGTGCCAACCTCGCACCCTAGAGCTGGGGATATAACCACGGGATGGGTCTGGGCACCCATTTGGCCAAGTGGGAGACACACGTGAGCTGACGCTCCATTGATCACCTGATCTCCCCAAAGGCCCTTGCTCCGACTGGTGGATCATCGTGATGCTCTGGGTCTCCTGGAGTTCACGTTGGTGCAGAGCCAGAAAAGTCTGATGATTTCCTTTCTCTAACGTGCACTCTGGTAAATGGCTGCAAGTGCCCTTGGGGAATCCTGGGAGAAAGCTGTAGAGGGTAAGTTGATTTGTTTTTAATCTGTCTCTCTTGTCTCTCCTCTTTTCTTGAATATTTTATTTATTTATTCATGAGAGACAGAGAGAGAGACAGAGAGGCAGAGACACAGGCAGAGGGAGAAGCAGGCTCCCCGCAGGGAGCCCGATGTGGGATGCCATCCCGGGTCTCAAGGATCACGCCCGGGGCCGAAGGCAGTGCTAAACCGCTGAGCCAGCTGGGCTGCCCCCTCTCTCTCTCTTTTCACGGAGCTCCATTTGAAATCAGACTCAGTTACTTTATTTCTTCTTTACTTTCCGTTTGGTATATGTGTGCAGTGTCCATTTTTCTTTTCAGTCCTAAATTGGCTAAATTTCTTCTCCTGCTGGAGATACGACATGCCCAATTTTCAATGGCCCACACTGCTTTTTTTTTTCATTATTATCTTTTAAATTTTAATTCTAGGACAATTAACATACAGTGTTATATTAGTGTCTGGTGTACAATGTAGTGATTCAACACTTCATACAACAGCCCGTGCTCATCCTAAGTGTGACCTTAATCCCTATCACTTGTTTCCCCAATTACCCCACCCACCTTCCCTACAGGTGACCACCAGTTTTTCTCTGTAGTTAAAGGTCTGTTCTTTAGTTTGTCTCTTTTTTCTTTGCTCCTTTTTTTAAAAAAATATTTTATTTATTTATTTGAGAGAGAGTGAGAGAGCATGGGGGTGTGGAAATCAGAGGAAGAAGTAGACTCCTTGACAAGTAGGGAGCCAGACTTGGGACACTGAGCCTGACCTGACCCATGACCTGAGCTGAAGGCAGATGCCCAACCGACTGAGCCACCCAGGCACCCCCATTTGCTCTTTCTTAAATTCCACATTCGAGTGAAATCATACAGTATCTGTCTTTCCCTGACTTACTTCACTTAGCGTTACATTCTGTAGCTCCATCCACGTCATTGCAAACGGTAAGATTTCATTCTTTTAATTGCTGAATAATATTCCACTGTAGATACACACCACATCTGCTTTATCCATTCATCAGTCGATGGACACTTGGGCTGCTTCCATAGTTTGGCTATTATAAATAATGCTGCTCTAAACATAGGGGTGAAGAGGGTGACTTTTTGGCAGTGCAGTGGGGCCCCTCCTCAAGAACCAGTTCCCCTTTATTCGGGGTGTCTAAGCCGATTCATAAACGGGTTCAAGTCCAAGAACTGATTGAGGGCGGTGACTTTGTTTTGGTCAACCAAGCTAGTCTCTGTTCACTTGATAAAAAAGTCTTCCACTTCTTTAGACCAAATACAAATTCAGTCGCCCCTCCCTCCATTTCTTTTCTGGGGACACCAGAATCGACTAGCCAATGTCATTAGTCTCTGCGAGGTTAGACGGGTGTAAGTGGGTTGATGTAAGCAAAGCGCTAGAATGAAGCCTGCCATGCTGTATGCAAAATAGAGAGGGTTTTGGGGATCCCTGGGTGGCTCAGCGGTTTGGTGCCTGCCTTCAACCCGGGGCGTGGTCCTGGAGTCCTGGGATTGCGTTCCGGGATCAAGTCCCACATCCGGTTCCCTGCGTGGAGCTTGCTTCTCCCTCTGCCTGTGTCTCTGCCTCTCTCTCTCTCTCTCTCTCTCTCATGGAAAAATAAATAAAATCTTTAAAAAAAATAGAGAGGCTTTTTTAAAAAAAGATTTATTTATTTATTTTGAAGAGAGAGAGAGAGAGCAGGGGAAGGGGTGGAGGAAGGGGGAGAGGGAAAATCTTAAGCAGATTCCATGCTGACTGAGCCCAGAGCCCAATGCAGGACTTGAACTCACAACCCTGAGATCAAGACCCTACCAAAACCAAGAGTCAGATGCTTAACCACCTGCATCCTCAGGCACCCCAGTAGAAGGGCTTCGATCACTGTCATCCCTCTTGGAGCTCCTATGCCCCACAGCAAGCAGGCACTAGATAAATTATTACAAAAAGGCCAGAAAGGAGTCCTCTTGGCACATAAGCAGTGTTCCCCTATGATTTGGGTAAGACCGGAGGTCCTCAGGCATCCACCACCAGCCTCTCTTTATGGGGCCGAGTAGATTTCCGGGAAAGAACTCACTGGAAGCTAGAGTCCAAGGCGGAGGGTTGGTTTGAGGGTTGGCCAACAGCAGAGGGGAGTATTTTAAACACAGAGCAGAGCAGCCTGAGGTGTGACCCTCAGGTGATCTCCCCCGGCTTAGTTGTTTGTTGACGAGTATAGTCATTTGTTTTTATCCTGCTTCTAAGAAACTCTATCTACAGAGAGTTGAGTAGACCTGTCTGCAGGGTATAGCAACGATCTTTGGTGGTTTACGCAAGATTCTTTTCTTATTTATTTTATGCTTTCCTTCCTCCTTGGTTCCCATTCATCTTTCCCAAACATGCGTGAATCTTGCAAATTTTCTTTTAAGGATTTCTTGTATGTGTTTTATTATTTTTTTCCTTGCATGTGTTTTAATTTTCAAAAATTCAGTCTCACTCTGGAGTACCTGCGTGGTGCAGTCAGTTGAGCATCCAACTCTCGGTTTCGGCTGCTCTCAGGTCCTGGGATCAAGCCCCATGTCAGGTTCAGCTCTGAGCATCCAGTCTTCTTTTTTCTGCCCCTCCCCATCCACCTCTGTGCCTGCTTGTGCTCTCTCTGTGTCTTTGTCTCTCAAAAAAAGAACTCTTTTTAAAAAATCAAATCCAAAAAATAAAATAAAATAAAAAAATAAAATCCTTCTCTGTTTACTACTTTGAGATCCATCTCTCTGTGTTGCTGTATGCACGTCCTCCTGTTCCTTGTTGCTGCTCCAACTTCCCTAGAAGGGATCTGAGACATCTCAGCCCAGATTCTCTGAGGGATTTTTATGAGTGTTTCTCCAGATTACCCCGGGGTGGGATTTCTGGCTTATGGAAATCTGGCATTGCCCAGATTTGGTTTTGCCAGCTACTGCCTGGTTGCTTTCCAGGACAGCTGTGCCAGTGCTCATGTCTGCAACCGGGCTTGAGACCACTCATCTCCCCATGTTGTCACCACCGCTTCAGGGTACTGACCTCTCTCACTGCTGAAGGGTGTGAAGTGGTATCCCACTGTTTTAACCATTTTAATGGCTGTCTTCCCTCCCAGATTGTGCGTCTATGAGGCCGGCGGGTCCACACAGAAGGTACGTCTGTGTCCTTAACATTCTGCTCAGTGCCTGCCACACGAGGTAATTCAATTATCCCTTGAAGGGATGAGCAATGACTCTCCCAAGCCCCCCTCCTGAGCTCAAACTTGACTCCTGGGGAGGAGAGACATGACCATGAGTGAGTAAAATGGAAGAGCTGATCTACTAAGGCCTCAGAAAGCCACTGGTCAAGGGGAGTTCCCTAGGGACTCCCAGGCGCAGCTGGAGGGAATGTAAAGGAGTGGACGTTCCCACAGAGCCAGGGAAAGGGACTGGGTTGCAGACTGGTGTCTGTGTTCATCCAGAAGCGCTCTGCTGAGATCAGGGGAGACAGGCAAGAGCTGCCAGGCAGAAGGGGCCCTCCGCCCCCCACCACTGGGCAGACTTGCATATCAAAGGGAAACAGAACCGCTGCTGCCAGGTGGTGGTTGGACCAAATGGGCCTTGCTCACACGTTATTATAATGATGATTATTAAAATTTGGGAGGGGGGCACCTGGGTGGCTCAGGGGTTGAGCACCTGCCCCTGACTCAGGGCGTGATCCACGGTCTCAGGATCCAGTTCCACATCAGGCTCACTGCATGGAGTCTGCTTCTCCCTCTGCCTATGTCTCTGCCTCTCTCTCTTTCTGTGTGTCTTTAATGAATAAATAAATAAAATCCTAAAAAAATAAAATAAAATAAAATTCGGGAGAAAGGGTACCTGGGTGGCTCAATCAGTTGAGCATGCGATTCTTGATTTCGGCTCAGGTCGTGATCTCAGGGTCATGGGATGGAGACCCATGTTGGGCTCTGAGAGTGGCCAGGAGTCTGCTTGAGATTCTCTCTCTCCCTCTCCCCCTTCCCTCTCTCTCTCAAATAAATAAATAAAATATTTTTAGAAAATTGGGATAAAATGAAAGCCACATGCCTCTGAACTATTCCAAGCAGAAGTGGTGTTTGCACAGAAGCAATGGCTGTCCAGGGTCTGGGAGATACTTTTCTGAGGCTGGCAGCCTCAGTTTCTCATAAAATCTTTTAAAAAAATGAATAAAATGTATAAAAAATAAAAATGGTTTTAAGAAGCTTTCAGGTGAAGGTGTTGTGCTCTTAGCCCATCCTTTGAGCAGGGAAAAGAATGGGGGCAATTGGTAGGACAGGGATGGGGGTGAGATTTGGTTGCCCATCCTGCTTCCTAGACTGCCAGGATCTGAGTGACGGGAGCGTCAGGAGCAGAAGCTGTCTTGCCCTCACCTCGCCTCCCAGAGATCAAGGAGCTGAGGGGATGGGGATGCAAAGCTCGCTGCTTCAGCAAAGGGACAGTATTGGTTAGAGGGTGGACCAGGCTGCTGTCACAGAGCAGAAAACCCCGTTGCTTCAATAAGACAGAGATGTGTTTCTCTTTCACGTAACAGTCCAGGGAGGTGGTCCATCGCTGGCAGGGCAGCTCCCCAGTGCTGGGCGCCCAGGCTCCTTCTATTTTGTAGCTCAGCCATGCCCTTAGCCACAAAACTGCAAGTCATCTGTCATTCCAGGCAGAGGGAGGAGCGAGAGAGGGGACTGACGCATTCCTTTCCTATTAAGGACATGTGGTGGCCTGCCTCCAAGACTGTCCCCATGATCCCTGCCTCTTGCATTGTTCTTTCCCACACCAAATAGGGATGACTGTGTAACAAATAGGATATATATATATATATATATATATTTTTTTAAAGATTTTATTTATTTATTCATGAGAGACAGAGAGAGGCAGAGACACAGGCAGAGGAAGAAGCAGCCTCCCTGCGGGGAATCTGGTGCAGGATTCGATCCCGATTCCAGGATCACGCCCTGAGCTGAAGGCAGTAGCCCAACCACTGAGCCACCCAGGTGCCCCTATATATATATATATATATATATATTTTTTTAAGAATTTATTTATAAAAAAAAGAAAAAAAGAATTTATTTATACATTTGAGAGAGAGAGAGTGAGCATGAGTGGGAGAAGGGGCAGAGAGAGAAGCAGGCTCCCTGCTGAGCCAGGATTCCCAATTCAGGACCCAAATCAGGACCCAATTCAGATCCCAGTTCAGGACCCAATTCAGGATCCAGAGATCATGACCCGAACTGAAGGCAGATGCTTAACCAACTCAGCCACCCAGGCCCCCCCAGTGGGTATTCTGGAAAAGACAGAGTGTTCCTCCCGAGGCTAGGTTATAGAAGAGTTTGCAGCTTCTGCTTTGCTCTGTCGTGGGCTGCTCGTGCTGGGGGAAGCCACCTGCAAAGTCCGGAGAACACTCCTGCCCTGCGACCGGCCCACACTGTCGGGGCCTGAGGCCTCCCCCAGGCGTGAACCTGGGGCCCGGGAAGGAGCCGCGGGGATGACGGTGGTCCCAGCCCGGAGCAGCCTGCAGAGACCCAGACCCAGTGGACACCTTGCGGGGACTTCCTAAGAGTTGCTGAGTCACTCAGCTGAGCCATTCCTAAATTCCTGACCCCCCGCAGCTGTGTGAGATCCTAAGTGTCTATTGTTTCAAGCTGCCAAGTGTGGGAAAACCTGTTACTCAATACTAGGCAACTCCCACAGGTCAGGCTCAGAAGCCTGGGCCTCAGATTCATTCACGTCTGTTGGCCTCCACCCAGCCTCCTGGCCACGTGTAGCTGCAAGGGAGTCTGGGAAATGTAGTCTTCAGTTGGGCAGCTATGTGGCTAAAATTTCAATGACCCAGGTCCTTAATCACACCTGCAAGGTCCCTTTTGCCATATAGGGTAACATATTCACAGGCTCCAGGGATTTGGGAGCCAATATTCTGTCTGCTGTAATGCAGAAGCTTGGACAGGACTGCTCACAGCAGCTTTGTTCGTCCACAGCCTCAGAATGGCCAAATATGCTCAATGGATGAATGGTCTAAAAAGACTGTGGTACTTCAGGGGCACCCGGGTGGCTCAGTGGTTGAGTATCTGCCTTCAGCTCAGAGCATGATCCTGGGGTCCTGGGATTGAGTCCTGCATCAGGCTCCCCACAGGGAGCCTGCTCATGTCACAGGTTTTCGAAGTGTTACATGTAACAGCGAAGCCTTTTGCTCTGACGCAGACACAGGTAGCTCCCAGTACTGTGATGGGCCCTCGGGCTGACCTCTGCCAGCACCCGCGCCACCTCGCTAAGGGCTCTATCCGTGCTCGGGGGAGGCTGGAACGCCCTCTGACATTACGCATCCCTTTGGGACCGATGACAGGGCGGGGCATGTTCCACTTGGGCTCCCAGAGGTGCCCTGGCCTGCGGTGGACACTGGCTTGATGGCACCTGCTTTGTCGCTTGGCAGGCCTTCCTTGTCTCATTGTCCCCTGTCCCTTACCTACAGTGCCTGGGAACATGATCCAAGCACATGACTTGTATTCAAATGCTTGTCTCAGGATCCACTCTGCTTCCTTCCAACCACGTTAGAATCCCCAAATGCTACAGCCCGCAGTCCTGGGGGGCAGGAGGTCAGTGACGGCCGTGCCCTGCGGGGGCGCCCCAGAGCCCTCCTATATTTTCATAAGGAAGGGAGTCCATAGAGTAGCACAGGGGAGAGGAAACCTCATGAACCGAGATGCCAGGAGGGAGCCTGAGACGATCACTTGCTGTCCCCTCCTCTGGGCTCACCCAGTCACTTGGGAGCTGTTCTTTGTGTATCTTTCCTTTTCACTCGAGACCATGTTCCTCCTTTGACCAAGAAAGTCACCCAAAAAGGATTGTGGTCACTTTCTTATCGGGCCTGTGGTGGGGATGGGAGACACATGTCAGACCTTTCCCCAGCTCCTGTGGCCCCTGGCAGACACCAGAGCCCCACTGGAGGTCACCACTGGGCACCCCCCAAACCCTGAGCCAGATGAAGGGACCTCAGCCCAGTGTCCTGAGGGTAGGGCCCAATGGGAAGCTGGGTAGCATGGTCGTAGGAGAGAGCACTGGAGGGGGAGTCCAGTGCCTGCCCTTGTAGTTTAGTCTCTTTAACAGCATCCACACACTGGGATCCTGGGCAGGGGGTGTGAAAGGTCCTCGTAGACCACAAACCATAAGCAGTTGTACCGTTCAGCCACCAGTTATCCTTCTAGCGAGGGCAAAGCCCTCCTTCCATACTATGTGCCAGCAGTAGGCACAGGGCCTGCCACGTGGGAGGGGCTCAGTAAATGCTGGCTGAATTCATTAGTTGGTGAATGAATGAGAGCTGGGATAGGGCATCCAGTTTGACAATTCCATCCAACCAAGTATCACTAATGGGCCTACTATGTGCGAGTTGCTGGGCAGGAATCGCGAATAAATCACGAATAACAAGATGGGATTTCAGGACACCTGGGTGGCTCAGCGGTTGTGCATCTGCCTTAGGCTAGGGGGTGATCCTGGGGTCCTGGGATCAAGTCCCACATCGGGTTCCCTGCAGGGAGCCTGCTTCTCCCTCTGCCTGTGTCTCTGCCTCTCTCTGTGTCTCTATAAATAAATAAATAAATAAATAAATAAATAAATAAATAAATAAATAAATAAATAAATAAAATCTTAAACAAAAAAAACCAAGATGGGATTTCTTACCCTTAAAAGCTGATGGCACAAGAGGGCATAACCTCTGGTGGAGGCCCATGTGTGCTTTCCTGCGTATCCTCTATCTCACTGGAAGCTCAACCCTAGGTCACTGCTCAGGCTGTCAGTGGTGACTGAACTCTAGGGCAGCCCCAAGACCCCTCCTCCTGGGGTTCACACCCTTGTGTAATCATGCTACCATTTGCCGCTAACCAACCCAGTGAGGCAAACGTGATAGGATGAGTGAGATTACGTGTAGGTGGCTCCATTATTCACACTCGTCTTATGAGGAGGCTCTGTCTCCCTGGCTGGCTGTGATGAGAGCCACATTGCGGGGACCAGGTGGTCAGTGGAGAGAGAGGCTTCCCCCTGACAACCAGCAGGGAAACGAGGCCCTCAGTCTGACAACAGAAAAGGAACTGCATTCTGCTAACGATGGTGGGAACTCAGAATTTGACTCTTGCCGGGCCAAGCCTCAGATGAGACGGTAGCCTCACCCAGCACTCAAGCTGGCAATTGTGCTGTGCGCATATTCCAGCCCACAGAAACTGCAAGATCATAAATGTGTGTTGTTTTAAGCCTCTGAGATTGTGGTTATTTGTTACGCAGTGATAGATAACTAATACATCCTTCCTTCTTCCTGAAATGCCCTCTTCCCTAGTTACCACCTGCTCTGTCTTTGGGGGAGAAGGTGCATATTGTTTTTTGCCCCCTCAGAATCCCATTCTTCCTCTGATAACACAGCCCAACTTCTGTGCTGGGAGCCCCCTCTGTCCTAAGGTCAGTCCATTTCGTTCATGTGGGGCTGACTCCACTCTCTAGCTCCAGAGTTTGACACATGACCTTGAATCAAGCCAATCAGAATTCTCCATTTGCATGCTGATAGGTGGTAGGTTCAAGGTTGAGCAAGCATTTCAAGCTGGTGCATTCTGAGTTAACTCTGGACTTTCTGAGTTTGCTACACTGATACTTTAGCTTTGTGGGCAACTGGTGTCACCTTGCAGAAAGAACCCACTTCTGAATGGATCCAATAGGAGGAAAACAGAGGTAGACATGGATGGAGACAAGCGTTCATGATATCGCTCACCTGAGTACCTGGATCCAGCCATGCCTGAAACTAGTAATCTACCCTTGGACATTCCACTCATGTGAGTGAATAGATTTTGTTGTTTCTTTAACCCAATCGAGTCAAGTTCCTGTCATTTGGAAAAGAGAAAGTCTTGATTAATATACTCATCTCTACAGGTGTAATTAAAAAACCTCCTTCCTCCAGAAAGCCTTCCCTACCTACCTCAGTAGCTTCTGCACACTACACCACTCTCCCAACTTAGCCTTTTGCTTTATCCTCTCCTGTTGTTCTTTTTTTGTTGTTGTTGTTTTTATTTATTTGAGAGGGAGAAAAAAAAAAAAGAGAGGGAGAGAGAGGGTGAGAATATGAGCAGGGGAGGGGCACAGGGAGGAGCAGACTCCCCGCTGAGCAGGAATCCCAAGGCGGGGCTCCATCCCAGGACCCTGGGATATGACCTGAGCTGAAGGCAGACGTTTAACTGACTGAGCCACCCAAGAGTCCCTCTGCTATTGTTCTTTAGAGTCTTGAGTGTGAGTCGGGATACTCCAGCAAGATTTGAAGCACTTTTTTTAAAGACTTTTTTTTTTTTTTAAGATTTTACTTATTTATTCATGAGAGACACACAGAGAGAGAGGCAGAGACACAGGCAGAGGAAGAAGCAGGCTCCATGCAGGGAGCCAGATGTAAGACTCGATCCCGGGACTCTAGGATCACACCCTGAGCCAAAGGCAGGCGCTAAACTGCTGAGCTACCCAGGGATTCCCCCCTGAAGCACTTTTTAAAAACCTTTCTCTTGGGGCACTTGAGTGTCTCAGTGATTGAGCATCTGCCTTTGGCTCAGGTCATGATCCTGGGGTCCCGGGATTGAGTCCCATATGAGGCTCCCTCTGGCTATGTTTCTGCTTCTCTATCTCTCATGAATAAATAAATAAAATCTTTTAAGAAATAAAAATAAATTAAAAAAAAATAAAAACCTTTCTCTTGTGCCAAGCACATAGCATGTACTAAAACAAAACAAAGCCAATCCAAACCAAAGACTACCTTTTGGGCCCAAATGCCCAAAAGCCGAAGAAAGCCTGCGGGTCCAGGAAGCACAGGTGTCTCTGGGGGCCTCCTGCCCAGTGTGTTTCTCTTTGTCTAGGTCTCTTTCTCGGCCTCCCACTCGCCATTTTGTCTCTGGGTGTCTAACTTGCTCTCCCTCTCCTGTCTCTGGGACTCTCTCCTCTTGCTTCTTCCTCTGTGCATCTGACTCTCTCTCTCCCAGCAAGCTCTGCCTCGCTCCCCTCTGCCCTGTCCCTCCTCCTCTCCCTGTCCCCCCTTCCTCTCTCCTCTCCCCCCTCCCTCCTCCCCTCCCTGCCCTCTGCTCCCCTGGAGCTCAGGCAGAGACCCAGCTGGCCTGGAGGCAGCACCAGGCTCCCCAGGGGCCCCGCAGGAAGCGCAGTTCCCCCTCTGACCCTGTCAGCTGGCCGCAGGGGATGCAGCTTCCCTCCCACTCTGAGCCTCCCTGGGGCTCAGGATGGAGCAGCTCACTTTTGAGGAGGACAGCCTTCACCAGGACCGTGGAGGGTGAGCAGGGGCGGAGAACCCCACGTTCACTGGCCACCTCCTGGGTGCTGGTTGCTGTGGTGGGGGAGAGGGGGAAGCGTCACAGGCCACAGTCCAGTCCCCTTCCTGGAAGACAGCAGAGTACATAGGGCAAGGAGCTGGGGGACCGGGGTTGGCCAGAACTGAAGCCTGGCGGGGGTGGTGGGGGGGTGGGGAGAACTGTCTCTGCGCGGAGGCAGGGGCCTCCAGCCCGGTCCAGAAGGATAAGAACCACCCCCATGAATTCACAGGCCATAAATGTACTCTTACAGCCACTGGGTGACTCTTGGGAGACGCAGTGTGCCGTGTCAGCATCCAGGGGGCGGAGGCGGAGGCCTGGTTTCTGACTCCATTTCCACCTTGCTGCACGTGTGACCTTGGACACGTCACATGACCTCTCCTGGCCTGCTTCTTCATGTATGAAATGGGTGTAAAGGGTCTGCCCATCGCGGTGATGCAGAGCCCATGGGAAACTAAAGATGCTGGAAACTAAAGAGCCTGTGAAGGAATGAGCAGGGGACCGGGAGCCCGGCTTGAAGTCCCACACACTGAGGATCTCAGGGCTGCAGAGGTGGGAAGTCTGGCACTGACCTCTCTGCGCAACATCAAGGGGCCACTGGGCTCCGTCCCTTCTGGAGGCTCTGGGGGGCAGCGCGTTCCTTGGCCCCTTTCTGGCTTCCAGACGCTGCGGGCTTTGCTTGGCTCCCAGCCCCTCCCTCCATCCTCTGGACCAGTCTGCTGGAGCTACAGCTCCCTCTCCCCTGTTTAAGGGCCCACCCAGGTAATCAGGATGATCTCCAGATTTTAAGGGCAACTAATTCGCAAACTTAATTACAGCCTGAAGTCCCCTTTGTGTGGCACCTAACTGGTCGCAAGTTCCAGGGAGCAGAACGTCCTCATGACCATCTTTGGGGGGCATTTTTCTGTTCACCACATCCTGGAAGGGGGACGGTTTGTTTGTTTGTTTATGAATGTGTGTGTATTTAAAGATGTTTATTTATTTATTCATGAGAGACACAGAGAGGGAGGCAGAGACACAGGCAGAGGGAGAAGCAGGCTCCATGCAGGGAGCCTGACGCGGGACTCGATCCCCGGGATCACGCCCTGAGCCGAAGCAGATGCTCAACCACTGAGCCACCCAGGCGTCCATGCAGAGGATTTAGAGTGAGCTCTACCTTCAAAAGAAGCTATAATCTGGGGGCGGGGAGGGGGCAGGGCACATCATACCCCGAAGCAGGGGGGTGATGGAGAGGCAGGGTAAGGGGTGGCAGGAATGACTTCTTGGTGGCTGATTAGGTCCCTGATGTGCCAGGGTCCTTCCTGTCGCCTTACTGCCAGGAGGGCTTTGCAAATGGGCTGATCCTGTGGGTTTCAGTGCATTTATTATTCTTAGCAAACCATTCCTCCAAGGGTACCCTCCCCGGAAGGTCCCCGGACGGTACATGTGGAAACGGAAACTCCTCACTCTGGCCTCTGAGGCCCTTCCCAACCTGGCCCCTGCCAACCCATCCAGGCTCCCCCCTCTCTGTGGTCCACCCCATTTTCCCCACCGCAGCCCCACAGCCTTGGGAGATAAGACTGTTCACTCCCCCCTTCTGGGCCTTTCCTTCTCCTCCTCCCTCCCCTGAGGCCATGGGCCTAGTGTTCCCAAGCAGGGACTCTCAAATCCCAATACTGACCCCTGCACTTATGTGCTGGGTGCCCTTGGACAAGTTACTTACTCTCTCTGGGCTTCTGGGCTCAGCCCTCTGCTCTGTGACATGGTATGTGATAGATCGTCTAGTGGTACCGGGGGTGAGGAGTAAATAGGAGATCCCAGAGCAGCACCCTCACCCCCCTCCGCCCCCACATACGCTCCAAGCTCACTATGGACTCAGGTCACAACACAGGTGTGGGGCCTCACAGAGGGGTCCTCAGATACCCCACGTCTCCCTCCCCTGCCCCCGCCTCCCTCCCTGAACCACAACCATGTAGGAGAAGCCCCTCAGCGCCAGGCTGGGCATCAGGGGGAGACTCACAGGAATCAGGAAGGAGCCCAGATGACAGGAGTCCGGCCTCCAGGGCGGGAAGCCCCAGGAATTTGTTCTCCAACATTCCTGTCCCCAGGGTGAGGGAGCAGGGCCTCAGCCCACCAGCCCCCAGAGGGCTCAGATCTGACTTGAGAGGCCTGGGAGGCTCATCCGCAGGCGCTGCAGCCGCAGGAGACCAGGACAGGGGGATGGGGGTGGAGAGGGTGTCTGGGTTCACACTTAATTTTGCTCCTCTGGGTCTGGCCCGGTGCTGAGGGAGAAGAATGGCCCCTGGTCTCTTGACTCAGGAATGCGGAGCATTTCTTACCACTTAGAAGGAAGAGGTCAAGGCCTCCTATCCCAAGCTCTAGAAGGATCCAAATTGTTTGCTGAAACCACAGCCAGCCCAGGAGAGGTTAAGGGGAAAGGGAGGTCTGGGGGGGGGTGGGGGGCAGAGATCACAGCTCAGCTTGCCCCCGAGGGGTGAGGCATGCCCTTAAAAAGGACAGTTTTGGGGAGGACAGAGGCAGGAACAGAACTCTCTCCCTCCCACACCTCACTGGCTCTCCAGGGGTGTGTGTGAGCCATGTGGGTGAGCTGCCCCCCCCCCGTGCCCCCAGGCACACCACCTCCCAGCCTGGCCCCCACTCCCTCCTTTCCTCTGGTCTCAGATCTTCTTTGTCAAACGCCTTGTCTTCTGGCCCCTGTTGGCCAGGCCTAGTCTCCTGTGGCCTTGCTTTTCCAGAGCCTATGGGCCTGCTCGCTCCCCAGAGACCCACACCCCCACCCCAAGCCAGGCCCTGCTCTTCCCTCCCACCTGGACCCTCCCCAGCTCTGCCCTCCATCCCTTCCAACCCATGTATTTGTTCTGCTGCCTGTGGGGACTGCACCCTGGCCCCACCCCACCCCTGTTGAGGGGCACCTGACCTTCCAGACCATTCTTGAGAGAGCTCTCCTGCCCACCACGACGCCATTCTGAGTGGTCTCCCAATATGGACCCCAGAAGGCCAATTTCCCTTGACTCCTGTTGGCCTCAGGCTTCAACCAGAGAAAGAGAACCAATAGGATACCTAGGTATTGAATGATTGGTTGATTAATTGTTTGTAAGGCTTATGAAATGGTGGCAGCTGGCTAGGCAAATCCAAAATCTGCAAGGCAGGCCTCAGGAATGGCAGGCAGGACTTTTTTCCCTTTCCAGAGCCTTAACAAACCCATACCTGCAAAGTTCCTTTTGCCATATAAGGTAACATACTCACAGGTGTCCAGGATAAGAATTTATTTTTATTTATTTTAGGGAGAAAGAGAGTGTGTGCTCATGAGAGCAGGGGAGGCGGAGAGGGGGAAGGGGGTGCAGAGGGAGAGAAATTCAAGCAGACTCCCTGCTGAGCACAGAGCCGGACTCCAGGCTCCATCCCAGGACCCTCACATCATGACCCGAGCCGAAATCAAGAGTCAGATGCTCAACCAACTGAGCCCCTCAGGCACCTCAGGTGTCTGGGGTTAGGACATTGCCATCATTGGGGGGCCACCATGCTGCCCACCGTAGCACACACCGCTGCCCCCAGCCCCAGGCCACCACCCTGCCCATTCCTTCACCATCTCAGTTTTTCATGTGGTGCACATACGGCTGAGCCTGTGCGGGGGCGCTGGGGGCACAGAGGGAGGCAGCCTGCGGCCGTCCCCACCAGGGAGGCCACAGTCGGAGGCCAAGGCAGCCACACAAACAGATGGTTGTGGTATAGAGTGATTTTGTGACAAGGTAGGGGTCAGATCTGAGAAGGGAGGAAGGGAAGACTGGCTTGTACTCAGGGGCCAGGGTGTCTGCTGGGGCCTCTCATCCAGGGCCCTCCCCGCAGGGGTCGGTGGGGACACTGCTGTGCCTGGCTAGCAATCCTAGCTCCCTGCGCTGGGAGTCACTGCGACCCTTTATGGCAGGAGGAGAGGGAATCGCGTTATGTTAAACACAGGGGCACCTGCGGAGCTCAGTGGTTGAGCATCTGCCTTCGGTTCAGGGCGTGATCCCGGGGTCCTGGGATCGAGTCCTACATTGGGCTCCTTGTGCAGGGAGCCTGCTTCTCCCTCTGCCTGTGTCTCTGCTTCTCTCTGTGTCTCTCATTAATAAATAAAATCTGTAAAAATAAATAAATAAAACAAACACCGATCTGCTAGGGAGTGGATGCAAAATTCACAAGATTTCTTAAGCAAACAGTGGAGACCTGAAGGTGAGTGATCGGCCTTCCCCTTCTACCTTCCAGTGTCCCCCCCCCCCCCCCCCGAAGACGCTGTGCTGGGTTTGACGGGCTGGCAGGGCCCAGCTGGGCCTGGACTGGGAGTACTGGGCTGTGTCCCTCCCACCACCTGGGAGAGAGGCCCAGCCAGCTTCTCCAGGCCTGGTGCACACCTGAGCGCAGGGCGGGGCCAGGTGGGGGCCTGGGCTCCTCCCTCCCCTTTGGCTCCAGGGCTCCCCTCTCTCCTTCCCCAGTTTTCTCCAGCTGCTGGAGGACTCTCAAGTGCTGGGGACTCGAGAGAGAGCCGGGGGGGCCTGTAAAAGCAGACCATGTGGGCAAAGCCAGGCTCCAACCACTGAAGCAAGTGGACAGGGCAAGTCTCCTTTCCACTCCTGTCACGTTAGGGTAACTCCCTGCCCTCCTTCCGGGCCAAAGGCCACAGGCTTGGGAAAAATCCTGCCTTCAGTTACAAAGCTCCAGTTACTTAATTTAACCTGCTGCTGCAATTAACCATAGCTGCAGCCCTTCGAGAAAAATCTCCAGGAAAGCGGCAACTCTGTCTGCCTCTTCCCCAGTGTCCCCAGTGTCCCCTACAGGGTCTAGCACACGGTGGGGACACATTAAATACCCCCTCTCTTCCTTCCTTCTTTCCAACAACGCGTATTAATCAGTCTACTGTACGATGGGTGGACGTTAGGCTGAGACTTCGGCACACCTGTCTTCACCGGACAGCTGAGGAAAGGGAGACTCAGGTTAAGTGACTTGCCCACGGTCACACACCAGGTAACTTGTAGTAACTGAATCACTCAGTTCTTCGACCAGACGTTCCCCGCTTGATAAAGTATCCGAGTGTGGAAGGAGGAAGGGAAGGAAGGGGGGCCTGCTGGGGAGGTGGCCAGAACAGCAGGGGATAAGCCAGAGACCTGGGCCTGGGCAGGCTCCTGGTGATCATCCAAGGTCAAGTGAGGGACCAGACAGAGTTTGGTTTTCATCCTAAGGGCCACAGGGACCGGAAGTTTGTTCTAGCTTTGGGCCCTTATAAAACCAAAGTGGCCTTGGGGAAGGGCTTGTCACAAGTTCTGTTTTCCACCTGAAAAAATGGCCCAGGTATGTAGATACGTGCTCACAGTCCCGGTGGAAAGGGTTTGCGCCTTGGAGTCAAAGATATCTGGGTTGAAATCCCAACGCTGCTACTTCACAGCTGGGGCATCTCCGCAAATGAAATCACTTATTTTTTTTCTTTTCTTTCTTTCTTTCTTTCTTTCTTTCTTTCTTTCTTTCTTTCTTTCTTTCTTTCTTTCTTCTTTTTTTCTTTCTTTCCTTTCTTCTTCTTTCTTTCTTTCTCTTTCTCTTTCTTTCTTCTTCTTTTTTTAAAAAAATATTTTATTTATTCCTGAGAGTCAGAGAGAGGAGAGGCAGAGACACAGGCAGAGGGAGAAGCAGGTTCCCTGTGGGGAGCCCGATGCAGGGACTGATCCCAGGCATCCCACCTTTTTTTTTAAGATTTTCTTTAAAAAAAGGTAATCTCGGGGATCCCTGGATGGTTCAGCGGTTTAGTGCCTGCCTTCGGCTCAGGGCCTGGTCCTGGAGTCCCGGGATCCGTCCCTTCATCGGGCTCCCCACAGGGAGCCTGCTTCTCCCTCTGCCTGTGTCTCTGCCTCTCCACTCTCTGACTCTCATGAATAAATAGATTTTTAAAAATCTAAAAAAAAAAAATTATAAAAAAAAAAAGGAATTCCCATGAAATACAGCAAGAGGAGCCAAATTTGGCAAATGGAATTATGGAATGCCTGGTTAAATTTGAATTTCAGATTTAAAAAACAAATAGGTTTGTTTTTGTTTTTTTCTTTTGGTAGAAGTATGTCCCAAATATTGTATGAAACAAACTTATACTAAAAAGCTATTTGTTCTTTTTCTTTTTTTAAGGTTTTATTTATTTATTCATGAAAGACACACAGAGAGAGGCAGAGACACAGGCAGAGGGAGAAGCATGATCACTGTGGGGAGCCCGATGCGGGATTCGATCCCAGGACCCTGGGATCATGCCCTGAGCCAAAGGCAAATGCTCAACTGCTGAGCCACCCAGGCGTCCCCCCAAAAAGCCATTTGTTCTTCATCTGAAGTTCAAATAATTCAAATTTAACTGAGCATCCTGCAGTTTATCTGGCAACCCTAAACACAGACAAATTAAAAAAAAACAAGGAAGCTCTTTATATGCCAATATGAAATGTTCTCAAGGACGAGGTCAGGGTAGAAGCAAAGCGAAGAGCAGCTGATATGCGTCTCTGTCTTAGCAAGGGAAGAAAAGAATATAGGAAGGTTGTATGCAGAAGGCCCTGGAAACACCGGCCTTCTGGGGAGAGGACCTGGGTGGCGGGAATGGGAGGAAGAAAGACTTCACTGTGTCCCCTTTGTACCTTTTGAATTTTGTCCGATGTGAATTTTTTATCCAGGCAAATAAATAAATAAATAATCAGGCGGTTTTGCCCTGACGTAGCTCCCCGCACCCTTAATCTCCCACATTCTAGAAATACTCCAGGGCTTGTGTTATCCTTATCAAAATTCCTTTAGGCCTTTGGACCCGTCTCAGCCTGTCTGCAGCATCCCCTGGCCGGCAGGAGAGGAGTGAGTCACAGCCACCCCCAACCAGCTGGTTGCCAGCTGCAGGCCTTGCTGGGGAAGAGCCCCTTCCAGCTGTGGCCCCCATCCCTGCAAAGACTCTGGTGTTCCTTTCATCTCTCTCTTTCTCTTCCCTTAGACTATAACTCAAGTGAATTCAACCCCCCACTTATTGGGTGTGCCAGGCACTGTTCTAGGAACGAGTCCGAAAGGGAGGGATGACGAGAGCCAGGGGAGAAGTGTGGGGGTGGGAGGAGCAATTCTGTATGTGTGTTGCAGGGAGGTGGCATCTGGGAAGGCTTCCTGGAGGAGATGGCACCTTGAAAGAAAAGTGCTGGGCAGCCCCGGTGGCACAGCAGTTTGGCGCAGACTGCAGCCTGGGGTGTGATCCTGGGGTCCCAGGATCGAGTCCCACGTCGGGCTCCCTGCATGGAGCCTGCTTCTCCCTCTTCCTGTGTCTCTGCCTCTCTCTGTCTATGAATAAATAAATAAAATCTTTAAAAAAATAAAAAATAAAAATAAAATAAAATAAATAAAAAGAAAGAAAGAAAAAAGAAGAAAGAAAGAAAGAGAAAGAAAGAAAGAAAGAAAGAAAGAAAGAAAGAAAGAAAGAAAGAAAGAAAGAAAGAAAGAAAAATGCTCTCCTGGGCAATGCTAAGATCTTTGGGAATTTACCAGCCGGTCTTTTTTTTTTTTTTTTTAAGATTTATTTATTTATTCATGAAAAATTCGGAGAGAGAGGCAGAGACACAGGCAGAGGGAGAAGCAGGCTCCCCCCCCCCCCAGGGAGCTCGATGTGGGACTCGATCTCGGATCCCGGGATCACTCCCCAAGCCAAAGGCAGAAGCTCAACTGCTGAGCCAGCCAGGCGTCCCTATCAGCAGGTCTTTCTTGAGGAAAGGGTGCATGGAGCTCAGTGCTAAGTGGCAGGCTGAAGGCCCAACGAGAAGTCACAGACACAGGGCCCTTCCCTCCAAGAACTTAGTCATTCGGGGGAGAAAATAGCACATCTCATAGGAGGCTGCGAGACAACTCAGCAGGATGTGCTTCATCATCGTATCCGGGAGGACAGGCCCGGCTGCGGGGGGGAATCCCGGGGACGGTTACTAAGCGAGTGTGGGAAGGGCCTTCACACATTCCTACATCTCACTCAGGCCCAGAGAGGGACAGGGAATTGTGCAGGTCCTACCACGAGTGGGCGGCAAAGCCAGGACCAGTCTCTGGGCTCCTGTGTCCCAGCCCGGGGCTCTGCAGGGCCCCACAGCTGCCCACAGGGCTGGGAGCCCAGGCCGGCATCAGGGAGGGCTTCCAGAAGCAGGGATGCTAGACACTGTGACCCCGGCATTCCTCTGGCAGGTGGCACAGATGGGTGGTACAAGGCATTGTCCCAGGGAGAGACCTGCCTAACCTGGGTGACTCTGCCCTGGTCAGGCTCAGCTCAGCGCCACCCGCCAGAGCAATCTAGACAGGAGGGCCATTTGATAAAGGTTATCTCATGTAACCGTTTCTGTGGAACTCCACGTAGGAATCATGCCCATTTGCAGGAAAGCAGATGAAGGTGTAGAGCAATGAAGTGACTTGCCCAAGGTCGCTAGGCTGTGATGACCATGACCCAGCCATAAGCAGTGCTCTGTGCTGTTGCCACAGGACCATTCTGTCTGCATCTGGGAAATCCATAGCCCTCCCATCAACAGACACACACACACACACACACACACACACACACACACACACACACGGTTCCTCTGGGCATGCCTGACAAGGTGCTAAAACCCCACCAGGAACTGCTTTCCTCCTGCTTTCCACAAACACCTGCTTAAAAGGAGCAGATAACCCCTGAAGGCCCTATCAGCTATTTATACTCGAGTATAAATTGGTTATCAGACTCTGAAACTGGAACTGAATGTAGAGCCCTGCCCCAAATGACACACGACAGGTGAAGAGGGAGAGGTCCCTGGGCTTGGGTTGCGCCCTGGGAGTGACTGGGTGGAGTTTTCCCTGAAGCACCTGGGTGTCGGGCACTGTGTCCAGGTGGCACCATGAAGGGAGGCGCCCAAGGGTGGAGGTGCATGGTGATGTGGAAAGAACACCAGCCTTGCTCAGGTTCCAACCTGCGCTGTACCACCTCCTACCTGCACTGTCTGAGGTCAGCCACTCACCTGCCTGGGCCTCACAACCGACTGCACTGGTGCAGTGGGGATACTTCTTGCGTGGGGGTGCATGAGAAAGTGCTCCATACTGGGGAGCACTGGAATGCCCTGGAGGGTCCCTAAAAACCCAGACTGGGACACCTGGGCGGCTCAGTGGTTGAACATCTGCCTTCAGCTCAGGGCATGATCCTGGAGACCTGGGATCAAGTCCCTCATCAGGCTCTCTGCATGGAGCCTGCTTCCCCCTCTGCCTGTGTCTCTGCCTCTCTCTGTGTGTATCTCATGAATAAATAGTCTCATAAATAAATAAATAAATAAACCCAGACTGCAGGGCCCCAGCCCAGAATATTTGTTTCAGTTAGTCTGGAGAGAGGCCTAAAACTAACTAACTAACTAACTAACTAACTAACTAACTAAACTAACTAAACTATCTGTCCTAACAAGTCCCAGGTAGCTCCGATGCTGCTTGTGCTGGTATCTGTCTCTATAAAAACCAGGTGATTGCTCTGAAAGCCCAGAGATTGCAGGGGCGCGGGGAGGAGGAGAG
Source organism: Nyctereutes procyonoides (assembly GCF_905146905.1). Lineage (NCBI taxonomy): Eukaryota > Metazoa > Chordata > Mammalia > Carnivora > Canidae > Nyctereutes > Nyctereutes procyonoides. The sequence goes on along the minus strand of NW_026575049.1, from coordinate 28,936,016 downwards.
ACACAGCAGAGCCTAGAAAGACCTTCAGTGCAAACTTGGCATTTGGCAGGGATTTCATAGACCAGCGCCTCGGTTGGACCGAGGGTGCCCGGGAGGAAGAGAAGAGGTGGCCCACAGGGCCAGGCTCAGGTCGGGATGCTGCTGAGCTCTCTCCAAGGACTGCTCCCGTGACGATCTCCACTAAGTGCATGACGGCCAGTGCTTCTTTCTGTGCCAGGAGTTCTGGCCAGTGCCTCGCGTGGATTGTCTCTCATGATCTTCCCCATGAGTCTGTGATGTAAGTTGTCAACACCCCATTTCACAGGTAGGGAACCTGTGGCAGCAAATGATGCCCCCCTGCAGAGGTGGCCGTGTTCCATGCCCCAGGTCCTATGAACACTTACCTTGTATGGCAAAGACCTTTGTCGGTGTGATTCTGATCCGGGTCTCTGGCTGGGGAGGTTCTTCACTCTGGATGACCCAAGTCAGCTGAAGGACTCACAGAGGCCCTCATCGCAGGGAGGAAAAAGGTCACTGCCTTAGTCCATGCCGGCTGCCAAAACAAAACACCACTGGCTGGGGGCTTATAAATACCAGAGAGTTATTTCTCACAGTGCTGGGGGTTGGAAGTCTGGGATCAGGGTGGCAGCAGGATCATTTTCTGCTAAAGGTTCCTCTCCCCAGTTCACAGATGACACCTGCTCGCTGCGTCCCCACCTGGTGGGAGGGGTGACAGAGCTCACTGGAGCCTCTTTTAGGAGGGCGCTTATCCCATTCAGGAGGGCTCTGCTTCCTAACCTAGGCCCCTCCCCAAAGGCCCCTCGCCTCCAGATACCATCATCTTTGTGGGTTAGCATTTCAACGTATGATTTGGGGGTGGGGCAGCAACATTCAGACCTCAGCAGTGGGAGTCGGAAAGGAGGTGTGAAAAAAAAAAAAGGTGTGACAATAGAAGGTGAGGTTGGAGACGTGAAGGGTAGAGGGTCTCTAGGAGCCAGACGAGGCAAGGCTCCGCTGCTCACCTGGAGCCTCTAGAAAGTACAACCCTGCGGACACTCTGATTTTAGCTTCGTCAGATTCATTCTGGACTTCTGACCCCCGTCATTGTAAGAAAAAAAAATAAGCCACCTGGGTGGCTCAGTGGTTGAGCATCTGCCTGGGGCTCAGGTCGTGATCCTAGGGTTCTGGGATCGAGTCCTACATTGGGCTCCCCACAGGGAGCCTGCTTCTCCCTCTGCCTGTGTCTCTGCCTCTCTCTGTGTGTCTCTCATGAAGAGACAGAGGGCGAAGCAGGCCCCATGCCAGGAGCCCGACATGGGACTCGATCCTGGGACCCCAGGATCATGCCCTGGGTCGAAGGCAAGCGTCAGACCACTGAGCAACCCAGGGATCCCCTAAATCAAATTTTTTAAAAAATTTTGCCTTAAAAAAAGTTTTTTTTGCCTTGTTTTGTGGCACTAAATTTGTGGTAGTTTATCACAGGAGTCATGGAAAATTCATCCCAAAGCAGGGGCTCAGGAGGATGCAGCGATAAGACTCCAATGCAGTCTTGCTGTCTACAGGAGCGGTGCTCAGACTCCTAACCACAAAGTTGACTCAACAGCCAACCAGGGTCGAGAATCAAAGGCACCAATGTCATTTGCCCCCGTGGAGCAGAAATGACCCCGAGCATGAGCATGGGAGGATTCTGCTGTTGTCATGATGTCAGAAGAATCTTTACAGGAAAGAGGGGTGTTTGGGGCCAGGCAGGGCAACTCCAGCTGATGAGAACTGGCCGCCCGGAGCTCTGGGTGGAGCAGCGTCTTGAGGCCGAGCCCAGGTCCTGGGAACGTGTGCGGTGGTTGATTGCTGATGCCTGCCTGGGCCTCGCTGGGCCTGAGCCGCAGCGTGTGCATCTGGGTTAGATGGGTTCCCCAGGGCTGGCCCTGGGTCTGACTCATCTTTTTACTCCCAGGGCCTAGCAATGTGCCTGAAACAAGGCAAACCCTCAATAAATGTGTGGAGGAGGGAGGGGAAGAGGGAAGAAGGGGCAGGGAAGGCAGGGAAAGAGGCGTGTGTTCTCAGGAGGCCAGGAGGAGGCTAAGTGGGTAGAGGGAGAGCTTCTGATTCCCCCACCTCTGTTCTGTTCACAGCAATCCCTTTCTTCGGGGGATCCCCCCACATCATTGCATCTGGTGACGGCAGGGCTGCCGATCATCAGGTCCTGCCCCTCCTCGCCTTGTCTCCCCTGGGGCAGGTCTGGACTCAAGCCAGGCAACACGACTCTGGTTCCCAGAATCGGAGCCCTGATGAGAGACAGTGGAGAGGAGGGAGCATCTGACGGCCACATCCTGGAAAGGTGGTCCATAAACTCAACCAGTGAAGAGGAAGTGGTGGAACTGGGCCAGAACCCTGGTGTGTGAGACGCCTAGAGCCTGAGCTTAGACGCTCCTAGCTTTAAAGTCACCTCTTGCAGGACGGCCAGCGGAAGGCACAGAAGCACCCCACGGGGTGCAGGCATCCTGCAGTGGCAGCACCAGTGTGTTCCAACAAATACCTCCACCTCTCATGTTTAGTTATTCGGAGTCAGTTTCTGTGAAACTGAAGGACCCCAACCTCGTACAGTCTTTCTAGAAGGAGTAGCTGGCCGATCATCAGAGCTACTCCCCTTGGGAGAACCTCCTTAGTTGGAGACTTGGAGAAAAGAGAAGTTCCTGTTCCCCCAGATTCATGTGTTGGAGCCCTGAGGGGATGGGGTGGGATGGGATTTAGAGGTGGGGCCTTCAGGAAGTTGAGGTTGAGCCCCGATGGTGGGATTACTGCCCTCTGGATGAGAGGGAGGACACTAGTGCGGATACAAGACAACAACCGGGTGTGAACCAGGAAGAGGCCTTCACCCAGGACCCAACCTTGCTGGCACCCTGATCTTGGACTTCCAACCTCCCAGTCCCGAGGGCCTGCTACATCGGCCTGCCCTGAGACAGGCTGCTGGGGGCCACCCGGTGGGAATGCTGTGGAGTCAGGTGGGGAACAAATGGGAGGGAGGCAGGGAGCCCTGTGGCCGGTAAGCTGGAGGTAGGCTCCCTCTGTTCTGGCCGGGGGCCTGACCAAGTCCCTTTGCTCCGGGAGCCTCAGGAAGGCCCTGAAAATTATTTATCTCGTTGGGTCTCTGCATTGTCACATAGAGACAATGCAGGTGAAGCCCTTAGCATACGTCCAGGCTTCTCTCCTCTCCCCGGTACTCAACTTCATGCAGAGTAACACTAGATTAGTAGACCTGTGCAGCATTAGTGTGTGCCCGCAGGTCACCCAGCAGGCCAGGAGGGGCTGGGGCTTGAACCCCTCAAGGTCACCCAGCAGGCCACCAGGGGCTGGGGCTTGGACCCCTCAAGGTCACCCAACAGGCCAGCAGGGCCTGGGGCTTGAACCCAGGCACTTTCTATCAATCGCCCGGATATTAACCGGTATCCATTCTGCCCCTCTTAGGCAGAGACCCAAATTCTCCCCACTGTAAAACCCCTTGATTGCAGACACAGGGTCTCAAATCCTGCCCCGAGAAGCATGTGGTCCAGTTAGGGAGGAGATGCCCATGTGGAAAAGGAAAGTGAACTGAGAAGGCAAATCGTGCATGGCCAGAGCTCAAGGAGCCAGGAAGCCCAGTGGGAGGAGGGCCCTTATGCCTGGATTTCAGGCCATATCCACTGTCTCCAGAAAGAAAGGACTAGAAGCCACCACCCTAATCCTGAGGCCCCCAGGGGAAGCAGCAAGTTCCTGGGAGAAGACAGGTTCCCACAGGCTTTATCTCCCCTGTCACTCCTCCAGGCAGCTCCGGCTCAGGGAGGGGGGGGTCTTCTCTTATCTCGGCGTGGGGGAGGGTAGGCTCCCCCCAACACAGGAGAGGAGAAGGGGGGCAGCTCAGGCTCAGAGCTGGAAGGGCTCCAGGGCCTCGCCTGGTCCTGTTCCCTCGTTCTGCAGCCCAGATAGCCCCCCCCCCCGGGCAGGGGCCACAGAGAGAAGGTGGCAGAAGCAGAGTGAGGAGGCAGGTCTCCCAGGCGGGGGCCTTGCAAGCCACCTGCTCCCAGCCAGGACATTTCTCCAAGCTCCTTCCCGAGCCGCCTTTCTCTTTCCACACACCCTCAACCTACAACAATGAAAAGAAGGAGCCTGGATTTGGGGCCAGGAGACCTGAGTCTCGGGACTCACTCTGGGGCTAACTCCTGGGTGACTTCCCTCCCCTCTGGGCCTCAATGTCTACAAAAATAGAAAGAGAGGGTCGACTCCATTTCGAAGCTTCCTCTGGCTCCAGCGTCCTGAGGGCCAGGGGTTATGAGTTGGGGCCACCCCCCTAGCACAGGTCTCCCCCATCTCCCCAGAGGCCTCAGAAATCCCAGATGGAAGAGGAATTTAGCAGGAAGCTTGGCTAGGGGAGGGGCTCCGGCCCCTGTATTCACCCTCTGCTAAGCCAAAGTGAGGGCCTGCAGACAAGGTGGATGGCACAAGGAAGAGACCAGAAGGGAGAACTGACCCCTGGTGACCGCACGGAGCCCAGCGCCCAACTGGGGCCTCCACCACCCCTCTTCCCCATCCCATCCCCCGGGGCCAGCGGCATCCTAAGTCAGCCCGGCAGGGGAACCAAAGGCCAAGTGGACACTTCTGAGAGCAGAGGTCGGGGCTGGGACGGTGTGTGTCAACAGGTTGGTGGAAATGTGGTGGGTTGTTCTCATTTGGATCTCAGACCCACCTGGGAGCTCCACCTGGGAGCATCCAGCAGCCATAGGATCCTGATGGGGGGGTGGGATGTGCACCTGGATATGGAGGAGGCTGGGGGACCCGGCCTGCCCTCTGGGGCTGCTTTACAGGTGAAAGTAGCTGTGGAGTGAAAGAGCCTCTCTAAGGCTGAATTTAAATTCTTTTTTTTTTTTTAATATTTTATTTCTTTCCGAGAAAGAGAGAGAATACAAGTGGGGGAGATAGGGGGAGAGGCAGAGCAAGAGGGAGAAGCAGAGCAGGGAGCCCAACATGGGGCTCGACCCCAGGACCCTGGGATCATGACCTGAGCCGAAGGCAGTTGCTCAACCGACTGACCCAGGCACCCCAGGAGTTTAAATTATTTATGAATCTAAAAGGGCCTCTCGACTACTCCTAGACCCTTTGGCAGGACGCTTGGATCCATGGTTTTCAACGTGCAGGTCAAAGTGCAAGTAGACCTTGAAGTTAATTTGGTGAGTCATACTCAGAATTTCATAATAATAATGATGATGATAAAAAAAAACACACACACACAAGAGAAACCATCAGAGTGAATGCTGGTAGCAAACTGTCCCATGATATTCCTGTTTCAATTTTGCGCGTTGCGCCAGGTTGTGACATGATGTGGATCTTACTGCAGGTCCGTTGGGCGGTCAGGAAACTCTGAAAAGCCACTGCCTTAGATGATGATGCGCCCTTCGTTCACCAGCCGAGGAAAGTGAGTGAGCACGCAGGGCCCTTCCTGTGGGGCCCCAACCTACCCACCTTGGCTCCTTGCTCCTACACCCATCCAAAGGCTCGGCCACACCCAGCTAGGGCCCCACCCCAGCAACTGCACCGGCTCACACCTCTCTGCTTCCTTACAAGTTCCTCTTCCTTCCAAGTTCCTCTTCCTTCAGCCCGAAGCCCAATCCCACCTTCTCTCAAGGAGGCCCTGTTAACATGACACTCCCTCTGGCAGTTGTCCCCACAGGGGGCCGGGCAGGATGACCCATTCCTGGTTGGCTGCCCCACAGTCTGCTGCAGCACAGAGCTCACCCTCTGTCAATCAACTGGTTCACATTAGGGGCTTGACACACTCTGATTTTTTTTTTTTAAGATTTTATTTATTTATTCATGGGAGACATAGGGAGAGAGAGAGAGAGAGAAGCAGAGACACAGGCAGAGGGAGAAGTAGGCTCCCTGCAGGGATCCCGATGTGGGACTCGATCCCAGGACTTCAGGATCACACCCTGGGCCGAAGGCAGATGCTCCTCCGCTGAGCCACCCAGGCATCCCATGCACTCTGATTTAATGGATGAATGAACGAATTGAATGAAGGCTGAACTGCTCTGGGGTGCGGTCCCGGTGCGGAGACTAGCTGCTATAATAGTCGGCCCAGCACTGCTGTGCCCCTACTAGGCACCGTGCGCCCCAGCTCCTGGCGACACCACCCCAACCAGACCAAAGTGACTTTCCCCGAGGAGCTCGTCCAGTGTTAGAGACAGGCACGTCAATTACCACCCCGATATGATAGGAGCCCCCAATAAGGACATATGCAAGGGGACCCAGGTTCCTGGTGACGCTGTATCAGCAAAGACTACCCCAGGGCAAGGTGGGGTGAGTGGGGATCTTCCTGGCAGAAGGCAAAAACTCTCTTGGTACTTCCTAAGTCCTTTACAGCACAAGACACTTTAAAAACTGTTTTCACACTTATTTCTTCAACTCCCCCACTAACCGGTGAATGCCGGGAGGACACGGAGGACACGCAGGACCACGGCTGCTGAGCTCCTCACTGCTACTGAGCTCTTCCTGCTGCCGCATCCCCAACCCCAACGCCAACGCGTTCGATATTTACTTAATGAATATTCAGGAAGCTGCAAATAGCTCAGGTTGAGAGTAAAGTGGAAGGAAGCAGCGCTAGGAAAAGGCACTGAGAGGTCTGTGGGCCCCAGACCCCGGAAGGCACACCAGTGCTGCTAAGGTCTGGGTCTTTGTCCCTGGGCACCGGGGAGTCCTGGAGGGGTTTCAGCAGTCTAGAAAATTCCTTTGGCTCTAGTGTGCAGGGCAGGGGCCTGCGGCCCAGGTGGGCAGTGGAGAAAGCAAACACAGAAACAACCCAGGCGAGGAGACTTGAGTCTAGAGGCAGCCGGCTGGGGCGCGCTGGTGTGGAATTTGCGTGCGGCAGGTGCTCGCTGGGACACCCGAACCCAGGCTCTGAGATCTGGCCCCCCTTCACCGCCACCCCACCGGTGGGAGGGAGAGGCCCCAGTTCCCTCCTGCGGCACCACGCAGCTCCTGCGGTCCCTGCCAAACTCCAGGCACTGTTAGCCTGCTCCGAAGCCTTGCCTCTGCACTCTTGGTACTCTTCTTCTTTCTACAAATCCGCTCCTACTTTAATGCATTTATTTATGAACATTAGATGAATGCTGTACTATCATTCTCTATGCCCTTGTGTGCATTTCTGCACATTCTCATACTAAAAACAATATGTGAATATTATGTCACTACCATGTATAGAAAGCCAAGTGCCATAAAGAGTAATTCTAAACTCTCGATGGAAACTCTGAAATCACCCAAACAAGTCGTGTTATTAAATTTACCCAGCTCCTATCTCCTGCCCGGGGCCTCCCAGTCTGAGGCCTGTCTCTCCTTTGCTAAAAAGCGAATCTGCTCAGGGGATGTTAGAGACGTTTTAACAAAAGACTTTCTCCTTGGCCCTAACCAGGATTTACAGAAAACTGAAAACTAAATGCTTTTATAGTTTTTATTTATTTATTTTATTTTTTTATTTATGATAGTCACAGAGAGAGAGAGAGAGAGAGAGGCAGAGACACAGGCAGAGGGAGAAGCAGGCTCCATGCACCGGGAGCCTGACGTGGGATTCGATCCCAGGTCTCCAGGATCGCGCCCTGGGCCAAAGGCAGGCGCCAAACCGCTGCGCCACCTCAGTGATCCCTGAAAACTAAATGCTTTTAAAAACCACTTCTAAGCCCCCTGACACTGGCAAACAAGACCAGTAATGAGGCCGAACTCCTAGGGGTAAGGGTCTCACTTCTCCCCCTTCAGAGCTTATTAATCAACTCCACCCCAAATTGCTGAAAACCACGAACTCATAGTAACGCATTTAGTGCTCACTCCGACCCTGAGGAATCAGCCACTATGTCCCCATTTTACAGATGAGAAAACAGAGGCACAGAAGAATTAACTTGCCCCTTGCCCACAAAGCCAGTAAGCAACCCAGCTAAATGGAACCCGAGTCGTGTGGCTGCAAGTCCTGCTCCCACTAAGCCACATACCACACAAGCTGGCTGGGCGATTAGCTTTGTAAAAGCTGAGTCCAATGCCTGGCATTTAGCAGGCACCCGGTTGGGGGGGGGCGGTCCGGAAGAGAGGATGATCTTCCTCCCAGCCCACCCTGGCCTGCGGGGAGCCCCCCCCCATCCCGGCCCGCTGGCCGCGCGCAGGGGCGCAGGGGCGCGGCCCCCCCCCGCAGGAGGGCGCTGGGAGGCGCGGCCCGGGGGGTGGGGGTCCGGCGGGCAGCGCAGGTGGCGACAGGTGCCCGGGCGGGTGCTCGCGCCGGCCTCACCGTGTAAGGGCAGGCGCTGTATAAGGGCGCCCCTCGCGCTCGCCCCGCCCCAGTCCCGACTGCCTCGGGGTGGACCTTTCTAGCGAGGCGGGGCCCCACCAGTGATGCCCCGGGGTCCCCGAGGTCCCTGTGGGGTCCCCGCCGCCGCCCCGAGGCTGAGACTGCGCGGTGCCGCCCCGCGGGGCTGCCCTTGACCTGCGGGCCCCTGGCGGCGGCGGGCGGCACCCAGCGCGGCCAAGCTCCGCAGCAGGTGGCTGGGGGAGCAGGACCCTTAGCGGGACTTGGGGCCCTGGGGAGCCTCGCGGGCGGAGGGTGAGGCTCCGCGCCGCCTGCCCCCGTGGCACCTTCCCGGATGGGGCTTAGAGCGCCTCTGCAAGCCCAAGCGCGGCCCGGGTTGGGCCGGCCCAGCCCCTCTGCGAGGCACACGCGGCCCTAAAAGCAACAGGCAGTGTCCGGCGGAGTCAGGGGCCTGCGCCTGGCCTCCACTCTTCTCCCTTCCACCTCTCCGCAGCCCCGAGCTTTTTAAAACACAGTGTGTCCCGTCGCTCTTTTTTGACCTCTGCTCTACTTTACAACCTCCCAGTCGCCTACAGGCTAAGTACGAACCCTTTAAAAAAAAAATTTATTTGTTTGAGATAGAGAGCCCATCAGGGAGTGGGGGCAGAGGGAGAGGGAGGCTGGATCCAGGACTCGGGGGTGTTGACCTGAGCCAAAGGCAGACACTTAGCCCACTGAGCCACCCAGGTGCCCAGGTATGAACCCCACCTCAGTGTGCAGGCCCCTGTGAACTGGCAGTTCCCTGGAGGCATCATGCTATTCCATGCTTCCCAACCTTTGCACCCACTTTTCCCTTCTAGAAAGCCCTTTTTCCTTGCACACACGGAGACATACACTCATCCTTCAAAAAGATGCCTCTTAATGCCCTCTCTCTGACTTTTGTGCTGATTCCTTCAACTTTTTAGCCTCAGTTTGTTCATATGCAAAATGGGGAAAAATAATCTTGCCCTCACTGAGTTATTTTTTTTTAAATGTTTTCTTTTCTTTTTAATTTTTATGTATTTATGATAGTCACACACACACACACACACAGAGGCAGAGACATAGGCAGAGGGAGAAGCAGGCTTCATGCACCAGGAGCCCGACGTGGGATTCGATCCTGGGTCTCCAGGATCACGCCCCGGGCCAAAGGCAGGCGCCAAACTGCTGCGCCACCCAGGGATCCCCTCACTGAGTTATTGTGAGGGTCTAATGGGTTAATGCCTGTAGAACGTTCAAGACAATGCTTGGCACCTAGTAGCTGCTCATGAAAATGTGTTGCCGGACAAATTCTTCTTACCATGTTCTAATGCCCAGGCATGCGTCCTGAGTTACGTGAGGGCTGGGCTCTGCGTCCCATCCGTGCCTGGCACGTAGTGGTTGCCCATTAGCCTTTGGCAGGAAATGAGTGAATAATAGGCGGTGGGAGGTGGGGGGAAGGAGGAGGAGATTCCCTCACCAGATCAGCCAACACTAACAGTGAGAAAACAACCCTTACAGTGCTGGGAGGTCACACATTCCAACTCCCCCCACCCCCCGCAGGCTTCTGGGAACTTCATGTGAAGGACATTGGATGCCCATTGTCACTGTGTCCCCCACTCACCCCAGGCCTGCAGAGGGGAAGTGTCTTAGCCATGGGTACCCAGTGAGTGGCAGAGTCAAGACTTGGCCCACTTTTAGCTCTCAAAACCCATGAGTGGTGACAACCTCCTTGAGCGCAGGCAAACCAGGATGATTGGTCATCTCAGATCAAATTCCAAAGCCTAGTCTCTGGAGGCCCCCCATCCTCCGCCCCGCTGTGGGACTCCTCCACTGTCCTCAAGCTTTGTAATGAATGTCTTGAAGATACAATGCTTTCCAACCAGAAGTTCTGGGCAGCTAAAAAAAAAAAAAAAAAATCTGTCTCCTACTTCCCCAAAGTCACTCATGGCATCATGGGGCTGGGGAATGGACGCATCTGAAGGACCCAGACCTGGGCTAGGAGTTCAGGGCACTGACACAGACGGTCGTCCAGGACTGGCCAGCCCCGCCCTCTGGGGTCGGGCTCCTGGGGGGAGGCAGTGTGAGGACACATGGCATCGGTCTGGTTTTGGACAGCTGGGGAAGGGAGGGATGCCTCAGTGGGGGTTTCTGAAGAGCCACCACCTCCTGACTTGGCCACTCCCCAGCTGGCCTCAGCACCGCCCTGACCTCCTCCCCTTGCTGGGGCCTGGCTTCCTCAGTCAACCCCAGGGGTGGGAGCTGGTCTCTGGGGACTTTGTGCCCTGAGGTTCATGACTTGGGGAGAGCAGAGTTCTGGGAACTGCAGCCTCCAGAGAGGAGACCTCAGAGGCCAAGCACGGCTGAGTGAGTGAGGGCGCGAGCCTGGCCCTCCTGTGCACACACAGCCTCATCTTCCCAGGCTGCCCTGGCCCCGCCTGCCTTCTCCCCCCCCCCCCCCGGGGGCCTCATCCAGAGAGGCCAGTTCTCTCTGCCTCCTCCCCAGGGCACAGAGGGACCAGCACCAGGACTGGGAGGGCCTGGGCCTGGTCCCAGGACAGCCCTCCCTCCCTCCTTTTGCAGGGGAGGAACTTGCTCCTGTGGCCTGAGCACTGCAGCCCTCCAGTTGGCCCAGCTGTGCCTCAGCGGTCAGGGCCAAGCGCCAAGCAGACACCAGGCCCGCTGGGCAGCCGGTCCCCCCCCAGCCACTGCTCTGCGCAGTCATCCCTGGGCCGTGTGGGGTGCTGAGTCGGACCGACAACGTGGAAGCACCGAAGGGAGGGTCTCTCCTGGCTCCAGGGACTCAGCAGGGGCAAGGGACTCTGAGGACAAATCCCTGCCCCCATCATCTCCTCTAGAAGGAATTGGTCCCCCTCAAGCTCTCTGCTGGCCTCAGGAAAGAGCAACCGCAGGACCAGCAATGGGACCCCAGAGCCACTTCTGGATTCTCTCTTCTTGCTTGCTGGTTGACCCCAGGCCAGGCCTCTACTCTCCCTGGGCTTCCATTTCCCTCTTCTCAATCCAGACTTGGTAGCCTTCTTCCCTTCTCTCGACATCACTAGGAGCCCACGAGAAGGAAAACAAATATGGGAAAGAACAACGTGGGCATCATGAATACGCTTGTTTCGTAGGGAGGGAGGTCACGGTGGCTCAGAGACTCAGGCTGATGGCCAAAATCATGTGGAAAGTGGCAGAGGTGCCGGGGTCCAGCTGGGCCTCCTTGGTGAGGAGAGAGGGGCCTTGGCAATGGGGTCTGGGCTGTCGGGTAAGGGTGGGGACCAGACCAGGAGCAGGGCCTGGCAGAGAACAACTCCTTGGGGGGTTACACACTTCATTAATACGTTCATGTTGCAGGGCATGGAAGGCTGCTCAAGGCACAGGTGCAATGGGATGGGCTGGGAGGGGGTTCTGGTCACAGGAAGGGCATTTCTCCGAGTCCAGGGGCACTTGCATCCAAATCACTAGGGCTTTAGAAATGCACGTTCCCAGGTCCCACCCCAGACCCAGGACCCATCCCAGACGCATAACCACAACCGGACCCTCATATGAATGGTTGCTTTGGACTCCAGTTCACAGAAAGGCCAGGATTGGGCAGGCGGGGACAGGGGCTGGAAGTTACTTTATTCTTTTTTTCTTTTAGTTACTTTATTCTTATTCTTTTTAAAATTGAAGTATAATTGACCAGGGCCTGGAACTCTCTAAGGTAGAGGTGGCCGGAGCTGGGGCAGGTTGGATGACATTCCTGTTGCTCACCCTCCCCTCCCCCAAAGTCAACCAGCAGGTGGGAGGTGCAGGAGCTCACTCAGAGAGAACCTAGCTCAGGTTTCAGGCCCCGGGGACACTCCTTCTAGCCTCTCAGTGACAATAAAATGCTCCCTTTGCCCAGAGAAACCTGCATCTATAAAATCCAAAAGAAGAAAGAAGCTCTATGTCCAAACATGGTCATTCCGGTCTCATTTATAATGGACGGAAATATTAACTGGAAAATACCTGAATGTGGGACAGTAGGGGAAGGCTACTGGTGTGACCGTATCTGAGCGGTCTGGGATGTGGGGGAGATGCTGCTAGAAGTCAGGGTAAGGCTATAGGGGAGGGTGAAGAGCAGGGCACCAGTCAGACAGTGGTGGGGACCCCTGGCTCTGCACCTGGGGTCATAACTAAACCATCTGTGCCTCAATTTCCCCATTCATAAACTGGAGCTGATACTGGAATCTACCTCCTAGGGTTTTATGGACGCTGAAGCAATTAATACACAGTGTTTAGAACAGTGCCCGCAACCTCTGTGTGTTATTCATTGCTATTAAACCTCTAGGGACGCCTGGGTGGCTCCGTGGTTGAGCATCTGCCTTTGGCTCAGGGCGTGATCCGGGGTCTGGGATCCTGGGAGCCTGCTTCTCCCTCTGCCTGCGTCTCTGCCTCTCTCTGTGTGTCTCATGAAGAAATAAATAAATCTTTAACAAAAAATAAAGGAGGGGAGAGCTAGGATTGGAGCCGGGTCTACGTGACTCCAAGGCCCGCCTCCATGGCCGGTCAGTGGGCCCCGCCGGCCGCCTGCCTCCCAGCCTCCGTGCTCGGACAGATGTGCTTTCCCACCCCTGTGCCTTTGCACCTGCTCTCCCCTCTGCCTGGAATGCTCTTCCCCCTGCTTGCTCTTCAGACTCCCTTCTCTTCAGTTCTCGTCTGAGGTAGCCCTTGCAGATCTGCACCCCCTTGAGGACCTGCAATCATTCCGCAGTTTTTCGTCATGATGCGCATGTTCTGTGGCATTCGTGCCAGGCCGAGAGAGGCACTCACAGACACCAGCCGGCTGAGGTAGGGATGAGGTTGTCATGTTGGGACTGGAGAGAACGTTCCAGCCTTAGGAGTAGATCCTGAGGAAAGGGAATCTCCTGTCTCTGGCCAGGGGTTGGTGATGGGGAAGCAGAGAAGAGAGGCCCAAAGTCCCCGCACTTGGCGGGATCCTTTGCCCCCTGGGGACGGCAGTGTGGCAGAGGGGGAGGACAGGGGAGGACGGGGGGGGGGGGGGGGGGGGGGATTGGGTCAGGCCACCCCGGGCCCATTTTCCGGGTATGCCTTAGGCATGGCACACCACGCCTCTGGGCCTCAGGTTCCTCTAAGGACAATGGCTACCTCCTCGAAGGACAATGGCTACCTGGGGTGGGTGTCGGGAGGGTTAGATTGGGCGGAGCACCTGGCAGTGCAGGGCGCCGGGGAGCGATGCTGCGTCGCCTCTGTACGGGGAGGCAGTGGACCAGAGACAGACAGCTACTTGCCTACCGTTTCCCAGTAAGCTGGGACCAGCTCCCCCAGTGATTAATTAGCAGCCGTGCAGCAGTGGGGGGGTGGGGTTCCTAGCCCACAGGAGGTGCTCCCGTCAGTGGCTGCATGTGGCCCGCGGGCCCAGGGGTCGGAGCCAGGCCAGGAGGCGTGGGGAACAGAGGGCCCAACTCAGGGTGAATCCCACTGGGCAATCTCTGCGAATGAGGTCACCACCTCTAGCTCCCCGGGGCCACAGGTGGGATGACGAGACGAAGCCAGCTCCAGAGCAGGAGGGGGTGGCGGCAGGGGTCGGGGCCAGGGCAGGGGGCCCAGTGTAAGACCCACGGCCCGCTACAACGCCGGCCCAGCCCATGGTGAGCGGCCGGGTCCTTATCTCAGGAAACTTGGTGCTTCCTGTTGAAGAGGTGGCTGCGGGGAGGGGAGAGCCAAGCAAGGGACACTTTCTGAGCCCCGGCTAGGTACCAGAGCGCTTCTGCACGCCTGGCCACGCATCCCCACATGACCTCGTGAGGAGGGGGGTTATGGCCCAGCATGCAGAGGGGCCACTGAGGCTCAAAGTGGTGAAAAAACCTTGCCCCAAAGGGGAGGCACGCAGAGACTTTAGAGTCAGACACACCCGAGTTCAGCGCCGAGCCCTGACACCTGTCAATGCCGGGTCACCGAAGTGCTCTGGGCCTCAGTTTCCTCATCAGGAAAGCGGTGATGGCCAGCCCCGCCTCTCGGGCTTGTTGAGGCCCAGTGAGATGATGCACAGAGCACGCTCCCCGAGAGCTAGCTCCCCGGCGCCTCATTTTGCCGATGTCACCATTGAGCTTCAGAATGGGGGGCAGCGTGCCCAAGGCCACACACCTAGAAGGTGGCACAGTCAGGACTTGAACCCAGACCTGATTCTTCCTGCCCCACTTAGAGCACCTCACAGTAGCTGCAGATGGCCCTTGGCTTCCAGAAGGCTGTCAGGAGGTGGCTGGGGAGGGATCCCTGGGTGGCGCAGCGGTTTGGCGCCTGCCTTTGGCCCAGGGCGCGATCCTGGAGACCCGGGATTGAATCCCACGTCAGGCTCCCAGTGCATGGAGCCTGCTTCTCCCTCTGCCTGTGTCTCTGCCTCTCTGTGTGTGTGTGTGTGTGACTATCATAAATAAATAAAAATTAAAAAAAAAAAAAAAAGGAGGTGGCTGGGGAGCTCAAGTTCCTTGGAAGAACCAGCGGTCCGGGTTTCCTGCAGAGCCGGGCAGCCAGCGCCGGGCCGGGGGTTCAGGGTCACGCCTGCGGCCAGCGTTCCAGGCAGCAGAGAGGAACTGCGGCAACATGCCTGGAAGCCTCGCTGGCCACCCGGCGACCTGCTGGCCACCGGGGCCCCCACATTGTTCTCTGTCCTTCCCAGGCCAGGCCCGCACATTAGGGATTTCCGGCCGCCCTGCCAGAACCGCCTTCACTTTCCGGACGAACTTTCCCCAGGCGTCTGGGGCAGGGGCTGAGTCCCCCCCCCCCCCCCCAGGACCTCTGTGGGCAGGGACTGCTGGGAAGGGTGCTGGCAGCAGGGTCAACATCCCCTGGACCCAGCAGGTCCCGGCCCCAGAGCCTGGCCTCCGCAGAGACGCAGCATCCTCTTCACCTCTCCTGGAGCCCGGGAAGAAAGGTCATACGACTTTCATTTTAGGGCCGGCTCAAGTCAGGGCACTTGGCCTCGCATCCCTGCCACAAACTTGCTGTGACCTGGGCAAGTCATGCTGCCAGGGCCCTTATGAGGGAGACTGGATGATCCATGGGTCACAGGGTGACACCCTGGCATTACCTCCGGAGTGGCCTGCAGCCCCTTGCTTTGCAAACTTCTTGAGAGCACGGCCAGGTCCGGCCCCATCCTAGGGCTCGGCAGCCCCACTGGCGCTCCTTGATGGTGAGCACGCCCGTTTGCAGTGCATCTTGGCCATTCCAGACATGGCTCCGTCTCAGTCTCCTGCCCTGAGAAATGGGGAGAACTGCCTGGCGAGGAGTGGTGGGGGTCACAGCAGACAACGTACACACAGCCCAACAAATGCAAGCTTCCGTCCTCCACTCGTCTTGGGGCCAACTGGATAAACTTGGCATCAGGAAAATATGGTGTAGAAACGCCCCCCTGGGAGGTCTTGGGGCCCCGGGGACCCGTGGCCATGCCCCCTTTCCTGGGGGGGTGTCTGTGCCCGAGGTGGCACCCAGAGGGCAGCAATGGGGCCACGATGCAGAGCCAGCAGCGTCCCGGTGAGGTCAGAGGCATGGAATTGGTCAAATGGGATCACCCCGAGGATTCTGTGCTCACAGCCAGTGACTCATGCCACGAACAGCCGCACTGGCAGAGACTGCCAACCTGGGACGGCCGAGGCCACCAGCTTACCTCACCCCACAGCACACCTTTTAAGGACAGGGAGCTCGGGGCAGCGCAGAGGCCCCGCCTCTGGCCCCAGGGCCCTTTGGCAGCCCTTCACTGGCGAGGCCAGACCCCCCACCTGGGTTTAAATCTGGCATCATCACTTTTGAGACATGACCTTGGGTAAGTCAATTTCTCTGAACCGGTTTTTTCACTTGTCATATGGAAATAAGACTTGCCTCACAAGAGAGGAATTAAATGAGGTAATTTTGTGTAGAAAGTGCTTGGCAAAGGGCACCTTTTAAGGAGCGGCGGCGGCGGGTACCTTGGCAGGACCCGGGCTCGGCGTCACAGCACCGTGACCCTGAACTCTGGCCCACCCCTTACTTGCAGGGCGTCTCTGGAAGATACTCAACGTCCGCATCAGCGTCTCTTCGGTCAGGCGAGCCGCCACCGCCTGCTGTGCTGGCCAGCTGTTGGCCTAAGATCGCACAGTATGTTTTGTACCACGAGGAAGAGGTGCAGGGACGGCCAGCCTGCCTGGCCTCGGATCCCCGCCCAGCCGCCTGTGGGCTCCGTGATCTTGCGCGAGGTCCTCAACCTCTGAGAGGGTCTCACGTATAAAAGGGAAGGATGGTGAGGATGCTGACCTTGTGTGGCTGCTGTGGGGTCGGGTGCCTCGAGAGAGGCCTGGCACCCACTTAGTGCCCTCTGAGAGCTGGCTGCTGTTGCCCATCCTCCCAGAGCTCTCGGCCTCCATCTAATGCCAGCTGCTGGTTCATCTCCCCTCCGTATGCCTGTGACGGGTCCTGGGTCAGAGGTCTTTCAGGGGCTGCTCTGAGGCAGCCCCACTCCCCACAGCAGCCTTCCCAAGGTGGTGCTGGGGTGGACCCCTCAAAGACCCAGATATGACACAGGCACTTATAATAGGAACATGAGAGCGACTGAGGCCAACGCACCCGGGAGTAGACATGGCACCCCAAGGCTGAGGGCAAGGGTGCCAGGATACCCCTGCTGTCAAACACCTGTGGTCCCTAGGAAGCTGGCACCTCGGCCCCACGAGGGAGATGGGGGTAGGCTCTCTTGGCTGGCAGGCCTGGTATCTTCCTCCTTGGGCCCCGGGAGAGCTGAGAACAAGGTGGGACAGAGCCTGGCTCCGAGGCTGAGGGTTCCTAGGGCACACACAGGAAACACAGCCCAGCTCCCTAGGGGGCCTGGCTCCCACAGGAGTGGCCATGTGCCTACTGGCTGGTGGAGAAGGAAGCCCCAGAGGCACCAGAGGGATCAGCTGGAGGAGCCCAGGCTTCAGAGGCAACCATACCTGGGTACAAGCCCTGGCTCTGCACCGCACAAGTCTCAATGTCCCTATCTGCATAAAGGGGACAAGCATCCTCTTGCCCTGCTTGCACATGAAGGCGGTGCCCAGACAGTGGCGACCAGTGACAACAGTATAAGTAACAGGAGTGGCTGGTCAAGGGCAAGAGGGTGGCAGAGCCAGAGGACAAAGGGCCAGCAGCCCAGCAGCCTGGAGAGGGGTCGCCCCTCGTGCTTCCAGAGCCCAGACAGAACGGAAGCCCCCAACAGTGCAAACCCTAGCTTTATTGGTCCAGGTTGTTCACAGTGAGGCTTCCCAGGGACAGGGGTCTGGGACCCCCCCCTCCCCCTGCCCATGTGTTCTCTGCCCTGGCGCCTGGGAAGAAGGAAGGGACGTGGCTCTGGGGGGGGTGGCTACAGGGTAATTTAGCGTGGGGCCCAGGGTCTGTTCTTCAGAGCAGGAGGTAGAAGGGATCACATAAAGTTCTTTATTACAGACCTACAAAAAATGAGAGAATTATATATTACTCTCCCTTGTTTGGGTTTCTTTTTCCTTCTTCCTTTTTACAAAACAGCAGCAGGAAAGAAAAACGCAGGAGACAGACGGGCCAGGCACCAGGGTGCAGATCAGAAGGGACCAGGGTGACGTGGACCGAGCTGTCACCCGGCACGGGGCACTGTGGGCTGGCCTGGGGCTCTCTCCAGCATCCTGGGAGGACAGAGACAAGCCCTAGTGGGAGCAGACAAGACAGTGGGTAGGAGATGGCTGTCCCCAGGTCAGTGGCAGCACCATTCCCCGGGTAGCCACCCTGGAGGTTAGCTGGGCACCCATGTTTGGGGGCCTGGTCTCCAAAGCACGGGCCCATGGGGGCCGGGCAAAAGGGAGGAGGCAGGAAGGGCCAACACGGAAGGGCTCAGAGTTCTCGCGGGGCCCCTCCTCGAACTGCAGGGGCCCTGGTGGGCAAGGGCAGCCAGGCCTCTTTCCTGCTTGTCAGCCAATCAGCTTCTTCAGGAAGGCCTCCAGCTGGTCCTCGTCCTTGATACCCACGAATTTGTCCACCACGTCCCCATTCTTGATGGCCAGCACAGTGGGCACAGCGGACACCTGGAGGAGCAGATGGAGGTAGACCGCGTTACCTGGAGGCGAACTGGTCTCATCGGCCATTCCCCAGCCGTCGTGGGGAAGGCTGGTGGTTTCTGCAAGGCAATGACAGGCCGAGCGGAAGGCGGGGCCTGTTCCCTTGGTGCAGGGGTGCTGCAGGGCCTGGAGGCCCGCCCACTGGAAAGACTTTTCCACTGTGGGCTCCCGGCGGTCCCCTTCCTCCCCGAACCACAGGACTGACTCACTGGCCCAGTGGTTTGGCTGCAGTGACAGGAGGGATGAAAATAGCCCACACAGCTGCAGGCCAGGGCTGGGGGCAGGGAGCGGCTACGGGGCCAGGAGAAGCTCCCCAAGGGGCAGCCCAGCCTGGGTGGGGATAGGGGGGTAGCCCAGAGACATGAGAGCCTGAGTCCTGGCTCTGCTCCCGGCCTCGGCACCCTCTTCTGTAAAATGGGGGTGACAGGATCTCCCCTGAGGACATCCTTGAAGGTTTAGGACAGAGATGAAAGATTCGTATGTAGAGCTGAGCAGCGAGGAGCCCAGGCTCTGGCAGTGGATGACCCCATGCTGAGCTGCTCCGGGCAGGCCCCGTCAGCATGGTCTCTGTGTTCCCATCAGCAAAATGGAGCTGCTGGCAGCACTTACACCAGGTCTGGGGCTGCATGAGCACGGCGAGCAGAGTCTAGCATGTGCCCTGAACCTGGCAGGGCCCTCAAGTGTCAGGACCTGGCAGAGGGCCCAGTGTGCAGGAGCCCCCGGCAAGTGGTGGCTACGGGGAGCACGTCAGGAGCTTCTAACACAGGCCCCATGTGAGCCACATGAGCTCGCGGCCGTTGAATGGCCAGCAGGGTCCAGAAACTCAGTGACTCATGCTGGACGGTGTGGGACGAAGGCCTCGGCCGTATAGGAGCTGAGGTTTATTTATTAGGGGGATGGAGGCAAAATTCTTGGCCTATGAAGCATGTTTTCAAGTTCCCTCAGGGGACCTGTACGGATTCCACGGCATGTAATGAGGCCCACTGCCCACTCTGGCATCAAGCATTTTCTGCACCCTGGGCTCCCTCCCTGACATTTGTAGACATTTTTTTTTTAAAAAAAATGGGTAAACAGAACAAGATAAACATTCTTTTCTTACACATGTTAACTACAAAGTAACAACAGCAATTTACACAAACATCTCAAGTCTTCACCAATTCTGAGTACTGTCCTGCCCATGAGTCATCCTGGGAAGCCAGACCTAGGAGTCAGGATGTTCAAACTGTACCCAGGTCAGTTACAAAAGGAGCTGTGGGCCTGACAGGCAGCTCTCACACCTCAGCTGGGTGCCACCCACCAGGTGGCAGGCCCTGCCCTCCTCCCCTCACGGGCTCTGGGTGTTCTCAGGCTCTTGCAGGGAGTGTCCTGGGGCTGATGCAGGTGGTAGCTGACACACTTCTCGGAGGGAAGACGCAGGCAGACCCATCTGGCAGCGGCCTGACCGTGGGTGCTGCTGCTTGTGGCCCTACCACTGGCTCCTACCCTCGTTGTCCATGGCTGTAACACAAGAGGTGGCAGGAACTGCAAAGGTCCAGCATGTGGCTCACCCTGTCTCCAGGCACAGGCCAGGACCCAGAGTTGTGTATTTATTTGTTTTTTGAAGATTTTTTGGGGGGGGACGCCTGGGTGGCTCAGTGGTTGAGTGTCTGCCTTCGGCTCAGGGTCCCACATCAGGCTCTCTAAATGGAGCCCGTTTCTCCCTCTGCCTGTGTCTCTGGCTCTCTCTGTATCCCTCATGAATGAATGAATGAATGAATGAATGAACAAATAAATAAATAAAATCCTAAAAAAAAAAAAAAAGATCTTTTTCCCAAGTAATCTCTACACCCAACCTGGGGCTACAACCTGAGATCAAGGGTCACACACTGGGGGTGTGCCTGGGTGGCTCAGTTGGCTGGGGCGTCTGCCTTTGGCTCGGGTCATGATCCTGGGTCCTGGGATTGAGCCCCGTGTCCAGCTCCCTGCTCGGCATCTACCTCTCCTCCCTACTTGTGCTCTTTCTCTCTCATATAAATAAATAAAATCTTTTAAAATAAGAGTCACGCACTCGGAATGGGCCAGCCCAGCTCCCCAGCTGTGTTCTTATGCGCCCTCTAGTGGCCTGTGATGGCAGCTAGGGCACCTCAAATCCAGCCCCTCAACTCGGGGACAAGGTGCAATCACTAACTGGATCTCACCCAGTTTCTTCAACTGATATAAAAACTATGTCGTATATATGAGAAGCGGTCTGTTTTTGCGTGTCCTCTAAGTAGGACTATGCTCGCAGCGGACTCCATTTTCAGACTCCAGACCAGCTCTGCCAGGATCACATTTGTGTAAACTCGTGTGTGTAGGCGTGCGCACACACGCGCGCGTGCACAGACACACACACACGGCCACGCTGCAGTCAGACGTACAGCAAACTCTCCAAGGTCTAGTCATGACTGACCAAGGGCATTCTTTGAAGTGTCAGTCTAAATCAGACGAGTACACACATCAACAGGCTGGCCAGAAGCTGGTTTTCCAGGCCACTGCTATAGTACCCGGGGTGGGACTGGACCTCCCTCCCGGCAAGGAGGAGGATGTGGCTTTGCCGATCCTGAGTTTGGCTCACAAATCTGGAGGGGCTGGTGCTTGTAAACACTGCCTTAAATGGAAGTGCACAGGTCCCTGGAGCATTCCTCTGGAATGTGATCTGAGTGTGAGAGGGGCCGTGATGGAGCAAGAATGCCGCTTCCCTCTGAACTCCAGCAGCACTGAGGGGACAGAGCGGCTGGAGGAAAGGTGAACAGACATGTTAGGATGCGCTGCTTCTCCTGCTCTGTGATGCCACCTGGAGCCTTCGAGGCTGAACCTGAGACCCTGAGAATTCAGGGCGGGATGAGTGTGTGTGTGTGGTTGGTTCCCACTAACTGGCAGCTCACGGGCCGCACTGCCACTGAGCTCGATGGTCCTGCTCAGTCCTCCCCTTCTGTGAGGGCCTACCGAGGGACAGACACAGTGACAGTTGTCACAGCAGGCTGGCAACCTCCTTAGCTAAGTGCAGAGCTGATGCGAAGGAAAAGATCACTGTCAGCCAGGCTGCTAGACCAGGGGTTCCTCAAGTGTCAGGGGTGACACTAACCACTTGCATCCTCTACTTCATGAATTCTCACCTCAAGGTGGGGCTTTCAACATGAGAAGACGGAGGCACAAAAGCTGAGTGACTAAGTGACAGAGCTGTGGTCTGACACAGGATCCGTCTGGCCCGGCTGTCCGTGATGTCTAACTGCCACACGCTGGCCTCAGAGCTACTGAGTCCCAGCAGGGCGAGGAAGCCCACGTAGGGAAACACAGGAAGGCTGACTCCACGCTTCTAATGAGAAGCCTCTGGACACAGGAGGATTCTTGGAGAAAGTTATGAGTATGATTATTACTTTTTATAGGATTTTCTCTTTTGAAGTAATCTCCACACCCAATGAGGGGCTTGAACTCACAACCCCAAAATCAAGAGTTGCATGTGCCACTAACTGAACCAGCCAGGCACCCCAGGAAATAATTATTTAAAAAAATCAAATCCTGGGGCACCTGGGTGGCTTGGTTAGTTAAGTGACTCTTGATCTCTGCTCAGATCTCGATCTCAGGGTCAGGAGTTCAAGTCCCATGCTGGGTTCCGTGCTTGGCACAGAGTCTACTTAAATAAACAAAAAAATCAAATCCAACTATATGACATTCTGGAAAAGGCAAAACTATGGAGACAGTAGGAAGATCAGTGGTTGCCAGGGGCCCAAGGGGAGGAGGGAGGGAAAAGGTGGGGCACAGGGGATTTTTAAGATGGTGAAACTCTTCTGTACAAAACCGTAACGGTGGATGCATGTCACTGTACGTTTGTCTAAACCCACGAGATGGACACCAGCAGGTGTGAACCCTTGCATGCCCCCAGAAGGCTAGCATAGGACTTTGAAACTTTTGCATCTTGATGTTTGGTTCCAAACCGCTGGCAGTAGTCACAGAGAAGATTGTAGAGAAGCAGAATCCTGGGCTCTTCCTAGACCTAGTGAATCATCCATCATCTGTTTTTAAGCAACATCCCAGATCATATGCATGATTGTGAAGCACTGATTTAGAATACTTTCAAAATAGGGGGATATGGTAATGATTGAATACGATACTTTCTAGCACCAAAATATAAGTATTCAATGAAATGTCTATGAGGTTAGATGAAACACTAAGAGGGAAAAAATTCAAATAAAAGTTTAAACCACTTCCCCCAAATCCTGACAGTGATTGTGTTGGGATGGCAAGATGACAGGTGACGTTTCCCCCTTATTACTTATTACCTGGCTGTTTTTCTAATGTTTTTTAAAGGCCTTCTATATATGAGGAAAAAGTAAAAGCATAACAGCTAAAAGTGTCAAGTCCGAAAAAGCCCCAGAGGAAAGCATAAAGGCTCAAAGGTCCACATCTGGATCTGCTCTTTGCCCCCAGTAGCTGGCAGGGTCTGAATGATCAGGGAATGCCTGGCCATTCAGTGGGGACGAACAGATGAGAGAGGAGAGAGCTTTTCATTTGGCCAAGCCAAGGCAGTGTGCAAAGGGGGGTGGGGTGGGGGACACTGAAACCCTGAGGCCCCCAGCCTTTCCCTTCCTTCTCCTTTGGGAGACAGTGGAGTTCTAGGGTCAAAGCAGAAGTGTGGTACAAGGGGAATGTGTGTGAGGAGGGAGACTCACCCAGATGGTGTGTGCTTGGCTTAGGGGAGGTGTTCTGGAAAGCTCAGGTAGGGGCACCAAATTCCCTGAATACAACTTAAAGCAGTTTCTCCCACATGTTCACCCAACACTTGGAAAAGGAGGAAGCTGTCTCAGGAGATACTAGGGATCTCTCAACTCAAACATCTCCTTCAGGCTCTCTTCCAAAAGAACAGGTGTGAAGGAAGGAAAGGGCTGGGGGAGGGGGTCAGGAAAACCCTTGCTGGAGGTCCTTAAGCACAGCAGTGACATCCGCCCGGGGCTTGGCAAAACAAGGGGGCTGGGACCAGGTGACGTGGGCCCAGCTGTCCTGAGGTCCTGTGTGACCGACACACTATCTGGACTGCAGAGCGCGGAAGGAGGGAGCCAATCCTGTAACACACGCTCTCCAGGCCTCATCACAGGACCTCGGTGGCCAGCCCAACGTCACCAGGCTCCCTAGAATGCAGGTGGGGATGATCTTGGGAACCTTATCACCAGTGTGACCACTGTTGGAGGGAACTGGGTTCTTCTTGCCATCTGCACCGGCTAACCACAGATCCTGGAATATGGCTGGGGCTGACTGCTGTGCTGGCAGGAATTGGCCTAATACACCTTATGCCTGCCAGTTACCCCGGGGATGTCCTAGCCGCTCCAGCCCTAAGCTCCGCCTCGTGGCCCCGTGGGCCTTGGACAAGTAGGACAAAGGGAGGAGCATCTGAGTGGCCAGTAATTGCCCCCACTCCCCGAAAGATCGGCAGGAGAGCTTTAAAAAAGCACCTCGGGACACCCGGCTGGCTCAGTCTGTAGGGCATACAGTTCTTGATCCTGGGGCTGTGAGTTTGAGCCCCACATTGGGGGTATAGTTTACTTAACACAACAACATCAAGTGATCCTTCCCCCACAAGTCCTTGTAAGCAGCCCTGAGTCACTCAGTGCCACCGACAGTCTTCTTTCGGCAACACCCCTCTCCCAAATGCAGTGGTCACCAGCGGCTTTGCCTCTGGCTGGGGCAGCCTGATGTTCGGGTGGGTGATCACTCCCACTCCAGTGCAACAGGCAGCCTGCCTATTCTCATCCTCGCCCCTCGGGGGCTGGCTGGAGGTGGCACCTCCACTTGAGCTGGTCTCATGAGAGCCGAGCCTGGACTTATAAATCCTGACAAGGGAACAGGCCCCCTCTTTCGGTCACTGGAAGGAAGGAGGGATGAAGGGTCACACTGGCCGGGTCCAAGTACCTCAAGAGAACCAGAAATCTGGATTTTGGCATGAAATCTCTGTTATAAACATTAACAGCTGGTTCAGTATTTAAAAAAGAACCCAAGTTAGATCAAATGTGCCAGGGAGCCAGATCTGGCGACGTGGCACTAGGCATGACCCCGGCTCTGTAATAACAGTATCCTCAGCATGGCTGTCCAGACCCCTTCCCCTCGGTCTGTGGCCGACTGTCACCCCCTGTGCTCTTAATCCCTCCTCAGCTCTCCACGCTGGCTACTGGCCACAGTGCACTTCTCCCCTTTCTCTAGCTGTCCTGTTCTCCAAGGCTGGAGGGTATCCCCAACACTCCATGCATCCCCTGCTCCAGGCACACACGCACTGCTATTCTGTGAGCAAATCGGGCTCACCCTGACCACAGGGCCTTTGCATTGGTATCTGCTCTGCCTGGATTGTTCTTTTTTTTTAAAAAAAGATTTTATTTATTTATTCATAGACACACAGAGAGAGAAGCAGAGACACAGACAGAGGGAGAAGCAGGCTCCACACAGGGAACCTGATGCGGGACTCAATCCCGGGTCTCCAGGATCACACCCCAGGCTGCAGGCGGTGCCAAACCGCTGCACCACCAGGGCTGCCCCGCCCCCCCCCCCCCTTTTTTAAAGATTTTACTTATTTATTCATAGACACAGAGAAACAGAGGCAGAGACACAGACAGAGGGAGATGGACTGTTCTTCCAAAGTGCTGCCTGGGTCATTTCCTTACTCCCTTCATGTTTTTGCTCAGATGTCAGGCTTCTCAAGGAGGCCTTCCCAAGCCCGCTTTTTTTTTTAATTTACTTATTTTTATTTATGTATTTTTAAACTAAAGCTCTACATTCAACATGGCATGTGAACTCACAACCCCGAGATCAACGGTCACATGCTCCACTGAACCAGCTAGGTGCCCCTGCCACACCCACCCTTTTAAAAATGAAACCCTCCCCAGCCCCATGCTTAGCCCCATCTCCTTTTCCTGACTTATTTTTTCCCCATAGTTTTTTTTTTTTTTCTTAAGATTTTATTTATTTATTCATGAGAGACACACAGAGAGGGGCAGAAGCAGGTTCCCTGCGGGACTAGATTCCAGGACCCTGGGATCATGACCTGAGCAGAAGGCAGACGCTCAGCCACTGAGCCACCCAGGTGCTCCTTTCCCATCATTCTTGTTATCTAAAGCAGGCATCAGTGAACCATGGCCCATGGGCCAAACTGAGCCTGCTGCCTATTTGTGTGAATAAAGTTTTATTTGCATACAACTATGCCCCTTTGTTTATATACTGTCTCTGGCTGTTTCTTCCTTCCTTCTCTCCCTTCCCCCCTTTCTTCCGTCCCTCTCTCCCTCATTCTTTATTTATTTTTATTTTTAAAAATTTTTATTTATTTATTCATGAGAGACAAAGAGAGAGGCAGACACAGGCAGAGGGAGAAGCAGGCTCCATGCAGGGAGCCCGACGTGGGACTCAATCCGGGGACCCCAGGATCAGGCCCTGGGCTGAAGGCGGTGCTAAACTGCTGTGGCACCAGGGCTGCCCCTTCCTTTTTTTTTTTTTTTTTAAAAGATCTTTACTTATTTATTTGAAAGAGAGAAAGAGAGAGCGTGCACAAGTAAGCAGATCAGGGAGATGGGGAGGGAGGAGCAGACTCCCCGCCCAATGCAGGGCTCAATCCCAAGACCCTGGGATCATGACCCGAGCCAAAGGCAGACAGACATTCAACCAACTGAGCCACCCAGGCACCTTGGTCTCTAGCTATTTTCAATGGCAGCTGAGTATGTGCAGTGGAGACCAATGCCCTGTAAAGCCTCAAGTATGTTCCACCTGGTCCTTTAGAGAAACAGTGTGCCGACCACCCATCAAAAATACTAGAATGCAGGCTCCATGAAGGCAGGGATTTTCTCAGCCTCGTTCAGTGCCTTATCAACAACCAAGTAACAGCACCTGGCATTTAAGAGAAAACACACCTGCTGAATGAACACACCCCCCAACCAAACACACGAGACTCCCTCCTGTCTCAGTGTGTGCCGTGCTCTTGGCGTTGCTTCTCCATGCATCCTCCGTGGCCCCACTCAGAGGTCCCCCTAATGGGAAGCATTTCCCTTGCACCCCAACAATCAGTGTCTTCTTCCTTTGTGCACCTCTGCTCTCAGCACTTCTCACCATACAGTGAAATGATCTACCTGTTGTTCTCTTGCTAGACTGAGAGTGCCTGACACAAGGAGTTCATCTTTGTTGTGCCAGAATCATGAATGCCTGGCACATGGCAGGGCTCCCACATAACTGCTAACTGAATATGTGCATGGATGAATATACGAACGAAGGAATGCATCAATGTCCCAAGCCTCAGAGAATAAGCTGGTGTTTTGGATCATACATTCCACTTCCTAAAGGTAGTGAAGAGACATAAGCAGCTCAGAGGACCAATATAGTCACACCTGCAAAGTGCTCTGAACTCCTGAAAGCTCCAGAAAAAAACTGAGACATCCCTTATTGGCTACCTGGTGGTCCCCAAGACATGTCCCGCACCAGCTATCCCAGGGTCACAAGCACCCCCCACACCAGCTGCACAGCGGCAGTCCCCCGCTGATTCATACCTCATATTCCAGGGCGAGGTCTGTGTGGTCATCAATATCCACCTTGGCCATCACCACTTTCCCATGCTGCTTGGCCACCACCTTCTCTAACCTGGGCCCCAGGATCTTGCATGGGCCACACCACCTCAGAAGGGGAGAAAGGAAGCATCTAGTCACAAGAGTGCTCAGCAATCCATCTTCTGTCTCCCTAGAACCTTCCCTGACCCACATCTTTCTGAGGGGCATTTTGTCCTTGTCAGCTCTGTTTACAACGTTTGAATATTAACCTGTAACGTTGACATGCCCAATGATAAAGCCAGAACTCTGCAGCAGGGGGATTTTCAAAGGTCCCAGGCTTCTAAAACACAAGTCCTCATTGGAAGACGCTGATAAAGGTTATTTCAGCACGCGTAAGAGAAATACACCACCGCACAGAAAAATATGAAAGTTGAAGTTAATAGGTTTGGGTTCCGAAAGGGACTCCTCATCAACCAGCTGACTGTTCTAGAGCCTCAGTTTCCTCTTTTGAATAAATGAGATTATGTCTCTCAAAGCAGTGATGAGAAATCCACTAAGGCCATGTGGCTCAACATATTCTACAGGCTGTGGAGTTATTTCAGACAACCTCATGGACCCAGAACTACAGGGAGAAGCCAGTGCCAGGGGGAGTCTACAACATGCTCGTCGCTATGCTGGGACCTTCTCACCTTTTACTGCCCAGAACCCTCAACCCCACAAAGGAAAACACCTTCCTAAGAAATGAAGGATCCTACAAGTTAAGGAACTCATGGCAAGGTCCCAGAGCTGGTTAGAGGCTGGTGTTGCGTTCCAAATGTCTTCTTTCATCACTGGGTTATCCTGTGACCTCTCCCAGGCCCTGGGTCCGCTGTTAGCACTGCACTGATCACAGGTGCTCCCCTCTGGGTGGTGAGCCCTGTGAGGACAGGTGGTATGGACAGTGCCGGGCACTGAATGAACAAACTCACATCTTACTTTGTCAGAGAAGAAAATGAGGCATAATCCCATTTATCATTCATTTTGGAAGTCCTCTCTGGAGTGCTCACTATACCAGGATGGGAGAAGGCTCTGCTTGCCATGAACCCCTGGCCCATGATGGTTATTTTAGTCTCAGCCTTTAAAACCCTTTACATTCAGAGATTTCAATTAATGAACTCACAAGTTTGCAACACCTCATCTCCTATTATAAGTGAGGAAAGGGAGGCATGAGGACATCAAATGGCCAGCCCAAGGCAACATGGTGAGTCAGAGAGAAAGAACAGGAAAGAAAGCAAAACAATCTGTCAGAGATTTGCCCAGAAGGCCTCCCAATGTCTAACCCAGGCTACACCAGGATGCCTCAATCTGAGGGGTTTGTCCAAGTTCTTTTGTAGCTAGGTGGCTAGTCGGGACCCAAAGTCCAGAAATGAAAAAGGCCAAGCTAACAATCAGGTGGCTATAAGCACTGAACTACCCCTACGACAAACTTACATATAGCACTGAAAAGAAAACCCTGCCCATCCCCTGCGTGCTTGGGCACCACTGTGGTGCCACTGATAACTCTTTGCCAGCCCTTCCCAGTTTTGGTGGCAAGATGTTAAAAATCAACTCATCCGCAGGGTCAGGAACACCCAAAGCCAGAAAATGCGATAGTTAGTCCTATTTTTCTTGCTTTGGTCCAAGCTGAAGGGGGACTCTCAGCCATTTGGGCAGCAAGACACAGAACATGAGTGTTTCTCAGCTTGCTCCAGTGACAGTGAGCTCTAAAGACTGTTGACTGGTCTGTGTCCTATCAGACTACACTCCATCTCTGAGAGCCAGGACTGGGTCTTACCCGTCTTTGTAATGAGACTATGCACGTGAAGCATCAGACGTGGGACTGAGACATGACAGCTATTCAATAAATCACTTTTTTTTTTTAAGATTTAATTATTTATTCATGAGAGACAAAGACAGAAGCAGAGACACAGGCAGAGGGAGAAGCAGGCTCCTCACAGGGAGACTCCATCCCAGGACCTGGGATCACAACCTGAGCCGAAGGCGGATGCTCAACCACTGAGCCACCCAGGTGTCCCTACTCAAATTCCTGAACAAGTAGCACCACGTTCTTCTGCTGACCCCCAGGACTCACTGTGCATGGAAGTCCACAACCACTGGTGTTTCACTGTTGACAACTCGGTCTTGAAAGTCAGGTCCATCCTGGATGTTGAAGGTTGTCGTGCAGACTCTGGTGGTGTATATTGACCGGGCTTGGGTGGGTGTTGCTGTCAGGTGACCAGGGCTGCACTGCAGGGCCCTGCAGGTGAGAGGTGCCCATCGACCCTGAGGGGGCTTCCTGGAGATGACGGAGGCCAGGAACCTCCTCAGGAGAAGTCGCTGAGCCATCTGTGAGGGGGAAAGGCAGAAAGTTCGGGAAGTCAATTCACCAGGAAAAGAAAGGTTATTTAGGTGGTCCTGGGGGGAGAGGGGCGCCTTAAGATTTCCGGGCCTGAACAAAGATGCCAAGAAATGACATATAAGATTTTGAGAGTAGAGGTTAAGCCAAGAATCAGAATCAGAAAGCAGAAGCAATCATACACCAGGACAGGAAAACTGGGCTGGCAATCAAAGAGCAGTCGGGGGATCCCTGGGTGGCGCAGCGGTTTGGCGCCTGCCTTTGGCCCAGGGCGCGATCGTGGAGACCCGGGATCGAATCCCACATCGGGCTCCCGGTGCATGGAGCCTGCTTCTCCCTCTGCCTGTGTCTCTGCCTCTCTCTCTCTCTGTGACTATCATAAATAAATAAATAAATAAAATTAAAAAAAAAAAAAAAAGCAGTCGGGATATGGGCGGGACTGGATCAGAAGGGAGGGCGGGAGCTCCGCCGGTGGAGCCCCTGCCGGGGCGAGGGCAGCCGCGCCCTCCCGCGCCCGCGCGCCTGGTCCTCCGGGGTCACCCGCGGGCAGCCGGGCCCCACGGCGCTACCCCGGCGACGAGCCCGGGCTGCGCGCGCAACCAAGCCAACTACTAAAGGAGAGTCAACACTGGGACCCAAGGCCGTCTGCAACTCTTTATTACTCGCTTAGGAGGCCTTCTAACGGGAAATTAAGGGGAAAGGGGGTTATGCAAGGATCAGGAGAAGAGGAATCGCAACAGCTCGAGGGGAACGAAGGGGCTCGGGAACAGGAGGGAGTGTGGGGGTTCTAAAAACCAAGGGACGTGTCTGACGGACTGAGGAGTCCGACGCCACCGGGGATCCCGGCTCCGCGGGGGGCAGGTCCCCCCCGCCGCCCGGGGCCTCCGCCCGCTCGGCCGCCGGCCGGCGGAGGAGAAGGCCCGGAGCGTGTCTCCGCCGCGACACCGCCTCGAGCCACCCTCACGAGCCTCCTACCTCCCTGCAGCCAGAGCGGAGGGATGCACTGCCCGGCCCTCCCCGCCAGTCAAGGGCACTCCCTTCGTCACTTCCGGGGGGAGGGCCTTTCGAACATCACTTCCGGGGACAGGCAACCCGGAACGCTTCTCTCCGCAGCTTGAGGGGCGGCTTGGATTTCCCACCAATGGGGATGGCGGGAGACGTGGAGCCTCAGTTAGAGACCGGAAGACGGGCTTCTGGTGGGGGAGGGGAAGAGAAAACGGAAGAGGAGGCGGGTTCGCAGGGGGAAGGACCGGAAGAAGGGGCGGGCCCTCGGGCTCCCGGAAGAGGTGTGGCCATCGGGGGGCGGGGCCGGAAAAGGCGGGCGGGTCCTAGAGGAGGGTCCGGAAGAAGAAGGGGCGGGGGAGGAGTCCACGAGAGGAAAGGGCGGGAGGGGGCGTGGCTCCGGGCGCGGCAACCTCCTGAACCGCCCCGCTCTGCCTCCGTGTCCTCCGAAAACCGAAAAGGGTGCCGAAGACCCCTTCCCCCCGTTCCGGGGAAGCCAGGCTCCCCGGAGGCGGAGTGCTGGCTGGGGGCTAAAGACCCCGAGTAGGGAGGATGCTCCGGCACGACCCCGAGGTTTCGGGCAGCCGCCCTGGCGGGGGCCCTGGCGGGGACCCTGGCGGGGGCCGCTGTGCCCAGTCGGTGACCTGGCCAGCTGGGCTTGCCTCCAGCCGGTCTCTGGGGAGTCGCAGGGGCCCGGGGCTGTCCGGGGGGCCAGGCGGTGGCGGTGGTGCCGGGAGTGCCGGGAGGGCCATGCGGCCCGGCCTTCCCCCGCACCCGCCGTCGCTGCGGGGACCCGGCCGGACCCCGACATCACCACCCCTCGAGGCCTCGCGGATCTAGGATCCATCACCGCCTTTTCCTTCCCTGACTGCTTGACCCGAAATGCCTTTGCGGGGGCGCCCGGTTGGCTCAGGCGGCTAAGGTCGGCCTGGGGCTCGGGGCCTGATCTCAGGGCCCTGGGGTCGAGTCCCGCCTCCGGCTTCCCGCCCGGCCCGGAGTCCAGTCCGCTTCCCTGCTTGTGCTCTGCCAAATAAAGAAATAAAAACTTTAAAAAGAGGAAGAAGAAATGCTTTTTTTCTCTCTCCACTTGGTGGAACACCTACTCATCATCACTTCTTTGAGCAGCGTTAATTGCCTCCTCGTTTTAGGGCTTTGTTCCTAACTCTCGCATAACAGTCCTTGGTGCCATCTCTTCCCCCAGACCACAGGCTTCCTGACAGTAGGAGTTCTTGGCTCTTTTTTTTTTTTTAAATTTTTATTTATTTATGATAGTCACAGAGAGAGAGAGAGAGAGAGAGGCAGAGACACAGGCAGAGGGAGAAGCAGGCTCCACGCACCGGGAGCCCGACGTGGGATTCGATCCCGGGTCTCCAGGATCGCGCCCTGGGCCAAAGGCAGGCGCCAAACCGCTGCGCCACCCAGGGATCCCCGGAGTTCTTGGCTCCTATTTGACTCCGCGTGCCCAGCAATCTGATACAGTGCCTGGCTCACAGGGGATGTTCCCGAGAAGCTTAGTAAATAGAATCTCAGGGAAAGGTTTACAGAAAGGTTACGGACTTGTCCCAAGTCGGGGCAGGAGAATTGGCAGAGCCCCGTCTCACACCTCCAGTGGGAACCCCTTAGAGCTCCAGGGTTTGCTTAAATGTCTCTCCTGTCCCTGAATGTTGCCGTTGCTGCGACGGCTGGAAGGGGATTCCCTGTACTCTCCATGGGAGAAAATGCCACCAGATACCAGACGAGCATCATCTTTGGAGACCCTTCCCTGAGCCTCCTTGAGCGGGAGAGATGCTCTTCTCCAAGCTTCCCTAGCCCCTGTGCATCTTATCAATCACCACACTCAACATGCTGCTGTTACTGTCTCTTTCTTTGTTTCCACTGCCTTTATTACTAATATTTTTAAAAAATGTTAAAAAAAGAAAAAAAATGGGGTATCTGGCTGGCTCAGTTGGAGGAGCATGTGACTCTTGATCTGAAGAGTATGTGACTCTTGATCTCAGGGTTGTGAACTCAAGCTTCGTGTTGGGTGTAGAGATTAACATAAAAATGAAAAATCTAGGGGTCCTGGGGTGGCCCAGTCGGTTTACTGTCTGCCTTTGCCTCAGGTCATGATCTCAGGGTCTGGATTGAGCCCCGTGTGGGGCTCTCTGCTCAGCAGGGAGTCTGCTTGTCCCTCTGCTTCTCCCCCCACTCATGCTCATACTCTCTCTCTTTCTCAAATAAAATCTTTTAAAAAAATGAAAACTCTAAAAAACAAAGAAACCTAACTCATTCTCAGTTTTCCAACAGCTCTCATCCTTCCCTCTGGCACACACAACTCCTGACCTGTTTTCTCAGGGCCAGTTCATAACTGAACCTGTTCACTGGGTCCCTCCCCTGCTTATCTCAGGGCCTGGTGCCGTAGTAGGTGCTCGGCAATTATTTGTACCACAAGCAGAGAGCAGGAGCATGAATCACATCTCCTTATCCCAAATCCCATTTTCCCCGCCATATTACAGGGCTCCATTAGACCCTTCCAAAATCGCTGCCATAGTCGGTTTTGTTTTGTTTTTTTTCCCCACTTTGTCTTGGCCATACTTGTTCTCTGTACAGTTGGCAGGTTCATGCCCTCACTCCCCTGGTGTGCACAGCCACAGGGTGTAGGCCTCCTCCCCTGGGATGGGCAAGGAACTCTTTGAACAGGCCTATCCCCCCTCTGGTCATCAGCTGTGTCAGCCTTTCACTTTTCTGAGTGTCCCTCATGGGCAGGAGACCAGGGGAGTACGTGGGCAGGCCTGGCCCTCTCCACTCTGTCTTGCTCTGCTTCCCCCTGGCCTAGGACTGGAGCCAGTTGTGGTAATCCACAGCGGGAGCCCCAGTTCTTCTGGCCCCTCTGACGTCAGCGCCCCTTGTGTGCAGCTGTTTCTGCTAATACAGATGCCATCTGGTCGGGGTGCTTGCTTCCCCTTTGCCCATTATTTCCATTTCCCTGTATCTCCTGCACTTTTTCTTCCAGTCACCTATTCATCCTATTCATCAATGTCCACTGCATTTTCTGGAAGGCCAAGTTCCCTGCGTAATTCACAGTCCAAACTCCAAAGGGGGACAAGTCCTGTTTATCCTTGTTCCACAGTCACGTGGCCTCTTTGGCCTCTGTCTTCTCATCTGAGAAATGGGAAGAATGATGCCTTCCTCCTAGGGCGCTGTGAGGTTGTGGGAAGAACTGAGAACAGGGCCCAGCATATTGTCAGTGCCCGAGGAATGATGAAATCTCTTCCTCTCTCTTTCTGCAGGGAGAGAGCCTCTGACAAGGCTGCACTCACAGTAAGCCACAAAGGGGCTCCTCAGCTCCAGGCTGGTGTGGCTGCCCATCCAGAGCCAACCTGGAGTGGGTCCAGCTCCGGCACCACGCAGGCTCAGGGCACAGGTGTTAGAGGAAGGGAAGGGAGCCAGGGCTGCTGCCTGAGCTACGGGGTAAAGCTTCTCCTGCTGTCTCTTGCAGAGATTTATTGCAGTGCTTTTCAGACTGTGGGATGTGAGCCATTGGTGGGTTTGTGAAATCCATTTAGTGCATTGTAATCAGCTTTTTTTTTTTTTAAAGAATTTATTCATTTATGAGAGACGAGAGAGGCAGAGACACAGGCAGAGGGAGAAGCAGGGTCCCTGCAGGGAGCTCGATGTGAGACTCGATCCCAGGACCCCAGGACCCTGAGCCATAGGCAGATGCTCAACCACTGAGCCACCCAGGCGTCCCTGTGATCAGCTTTAAAATAAACAAATGGAATTGAAAATGTCAGAGTACGTTGTATATTATAAGTATTATTTTGTGGAGCAGTTGTCAGTGTTAGGTCTATATCTGTGTGTCCTGGGTTGTGATGTAGAGCGTGTTTCTTACTGTGGGTCGTGGTCAGAGGGTTTGAAAGCTACTGATATACTGGAGAGTTACCAAACACCTGACACTGTGATAAGCACCCTACAGGTACCAATTTATTTAATCCTACAATCCTGTGAATCTCCATTTCGCAGATGGGGAAAATGAGGCATAGAGAGGTGAAGTAGCTTGTCCAGGGTCACCCAAATAGTAGGAGGTAGAAGCTTAGAAGTGCTCTATAGCCCCTAGCAAGGGGCTGATTGGATTCTAGACAGGTGCTCCCCCCGCTCCGCCCCCCGGACCAGCCAGCCAGTCTAGGCCATCCGACTGCAACTGTGGGGCTTGGACCCCCGGCAGGGTGGGCGGTGGGCAGCCGTGGTTTTCAGCAGCGGGCGTCAGCATCGGTGTCCACACGGTGGCAGTGTGGCTCTCACAGTGTCCCCAGCGGGCCAGGCAAGCTGGGCCCAGCCCTGGGGTGCCAGCTGCCTCGGGTCCACAGGGCAGGGACGGGTGTGGGAGGCAGATGCGTCTCAGTGACCTCGTGTCCGAGGATCTCATAGCCGGAGGGAGGCACTTTAGAAAAAAAACACCGCAAAGAGAGGTAGTGGGCCACAGTCTAAGCTCAGAGTGTTTCCAAGAGGTGTCTCTCCTAGAGTATGTGCTTTCAGTTTCCATTTTGATGGTAATTTTTTTTACATTTTATTTATTTATTTATGAGAGACACGCACAGAGACAGAGAGAGAGAGAGAGAGGCAGAGGAAGAAGCAGGCTCCATGCAGGGAGCCTGATGCAGGACTCAATCCTGGGTCTCCAGGATCAGGCCCTGGGCTGAAGGCAGCGCTAAACCGCTGAGCCACCCGGGCTACCCGATAATTTCTATTTTTAAAAAATTGTTTTTATGTGGGCAGTCTGGGTGGTTCAGCGGTTTAGCGCTTGCCTTTGGCCCAGGGTGTGATCCTGGAGACCTGGGATCGAGTCCCACGTTGGGCTCCCTGCAGGGAGCTTGCTTCTCCCTCTGCCTGTGTCTCTCATGAATGAATAAATAAAATAAAAAAAAATTGTTTTTATGCTTTTGCAGAACAATTAGAACTGTAATGTACATTTTGCAGTTCAAGAAGCCGGTTTCCTGTTCCGTTGTGATTCATGTTCTGTCGTGTTTCCAGCAATCACAAAATGTCTCCTCACTCCTTTCTGAAGGTGAAAACTTGACACCAGGGCAGCAACGAAACCCTTAACTCCCAGACTGGCCACTGCGCCTTCCTGGGATGGCGGGTCTGGGGTGCGGGGACTCTCGTGTAGGTGGGTGTACACTGTCGTCCCCACATGCCCACCCGGGTGCCCCCCTGTGGACACTTGCGGGCTGGGGTGCCAGGGCTTATTCCAGATCCCGCCCGCTGTTGGGGTGAGGCTCCTCACGTGCTCTTGCCCAGGCAGGTCTGGTGGCTCAGATTCTGCTGGTGTGTGTTAAACAACTCAGCTCTGCTGTGCCTCTATCTATAAATAAGAGTTAACATGTACAAAACTCTGGAAAGGTATCCTTTAGAATCAGCCTTTGGCCCTGTCATGGACTTTTCTTGGAGGTGCCAATCACAGACCCAAGCTGGAAATGTGGGCCCCAGGTGTGCTGGCATTAGATCGGTGGAGCCCAGGTTGGTGAACACACGTGAGCTTGGAGTCAGATGGACCTGGATAGAAATCCTGGCTCTGCCCCTTACACGCATTGTGATGTAACCCATGTAAGGCTTGGTTTCCTCATCTGTAAAATGGGGTCAGCAGTATGTACCTTAGGCACTGTTTATGGATGGCAAATCAAGTCTTAGAGAGGTCTTGTGACTTACCAAAGGCACACAGGTAGTTACAGGTGAGGGCAGGCTCACATCCAGATCTTCTGACCGTGTGTCCTGAGTTCTTGCTGCTGATTGCAAGGATGTGGTGAAGCTAGGTCTTAGGGTAAGTATATTTGTCTTTAGCTTGTGAAAGTGTCACTGACAAGAATTATAACAAGGTCCAGTGAATAAGAATGACTTTCGCTTCCTGAACCTTTGTTTGTTTTTTTTTTAAAGATTTTATTCATCGTTTTATTTTAGAGAGAAAGAGAGAGTGAGGGGAGGAGCAGAGAAAGAGGGACAAGCCGACTTCACACTGAGTGCTGAGCCCAATGTGGGGCCTGATCCTGCTACCCTGAGGTTGTGACCGGAGCCAAAAGTCAGACACCTAACCAACTGAGCCACCGGGACGCCCCTTGAGCCTTTGCTTTACATGTAAAATTGGACCAATAATAATACTCACCAATGTCTTCAGGTTATTGTGAAGTATTAAACAGGATAATGCAAGTAAAGGGCTCATAGTAAGTGCTCTTAGATTTCAATCTTGAAATTTATGGAGGGTTGCATTAAGGTCCAGCCTATGGTCTGTCTTTGTGAATGTGTACCCAGAAAAACTATCTATTCTATAGCTGCTGAGTGGTGTGTTCTATAAATGTCAATTAGGTCAAGGTGGCTGATAGAGTGTTGGTTAGCTTCTCTATGTCTTTACTGAGTGTTCTGCTAGCTGTTCTATTAATTGTCAAGAACAGGATGTTAAAGTCAGGTATGATTGTGAATTTACCCATTTCTCCCTTTAAATCTGTCTACTTTCTCTTCATTTATTTTGAAGCTTTGTTATTAGGCTCCTGCAGATTTAGGATTGTTGTGTCTTTCTGATATATTGACTGTTTCACTATTATGGAATGTCTCTCCTTAATGCCAGCTATGCTCTATGTGTTGAAGTTTACTTTATCTGCTATTTATTTATTTTTTTAAAAAGATTTTTATTTATTTATTCATAGACACAGAGAGAGAGGCAGAGACACAGGCAGAGGGAGAGGGAGAAGCAGGCTCCACACAGGGAGCCCGACGTGGGACTCGATCCCGGGTGCCAAACCACTGCGCCACCAGGGCTGCCCCTTTATCTGCTATTTAAAGAACCACTCCAACATTCTTAGGATTACTGGTTGTTTAATATATCTTATTTGATGCACTGTCAGCTTATCTGTGAATTTATATATAAGTGCATCTCTTATAGTGGCATATTGTTGAGTCTTGCTTTTTAAAAATTTTAAAAATTTTTAATTTTTTGCTTTTACTTTTTAAGGAGACTCCACACCCAACGTGGGGCTTGAACTTACAACCTTGCAATCAAGAGTCGCATGCTGGACTGATTGAACCAGCCAGGTGCCCCTGGGTGTCACTTTTTAATACATTTTTACAATCTCTGCCTTTTAATTGGAGTATTTAGTTCATTTACAATGAACATAATTATTGATATGTTTGGATTTAGATCTATTATGTGACTATTTGTTTTCTGTTTGTTCCATATGTCTTGTTCTTCTGATCTCCCTTTCCAGATTTTCTTTGGGTTAACTAAACATACATGTCTTAGAATTCATTTAGGGGATCCCTGGGTGTCTCAGCGGTTTAGTGCCTGCCTTCAGCCCAGGGCATGATCTTGGAGTCCGGGGATTGAGTCCTGCATCAGGCTCCCTGCATGGAGCATGCTTCTCCCTCTGCCTGTGTCTCTGCCTCTCTCTCTCTCTTTCTGTGTCTCTCATGAATAAATAAATGAAATCTTTTTTAAAAAAAGAATTCAATTTTAATCTATTTACTGATAAATCTATTTGCTTTTTTTTTTAAGTTGCTACGCTAGGGATTGCAGTACAAATCCTTTGCTTTCCACAATCAAACAGAATTTTTAAAAGATATTTTTATTTATTTATTCATGAGAGACACAGAGGAGAGAAGCAGAGACATAGGCAGAGGGAGAAACAAGCTACCTGTAGGGAGCCCGATGCGGGACTCAATCCCAGGACTCCGGGATCACACTCTGAGTCAAAAGCAGACACTCAACTGCTGAGCCACCCAGGCATCACTCAACTTAGAATTAATATTAATATTGTGCATGCAAAATAATGTAAGAATCTTGTAAGTGGGTACGTCCATTTGCCATCTCTTCCCATCTTTTATGCCATGTTGTCATATGCACTATATCTCTACACTAAGAATCCTATAATTCAGTGTTGATATTTTTGCTTTAAATTATTACTTACAGATGATATTAAGAGGAAAATGCAATCTTTCATATTTACTCTTTTTTATTTTTTTAATTAAAATTTTTTAAAAAGTAATCTCTACACCCAGTGTGGAGCTCAAATTCACAACACTGAGATCAAGAGTTGCATGCTACACCAGTTGAGCCAGCTGGGCACCCCTAATATTTACTCATATATCTGTCCTTTCCGGTGCTCTTCAGTTCTTCTTGAGGAGATCCAGGTTTTCATCTGATATCATTTCCTTTCAACCCAAAGAACTTGATTTAGTATTTCTTATAGTTCAGGCCTGCTGGAAATTGGTTCTCTTCATTTTAGTTTATCTAAAAATGTCTTTAATTTGCTTTAATTCTTGGAGAATATTTTTATTGGCTATGGAATTCTGGTTGATGTATTTTCTTCCCTTCCTGTTAGCATTTATTTTTTTTAAGACTTTATTTATTTATTTGACAGAGCACAGGCAGGGGAGCAGCGGAGGGAGAGGGAGAAGTAGGCTCCCCACTGAGCAGGGAACCTGATATGGGGCTCGGTTCCAGGACCTCGGGATCATGACCTGAGCA
The DNA here is from genome assembly GCF_905146905.1 of Nyctereutes procyonoides. Classification (NCBI taxonomy): domain Eukaryota; kingdom Metazoa; phylum Chordata; class Mammalia; order Carnivora; family Canidae; genus Nyctereutes; species Nyctereutes procyonoides. Next base: position 28,897,258 of record NW_026575049.1, on the reverse strand, counting down.
TCATGACCTGAGCCGAAGGCAGATGCTTAACCCAGTGAGCCACTCAGTGTCCCTCTTATTAGCATTTAAAAAATGCCCTTCACTGTCTTCTGGCTTCCATAGTTTCCAATGAAATGTCACCAGTTCCCATGTGTATAATGTGTTGTTTTTCTTTAGCTGTTTTTAAAATCTTTTGTTTGTTTGTCTTTGGTTTTCAGCATTTATGTAATATGCTGGAGTACAGTTTTCTTTGTGTTTATCTTGCTTGGGGTCACTGAGATTCTGGAATCTAAATTTATGCATTTCATCAAATTTGGGGAAAATTCAGAACATCATTTATTAAAAAAAGTTTTCATTCCATTTTCTCTTTTCTCTCCTTCTGAAACTCTGATTACATACATATTAGAGCGTTTTATTTTGTCCTTTGATTACTTAAACTTGATTTCCCAATTCTCTTACTCTGTGTTCATCAGATTGGATTATTTCTTTTCCTTTTAAATATTTATTTAAGTAAGTTCTACACCCAACCTGGGGCTTAACTCATGACCCCGAGATGAAGAGTCACACACTTTTCCAAGTGAGCCAGCCAGGTGCCCCTAGATTGGATTATTTCTATTGATCTATCTTTACATTCATTGATAATTTCTTCTGTCATCTACAATATGCCATTAAAACTGTCAAGTGAGGGATCCCTGGGTTGCGCAGCAGTTTGGCGCCTGCCTTTGGCCCAGGGCGCGATCCTGGAGACCCGGGATCGAGTCCCACGTCGGGCTCCCGGTGCATGGAGCCTGCTTCTCCCTCTGCCTGTGTCTCTGCCTCTCTCTCTCTCTCTCTGTGACTATCATAAATAAATAAATAAAAAATTAAAAAAAACTGTCAAGTGAACTTCTGATTTCAGGTATTATATCTTTTTAGTTCTAGAATTTCCATTTTTTAAAAATAGTTTTTATTGGAATGCCTGGGTGGCTCAGTGGTTGAGTGTCTGCCTTCTTCTCAGGTCTTGATCCCAGGGTCCCGGGATCGAGTTCCACATCAGGCTCTCTGCATGGAGCCTGCTTCTCCCTCTTCCTGTATCTCTGACTCTCTCTGTGTGTCTCATGAATAAATAAATAAAATGTTTTAAAAAATATTTTTTATTTCTCTATTGAGATTTTCTATTTATTTACTCATTGTGAGCATTCTCTTATTTCCTTGAGGATATTTATATTAATTGCTTTAAAATCTTTTCTGATATACCCAGCATCTGGGTCAACCCCATGTCATTCTTCATTAGTTGCTTTTCCTCTTCAGTATAGGTCATATATTCCTATTTCTTTATATGTCTAATAATTTTGGATCATATCACATTGTGATTGAAATATTCATTGCAGATACTCTGGATTCTGTACATTTCTCCAAAGAATGTTGATTTTTTTTTGTTTTGTTTTAGTGGAAAGTTAACTTGGCTCAATTTAAACTCCCAACTCCCAGCTCTGTTTCTTTTGTGGTGTGCAGCACTGAACCCTGTTCATTTTTCTGCCTTAGCTGAGCTATTTATTTATTTATTTATTTATTTATTTATTTATTTATATATTTTTTTTACCTGAGCTATTTATAATTCACCCTACACATGGTTAGTTTAGGGGTTAGCCAGAGATTTGTACAGGGTTTACATGCAGAATTTGGGCCCCTTTTCTGTGTCTTCAGGTAATTTTTATTTTTTATTTTTTTCTTTTAGTAAACTCTACACCCAATGTGAGGCTCAAACTCATGACCCTGGGATCAAGAGTCACATGCTCTACTGACTGAACCAGCCAGGAGACCCCTTCAGGTAATATGCATATACTGGGATCCCTGGGTGGCTCAGTCAGTTAAGCATCTGACTCTTGATTTCAGCTCAGGTCATGATCTCAGGATGGTGAGATAAAACCCTGCATCAGGTTTTTTTTTTAAATTTTTTTAAACTTTTATTTATGATAGTCACACAGAGAGAGAGAGAGAGTGAGAGAGGCAGAGACACAGGCAGAGGGAGAAGCAGGCTCCATGCACTGGGAGCCCGACGTGGGATTCGATTCCGGGTCTCCAGGATCGCGCCCCGGGCCAAAGGCGGGCGCCCAGCCGCTGCGCCACCCAGGGATCCCCTGCATCAGGTTTTTATCTGCATCAGTATACCCAAAGCCTCCTTCATCTGCTTCCCCTCCCTGTTCATACTCTCTCTCTCTTTAAACAAACAAACAGGGGGGATCCCTGGGTGGCGCAGCGGTTTGGCGCCTGCCTTTGGCCCAGGGCGCGATCCTGGAGACCAGGGATCGAATCCCACGTCGGGCTCCCGGTGCATGGAGCCTGCTTCTCCCTCTGCCTGTGTCTTTGCCTCTCTCTCTCTCTCTCTCTCTCTCTCTCTCTCTCTCTCTATCATAAATAAATAAAAATTTATAAAAAAAAATAAACAAACAAACAGGGGCACCTGGGTGACCGCACCTGGGTGACCGCACCTGGTGACTCAGTGGTTGAGCGTCTGCCTTTGGCTCAGGGCATGATCTCAGATTGGGCTCCCTGCAGGCTCCCTGCTTCTCCCTCTGCCTATGTCTCTGCCTCTCTCCTGTGTGTCTCTCATGAATAAATAAATAAATAAAATCTTAAAAAAAAAAACCCAAACAAACAAACAAACAAACATCCATATGTTGGGGCATCTACATCCACACTGGGTGTAGAGATTGCTTAAAAAGTAAAACCTTAAAAAATAAAAGAAAATAGGGATCCCTGGGTGGCGCAGCGGTTTGGCGCCTGCCTTTGGCCCAGGGCGCGATCCTGGAGATCCGGGATCAAATCCCACATCGGGCTCCCGGTGCATGGAGCCTGCTTCTCCCTCTGCCTGTGTCTCTGCCTCTCTCTCTCTCTCTGTGACTATCCTAAGTAAATAAAAATAAAAAAAAAAATAAAAGAAAATATTCATATATTATCCAGAGTTGTTGTCTGTGAGAGGATTTGGTCCAATCAGGGATATTTCACCATTATCAGAAGTGAAGCATAAGTGCTTAGAAATGTTTGCTATTATTATGAACATAATGCTTTTTTTCTTTAAAGATTTTATTTATTTATTTATTTATTTATTTATTTATTTATTTATTTATTTGAGAGAGAGAGGGAGAGAGCCAGGGAGGGGCAGAGGGAGAAGCAGACTCCCTGCTGAGCAGGGAGCCCAACACAGGGCTTGATCTCAGAACCCTGGGATCGTCTCCTGAGTCAAAGGCAGATGCTTAACTGAGCCACCCAGGTGCCCCTATTAACATAATTTTTCAATATTTTCTGAGTAGCCCAGAAACTTACCACATGAAGAATGTACTCAGTTGTTCTATGAGACAGTAATTATTCAGCTCTGTGACACAAGAAGCAGAAGTTGGGGTCAGGTCAGGTTTCATGTCCCTTATTTTTATTTTCCGTTCACTTTTACACACATGATCTATATCACCACTATTTTATGTTTTCTGAAACTCAAAATTCCTGGAGCACAGTTATTTCTTTCTTGGAACATGGTTCGAACTATTTTTATGTTTAGAAAAATGGTTTTCTTTGTTTAGAGCTTTCCTTAAGCTTTCCAACTAGATCCAAGTTGAAATTGGCCTTGGAAAGCTGACCCCAAGTCTAGGAGTCATAAGCTAAGAAGAAACAGGGGCACCCAAGGTGGCTAAGTTGGCTAAATGTCCAACTCTTGATTTCCACTCAGGTCATGATCTCAGGGCTGTGAGATCGACCCTTGCCTCAGGTTCCATGCTCAGCCTGGAGTCTGCTTGAGATTCTCTCTCTCTTTCTCCCTGCCTCTCACCTTGCTCTCACTCTCTCTCAAATAAATAAATAAATAAATAAATAAATAAATAAATAAATAACATCTAAAAAAAAAAGTAGGAAGAAACAGCTGTTCTGGGTGAGTTAAGACGTTTAGGAGCCTACACAGTTGGCATACATAGCTTCCCCCAAGGAACGGGTTACCTGTCTGTAAAGATGACTCAGATTATTCTCAAAGGAATCAGTAACAGCTTCTAAGGAAGTCATTTTGTTTCTATTCTAGAGGCCAGGGCTTGGTCCAGCTGTTCTTATCCAACACAAAGATTCACTGAGGTATATGTAAGGGAAAGAGCCCACTGTTATGGGTTAAATGTTGTCTCCCCAAATTTGTATGTTGAAGCCTTGATCCCCAATGTGATGGTGTTTGGAGGTGAGGCCTTTGAAGAATAATTAAATTTAGATGAATCTTGAGGGTAGGGCCCCCATGATGGGACTGATGTCCTTACAAGAAGAGGAAGTGCAGTCTATTAGCCGTGTGAGGTTATGAGAAGGTAGCAAAAAGGTGTCCATCTGCAAGCCAGAAAGAGAGCTCTCCCCAGGAACTGAAGCTGTCAGCTTTTTTTTTTTAATTTTTATTTATTTATGATAGTCACACAGAGAGAGAGAGAGAGGCAGAGATATAGGCAGAGGGAGAAGCAGGCTCCATGCACCGGGAGCCCGATGTGGGATTCGATCCCGGGTCTCCAGGATCGCGCCCTGGGCCAAAGGCAGGCGCTAAACCGCTGCGCCACCCAGGGATCCGCTGTCAGCTTTTTGACCTTGGACTTTCCAATCTCTATAAGTATGAAACCTAAATATCTTTTGTTTAAGCTACTCAGTCTGTGATATTTTGTTACAGTGTCCTGAGCTAAGACACTTACCAAGAGTTAAAAAAAATATATATATATATATGCACATACATATATATACACACAATATATATGTATACATATTACAAATATATGTTATTATATATTAAATAAAGAAACAAATAAATAAATAAATATTTTTTTGAGCCAGGATACAGTGCTATAAAAATAGCTGTTGGAGGGGTGCCTGGGTGGCTCAGTTGGTTGAGGTCTGACTTCAGCTCAGGTCATGATCCCAGAGTCCTAGGATGGAGCCCTGCATTGTGCTCCACGTCATCAGGGAGTCTGCTTCTCCTTCTCCCTTTGCTTCTCCCCCCCACTCACGCTCTCTTTGTCTCTCAGATAAATGAAAAAAATCTTGAAAATAAAAGAAAGATTCTTTCTCTCCCTCTCCCTCTGCACCTCCCCCTGTAAAGAAAAAACAAAAGCAGAAACAAAAATAGTAGCTGGAGTTAGTAAAAATCCTAACTCTAACCATGTTTTTGACCAGAAGATTTTCAAGTAGGTTATTTAACCTTTCTAAACCTTGTTTCTTTAGATATGTAGAATGAGTATAAAGTTGAAATCTTATACAATTGTAAGCATTAAAATGCAAACATTCTTGGCACGTAGTAGGCATACACTAAAGGATGCTTTTGTCTATGAGAAACAGAATGCCTACCCAAAAGTGGCTTATATTTGAGGTTTAGGACCTTATAAAATGAGTAGTCTGAAGGTAGGTAGTTTCAGGGTGATTAATTCAGGGTTCAGTGATGTTAGGGCTCTAGGTCTGCTTTTCTGCAACTTTCTTGGCTCCTCCCACCTCCACGATCACTGGATGGGTTTCATGGCTGCAAGCATCATATCTTCCCATCAGATCCTCCCAAAGCAAGTAGATTTTCTCGTCCCACATTATGTGTCTTTTAAAAATCAGGCAGGGGGCTGCCGGGGTCGGTGAAGGATCTCAAGATGGCTGGGCGAAAACTTGCTCTAAAAACCATTGAATGGGTAGCTTTTGGGGAGATCATACCCCGAAACCAGAAGGCCATTGCCAACTCCCTGAAATCCTGGAATGAGATGCTTACCTCCAGGTCGGCTACTCTTCCTGAGAAACCACCTGCTATCGACTGGGCTTACTACAAGGCCAATGTGGCAGAGGCTGGCTTGGTAGATGACTTTGAGAAGAAGTTTAATGCCCTGAAGTTCCTGTGCCAGAGGATAAATACACTGTCCAGGTGGATGCTGAGGAAAAAGAAGATGTGAAAAGCTGTGCTGAGTTTTTGTCCCTCTCAAAGGCCAGGATTGAAGAATATGAAAAAGCTGGAGAAGATGAAGAACATAATTCCATTTGATCAGATGACCATTGAGGACCTGAATGAAGTCTTCCCAGAAACCAAATTAGACAAGAAGAAGTATCCCTATTGGCCTCACAAGTCAATTGAAAATTTATAAACTTGAGTTGAGGAGAAAGCAGCCCCGGCCCTCATATTATAAACATTGGACATTAAAAATAATGATACAGTGAAAAAAAAATAAAAATAAAAATCAGGCAGGACAAGGGCGCCTGGGTGGCTCAGTCAATTGGGTGTCTGACTCTTGGTTTTGGCTCAGCTCATGATCTCATAGGTTGTGGGATTGAGCCTCCAGTCAGGCTCTGTGCTCCAAGGTTGGGGGGAGTCAGCTTGAAGATTCTCTCCTTCTGCCCCTGCCCCTACTCATGCATGTGAATGTGTGCATGCGTGCTTGCACTCTCTCTCCCTAAAATAAATAAATCTTTAAAAAAAGAATCTGAAAAAAATAAAAATAAAAAATAAAAAAGAATCTGGCAGCACAGTCTTTTTTTTTTTTAAATTTTTATTTTATTTATGATAGTCACACAGAGAGAGAGAGAGGCAGAGACACAGGCAGAGGGAGAAGCAGGCTCCATGCACTGGGAGCCCGATGTGGGATTCGATCCTGGGTCTCCAGGATCGCGCCCTGGGCCAAAGGCAGGCGCCAAACCGCTGCGCCACCCAGGGATCCCACAGTCTTTTTTTTTTTTTAATAAAATAATTTTTTATTGGTGTTCAATTTACCAACATACAGAATAACACCCAGTGCTCATCCCGTCAAGTGTCCCCCTCAGTGCCCGTCACCCACTCACCCCCACCCCCCGCCCTCCTCCCCTTCCACCACCCCTAGTTCGTTTCCCAGAGTTAGGAGTCTTTATGTTCTGTCTCCCTTTCTGATATTTCCCACACATTTCTTCTCCCTTCCCTTATATTCCCTTTCACTATTATTTATATTCCCCAAATGAATGAGAACATAAAATGTTTGTCCCTCTCCTATTGACTTATTTCACTCAGCATAATACCCTCCAGTTCCATCCACGTTGAAGCAAATGGTGGGTATTTGTCGTTTGTTTTTTTTTTTTTTTTTTTGTATTTGTCGTTTCTAATGGCTGAGTAATATTCCATTGTATACATAAACCACATCTTCTTTATCCATTCATCTTTCGATGGACACCAAGGCTCCTTCCACAGTTTGGCTATTGTGGACATTGCTGCTAGAAACATCGGGGTGTAGGTGTCCCAGCGTTTCATTGCATCTGAATCTTTGTGGTAAATCCTCAATAGTGCAATTCTGGCAGCACAGTCTTTCCCTGAGACCTTCCTTTACTTTTCCGTGACCAGAACTGGGTGACATGGTCACTTCTAAACCAATAACTAGGGACAGCTGGATGACTCAGTGGTTGAGCGTCTGCCTTTGGTTCAGGGTGTGATCCTGGGGTCCTGGGATCAAGTCCCACATCAGGCTCCCTGCAGGGAATTTGCTTCTCCCTCTGCCTATGTCTCTGCCTCTCTCTGTGTGTCTCTCATGAATAAATAAATAAAATCTTAAAAAATAAATAAACCAATAACTGGCAAATGGGGATGGATTAGACCAATTGCAGGGCTCATTCTCTGGAGCTGGCCCACTTGTCCTGAGCTCCTCCAGCCATACCCATTCTAAACAAAATCAGGAAGCTGCTAGCAAGGAAGGAATGAGGGAAAGGCTACTGGGTAGGTAGCTAATAATTACATTATTTAATAATTATAATAATACATATTAATTATATAATAAATTATAGAAATTATAATTTATATAATAAAATGCTGGAAATTTATAGAAAACAGTAAAATAAAGTACACCTAGTCTCAGCAAATGAGGGGTTCAGACAACTCAGTGATTCTGGTGATGCAGAGATCAGGAGAGAGAAAAGCCAGAGGCAGAACTTATGGAAAGGTTGTGTGGTGGAGACTGTTGTCTTCCAGAGTAACAGAATTTCAAGTTGAGCCTAGGTTCTTTAGCTAAAGACTGTATCTCCCAGCCTCCCTTGTGGTTTCCCCTGGCTGTGTAACGAGGTTGTGAGAATGGAAGTCATTTGTTCAACTTCCAGGCTGTTCTTTTAAAGTCAGGGCCAGCAAACTTTTTTTAAAGGTCCAGGTGATAAATACCTTAAGCTTTGCAGGGCCTAAAGTCTCTGCTGCAACTACTCAGCTCTGTTGTTGTTAAGTGCAAAAGCAGAAATAGACAATGCATAGATGAATAGACATGTCTGTGTCTCAATAAAACTTTATTTACACAGATAGGCAGAAGGCCAGATTTGGCCCGTGGGTAGTAGTTTACTAAATTCTGCTCTAAAAGGATGGAGCAGGGATGCCTGAGTGGCTCAACCGTTGAGCATCTGCCTAGGGCAGCCCAGGGCATGATCCTGGAGTCCCGGGATCAACCCACTGTCAGGTTCCCTGCAGGGAGCCTGCTTCTCTCTCTGCCTGTGTCTCTGCCTCTCTCTCTGTGTCTCTCATGAATAAATAAATAAAATCCTAAAAAAAAAAAAAAAAAAAAAAAAAAGATGGGGCATGCCATCCTTTTCTCCTGATTAGAAGGTGGGTGCATTAGCTGGAACCGGAGTAACTACTTTGGACCACAGGCTTTAAGTCATGTGTTGAAAATGGTGGAGAAAAAAGGTAGGAGTTGGAGTCCCTGACCCTGCAGAGCCACATATCTTCTCTGCACTGTTCATGCCGACTGTCACTTGGGGAGGACTAAACATATCTTATTTATATCACTTGAATTTTGGGCCATGCAGTGGCCACCACAGCTATCTTACTTCATAGAACCTGAGAGATGTAAATTGTGCAACTATTTCAGGTATCACTAAGGAATAAAAACACTTCTGTGCCCATTATTAAGCTTTGTTTCTCAACTCCAGATCCACTCTTACATCTGTTTTGTGATGACAGCGCTAGAAACCTGTGAACCATGGTGCCTCTGCCTGCTGGCCAGCTTCTGCTGCTAAGGATCATTTGAAGGAGACTAGAAGGCAGGAGGATGGAGAAGGGACTTGTTCCTACCTATTTACTTCCCATTCTTTTTTTTTTTAATGTTTTTTAAAAATATTTTTTATTTATGATAGTCACACACAGAGAGAGGCAGAGACACAGGCAGAGGGAGAAGCAGGCTCCATGCACCGGGAGCCCGACGTGGGATTCGATTCCGGGTCTCCAGAATCACGCCCTGGGCCAAAGGCAGGCGCCAAACCGCTGCGCCACCCAGGGATCCCCCTTTTTTTTTTTTAATTAATTACTTTATTTTAGAGACGGTGTGCATGAGTGGGGGGAAGGGCAGATGGGGAAGGGAGGCAGACTCTTCTGAGCGAGGAGCCCCGAGGCAATGCAGGGCTTGATCTTCCCACCCAGAGATCATGACCTGAGCCTAAACCAAAAGTCAGATGCTCAACTGACCGAGCCACCCAGATGTCCCTTGCTTCCCATTCTTACCACTGTCCAGAGCGCTTGACCCCCACACAGGCAGCAGCCATCAGCTCCAGCCTCTGGTTTTCTTCAGGACCTCAGAACCAGATTCATCGTACCCCTCCACTAGGTAAGCAGCGCCTCCTTTTCAGAGGTTTGAGTCCCAGCTACTCCCAACAGTTAGCACATCCCAAGGAAGTGGTGGTGCTGGTTTTACACTTAGTATTCCTGAGTTATCTCTGCATTCCCTTTGCCTTTTCGGTCTTCAGTGCCTGTATAACAAATTCTCTAATTTTCCTCACTTGAAATGTGTTGTGTGGCTCCTGTTTTTCTGATTGAACCAATCATAATAAAACTGTCAGTTATTACACTAGACACAATGTTTCTCATTAGAGTTCTTATTCTACGCTTATTGGAAGAGCTCTTTTTGATTGAATTTTTAAAATTTTATTTATTTACTTAAGATTTTGTTTATTTGGCAGAGAGAGAGAGCACAAGCAGGGGAAGTAGCAGGCAGAGGGAGAAGCAGGCCACCAGCTGAGCAGGGAGCCTGATGTAGGACTAATCCCAGAACTCTGGGATCATACCTGAGCCGAACGCAGATGCTGGATTGACTGAGCCACCCAGGTGGCCTGATTGAATTTTAAAAAATATTTATTTTAGAAAGAGGATAGAGAGAGAGAGAAAGAGAGACCGTGCATGCATGTGGTTGCACAAGGGGGGAGGGAGAGAGGGAGAGAGTTTTAAGCAGACTCCTCACTGAGTGCAGAGCCCCACTCAGGGCTTGATCTTATGACCCTGAGATCATGACCTGAGCCAAAACCAAGACTCCAAGGCTTAACTGACTGCACCTCCTATGTGCCCCCAACTGATTGATTTTTTAAAGATTTTATTTTTAAGTAATCTCTATCCCCAATGTGGAGCTCAGATTTATAATCCTGAGATCAAGAGTCACATGCTCTACTGACTGATCCAGCCAGATGCCCTTCTTTTTGACTTATCTAAAGAAAACTTAATATATGTCTTGTGCCTATATAAAAAAGAAAACACTAGTGAATATGTTTGGTAAGAAATTTCTAAACTTCACACATTCAGGATCCAGTTCTTCTGAATAATTCTTGATTCATTGACATCAATATCCATATTTTCTCCTAAAAAATACCATCCTCTGTGCCAAAAAGAGGGTGATATAATAGTTCTCTTGAGTGTTCCATTATTGACTCCAGAGTTTTTCCCAGTTATTGATATTACTTCTAAAAGTTTTGATGTTAGCATTTTCATCTTACCGAAGTGTCAATAGCAGGTTTTTAGCAATAACCAGAATTTGTGTTCTAGCATTAAATAGACCCTAAATGGTGTATTGACCAAATACATTAATTGAATGAGGGCTGAGGCTGTTCAGTCTTCCTCTAGCAATAACAACTACATCATCATTGCCACCTCATTGGCCATAATTGTAAAACCCATTCCTAGTTTGAGAGTTGAATCTAGTGTGAAAAAGGCATATTTTACAGTCCAAGAACTGCAGTAACATGGGTGGTCTCATGTGTTTTTTTCCAACTTCAAACAATTAAATCTGACATTATCTACCTGAAGGTAGTGTGGGACCCCACAGGTGAACGACTTAGTCCTATAATCCCAGCCCCCACCCCTTCAGACACCAATCACAAATCCAGGTTATCATCTGTGCTTCTGACAACTGGCTATAAATTGGAAGTTCCCATAACTCCCATCCTTGGTTTCAGTTAATTTGCTAGAGTAGCTCACTCAACTCAGGGAAACATTTCCTTACATTTACCAGTTCATTATAAAGGATTTTGTAAAGGATACAGATGAACGACTAGATGAAGAGGGACATAGGGTGAAGTATATGGGAAAAGGCACAGAGTTTCCATGCTCTCTGGATTGCCACTCTTCCCATATCTCTCCATGTGTTCACCAACCAGGAAACTCATTGCATCTCTTTGTTCAAGAGGTGTGTGTGTGTGTGTTTTAATTTAAGATTTTATTTATTTATTTGAGATAGAGAATGCAACCGGTGGGGTGGGGTGTGGGGGGGGCAGTAGGAGAGGGAGAAGCAGACTCTCTGCTGAGCAAGGAGCCCGATGTGAGGTGGGGGCTACATTCCAGGACCTCCAGGACTATCACCTGAAGTGGAGGAAGATGCTTAACTGACTGAGCCACCCAGGTGTCCCTGTTCAAGAGTTTTGATAGAACTTTCTTTTCTTTTTTTAAAGGCAATCTTTTTTTTTTTTTAAGATTTTTTTTATTTAGGGATCCCTGGGTGGCGCAGTGGTTTGGCGCCTGCCTTTGGCCCAGGGCGCGATCCTGGAGACCCGGGATCGAATCCCACATCGGGCTTCCGGTGCATGGAGCCTGCTTCTCCCTCTGCCTGTGTCTCTGCCTCTCTCTCTGTGTGACTATCATAAATAAATAAAAATTAAAAAAAAAGAAAAAAGATTTTTTTTATTTATTCATGGGGAACACAGCTCTCTGTCTTGAACCTGCCCATGCACACATCTCACTAGTGTGCTTTCCCTGTAATGAACTTTTCTGCTTGTGTTGCTGGTCCGCTGCCCTGAGTGTTTGTCCTTGATTCTTCTCAAGACAAGACAGAGATCCTTTGGTGACTCCTTTGAGAAGCAACTCAAACCTGCTCATGGAAAGGGTCTTGTTAGCTCATACAACTGGCATGCTCAGGATGCAGCCAGCTGGCTTGGGCACAGGAGGATCAGGGCCCCAGTAACAGGAGCTGCAGGGCTCCGAGGGCTTTTCTTCACATGTTTTGGTTTTCTCAGCATGTTGGTTTCATTCTCTATGTGGTGGGAAAGATGGTCATCATCAGTCACAAGAAGTCTGACTCTGGGTGCACAGTCTGAGAACAGGAAAGTAACTCTCCCTCCCAGTGTCAAGTCCCAGGCAAGGCTCTGATTGGCCCTGTGTGGGTCCCTTGTCCAGCCGTGGCTCATTCTGATTGGCTCTGATTGGCCAGTCTGCATGATGGGGTCTACCCCAGGATGGGTGGTCCCAGAGCACTGGGTGGATGCCAAGTGGGTTCTCCCGGGGAAGGCGTGCAGATCACAAACATACTTGTACTAAGGAGCTTTTGCTTCAGGTCCAATAACAATCCTTCCATTTGCCATATGACTCCTTGATCTGTTTGTGTCTGACAAAGTTGGGGAGTCTTTGATGCTGGAGGACGGCCCCTTGATCAAAACCAGTTGTGTTGGGCCAGTTGAGGTGAAAATCCCTTTCAAGGGTAGAGTGTTTGATCTCAGTGAAATACTGGTTTGTCTTGTTGACATGCACACACGTGTACAGGACTCGGCAGGCTACTTGTGGTTGTCTTGAGGCAAAGGTGGACATCAGACTCCAGAGTTTTCCACTTTATTTCAGGCAACTTCCTAACAACTGCTGAGTCTCCGTGTGCTCCCTTCTTTTAACTTGCTCATGCTTCTCTTTCCTTCATTTTTCTTTTTTTCCTTAAATTTTTAGAAAGTATTGATTAATTGATGGATCAATTGGAGTACTCTCTATATACAACGTGGGGCTTAAACTCAACCCCGAGATCAACAGTCGCTCGCTTTTCCGACTGAGCCAGTCAGGCGCCCCTCACTTTTCTTTATAACTGATCCCTCAGTGTATGTACACTAAATGGCGCAATACCACAGCTATATTTTACCAAGAGTTTTTCCATGAGTGTGCTTTGCAATTACCTTTGTGATACACTTATTAGCAATTGTCAGCACAGGGGCACCAGAGTGGCTCAGTCAGTTAAATGTCGGACTCTTGATTTCGGCTCAGGTCATGATTTTTGTGCTGGGTGTGGAGCCTGTTTAAAATTCTACCTCTCCCTTTGCTCCTACCCTCTCTAAAAAAGCAAAAACAGAAACAAGAAACAATGCTAATGCAGATAGTGGACCTGCTTTTACAGGTGTACCTTCACTGCAGCCACCTTCTAGCCTCTCCATGGTGTCTGTCCGGGTTATCTACTGCTGTGTAACAAGCCACCCCAAAACTTAGTGGCTTAGGACAATAATCATTTTCTTTACGAATATGAAATGTGGGCATGGCGTGGCAGGGATAGCTCATCTCTGCTCCACATGGGGACTCAGCTGGGACTGGCGGAGCTCTTTCTAAGATGGCACATCCACGTGGCTACAAGTTGGTCTGGGCTATTAGCTGGAAGCTCAGCCAGGTGCCTCACTTCCTCTCTATATGGGCCTTTCTCAATGTGGTGGCTGGGTTCCCAGAGAAGTAGTGGAAGTTGCCAGTCTTCTAGGGCCTGTGCCCAGAGGCTGGTGCGGCATAGTCCCAGGAGACACCTTAGTTCAAGAGGAGGGGACATATGGGGTCCCTGGGTGGTACAGCGGTTTGGCGCCTGCCTTTGGCCCAGGGCGCGATCCTGGAGACCCAGGATCGAATCCCACATCGGGCTCCCGGTGCATGGAGCCTGCTTCTCCCTTTGCCTATGTCTCTGCCTCTCTCTCTTTCTCTCTCTGTGACTATCATAAATAAATAAAAAAAAAGTTAAAAAAAAATAAAGAGGAGGGGACATAGATCTCACATCTTGACAGGAATTGTCAACATTTTTGACCATCTTTAATGTACCACAGTGCTTCATAGTGCAGGCTTCTGGACTCTTCTTCTTTTCCTGGTAGACTTATTTAATACTTAAACAGGGGGATCCCTGGGTGGCTCAACAGTTTAGCGCCTGCCTTTGGCACAGGGCATGATCCTGGAGACCCGGGATCAAGTCCCACATCAGGCTTCCTGCATGGAGCCTGCTTCTGCCTCTCTCTCTGTGTCTCTCATGAATAAATAAATAAAATCTTAAAAAAAAAAAACCCAAAACTTAAACATAGGGGCACCTGGGTGGCTCAGTGGTTGAGTCTCTGCCTTTGGCTCAGGTCATGATCCCGGGGGCCTGGGACTGAGTTCCGCATCAGGCTTACTGGGAGGAGCCTGCTTCTCCCTTGGCCTGTGTCTCTGTCTCTCTCTCTGTGTCTCTCACAAATAAATAAAGCTTAAAAAAAAATAAAACTTAGACATAGCTGGTGTTAAGAGGGCTCATCGCATACATTTTCGTAGTTGCTTTATTTCTAAACTACAATGACGGATTATAATACACTGTGAACATTTTATGATAGATTGTTGTATTGTCTTTTTTTTTTTTTTCCTGGTGGTGAGACTTTTCTGCATCTAATTGATTTACAATGATTTGGAATGACTTGAGAGATTGGGCTGAGACAGTAATATCTCAAAAAGAATAAAAAAACCCCAAACAGGTGACAGACTTTTGAAACATTTTGCAATGAGCAGGAAACTTGGGGCTCTCCAGAAGTGCCGGCAAATCGGTTTTACTTCTGCAGAATTGAGAAAGGAGCGAGACAGGATATTCTGCTGGTCTTTTTTTCCGTGCTTAAATACATCTGCTATTTTTTATTTCAGGATTGATGGATTCGTCGCATGATGTACTTGGATTAAATACTTGGGCTAAGCCTCTCGTATATTTGCCCATCAGCTTCACTTGGTGGCAGATTTACATTCCGTCTGGATGCCAGATTGAATTAAATGCTTCTTTAAAGCCTGCAGCCTGACAAAAACCTTTCCCCAGTCAGCATTTTTACTGTATTAAAAAAATTAGCATCTGCAGGGAAATGATGCAGCCTACAGTTTCTTTTCTAGGGAAGAATCCAATTTAGCTTTTGGGGGATGATGTTGTAATTGGTCAGAGAACTGAGGATCCTAAATGAGGCTGGAGCCTGGAGGAGGTGGTTGCTTCAGACTCCAGAGCTTTCCTCATCCCATCTGAGTCATCCTGCCCCACCTGAATCACAGGAGATCTGGTTGGCGTTGTGGATGAACACTCTTTGAGGGTAACTTTTGGCGTAATCAGCTTTTCAATACTTCCCTGCCACCCTGTGGGACCACACACACTTTATTTACTGTTTCTTAGGTTTGAGAATTGCTTAGTCCCTTAATTTCTTGTTAGCCAGTGTTCAAGAGAAGGAAACTCATAGGTGACATGGCTGCTTTAATGATTTAATATTTAGATAATGGCTGGAAGGAAGTGGATTCTGGAAGCACCTGGCCACTGACCTGCTGTGTAATTGTGCTCAGCATAAGAATGGGGAATAGGGTAGGAATAGGGGATAGGATTATCTATCTTTTAGGGTTGTGGTGACAAATTAATGCAGGTGGCTCTTCAGTGCATATATTAGTTGTCTATTGCTGTGTAATGAAACACCCCCTACTCTGCACCCCAAAACTTAGCAGCTTAGAACAACACACATTATTTCAAAGTTCTGTGCGGCAGGAATCAGGGAGAGGCTGAGCTGGGTGGTCCTGGCTCGGGGTCTCTCATGAGGCTGTGTTCAAGGTGGTGGCCAGCACTCTGGTCATCTACAGGCTGGGTGGGAGTAGGATCTGTTTCTAGGCTTATGCACACGGCTCTTGGCAGGCCTTAGCTCTTTGCCACATGGACCTAACAATACTTGGATGCCTGGATGCCTTTGCAACATGACCCAAGCAAGTGATGGGGGGGGGGGGAGGGTGGGGGGAGACAGTCTCTTGGTGAGTGAATGCTAGTTTTTTTATGACCTAATTTTGGGGGACACCTGGGTGGCTCAGTGGTTGAGTATCTGCCTCTGGCTCAGGTCGTCATCCCGGGGTCCTGGGATCGAGTCCCGCATTTGGCTCCCCATGGGGAGCCTGCTTCTCCCTCTGCTATGTCTCTTTCTCTGTGTCTCTCATGAATAAATAAGATCTTTATAAAAAAATTCCCTTCTCTAGAGGGCGTATATCTTCCCCCTCAACACTGGGTGTGTCTTCCCAGCCTGGGAGAAGGACAAAACCATGGGCATGACCAGGACTGGGGCAAAGCATATTTCTTGGAGCTCCCTGCTCCTCTTGCCCCTAGCAATTTAAAATCCCAAAAGGAGATGATTTTTTAAAAAAATATTTATTTCACTATAGAGTGTAACCACAAATTTTGACAAAAGAAGAAAAAGAAAAATGCCTCCATAAATCTAATACAACTACTGTTGACATCTTCTGGTATGTCCTTT
This sequence comes from Nyctereutes procyonoides, assembly GCF_905146905.1. NCBI lineage: Eukaryota > Metazoa > Chordata > Mammalia > Carnivora > Canidae > Nyctereutes > Nyctereutes procyonoides. The sequence continues at coordinate 28,880,785 of NW_026575049.1, read as the reverse complement.
CCAGAGTCTCCCCCGCCTGTGGCTTTCTAGTTTTATAGTAATAAGTAGCTCACAACTATAATCTCATAGCTTGCTTTTTACTTGACTTTGTCACACATGTAGCTTTGTGGCATGGTCTTTCACCATCTCTGAGTTTTTGAGAGCTGTGTTGTATTTTCTTAGGTGACTGTCCCATAATTTGCTCATTCTTTTTTTTTTTTCTCACTAACCCCATTCAGTTATGTATTAAAGATATTTATTTTTATGTGTTATTATGCTGTCACTATTTTTACCCATGCTATTTGCCTTTTAATTTTTATCTTTTTCTTTAAATGGTCACATTAGTCACATCACTTAAGTATAGGGGGTGGTGCAAGGGCACATGCCTGGCTTGGTCAGTGGAGAGCATGACACTTGATCTTGTGGTTGGGAGTTCGAGGCCCACATTGGGTGTAAAGAGTACTTAAAAAGAAAGATATTTCACCTGAAACTAATACTGCACTGTATGTTAACTGGAATTTAAATAAAAATGAAAAAAATTAAGTACGGGCTGGAACTGTTAAGCCTTCTCCTTTGGTGAATTATCCCATTGCTTCTGAAGTTGGACAGTCCTTTATTATAACACCCTGTCACTTCCAGTTTCTAAATGGCTTTTAAAAACTGCTCTGGAATTAATTTTGAAGTGCAGTATGAAATAGGGATGCAAAATGAGGTTTATTTTCTTTTCCAAATTGCTGCCTGGTTGTACAAGGAGAACCAGGGAAGGCATCTCTGATCAGCTGAACCATGGAACCATGTCTAAGGAAACACAAAGAAGGCTGGCTGAAATGTAGGTACAATTAACCACATGGCAGATGATGGGAGAAGCAGCAGATGTCACAGTTGGGCATTCGTGAATTATTTGTTGCAGGACCTCCAACTTTGATTGGCACAGGGCGCTCAGCTGCCTTCAGTGGTTGGGAGGTGTGATGTGCGTAGCACAGGGCTTGACATTATGGGAACAGTCCTAGTGAAGAGATTTGTTTTGAAAAAGGTCTTGGGAAAGGAAGGGTGGGGGGCTGAAGGGGCCCGAATCTGGTTTATGTATCATCTTTATGAATATGGTGAATCCAGCTTTCTGGATTTAGGGAGACATCTTTACATGTTTCGGCCCTCAGGAAACTATGCCAAGTACTGTTACAGGGTAAGCACCTCTGGACAGGCTCAGGCTGCCGAGCGTCACTGCTACAACTGCACGTGGTTGGAGGGAGAGGTGCTTGCACATAGGTCATGGGGCCCGGTGGTTGAGGCCAGGAGGAAGAGGACGTTTCCAGAAACGTGGATCCAGAGAGCTACATCCCTTGAATTCTGAGTGGATACAGGGCCCCACAGAACCGGTGAGAAAGCGATCATCAGTTATTTCATGTATGAATGCTTTCCGCAGCCTACTCCTAAATGGGTCAAGAGTGCCTGATGGGAGTGTGTAGGAAGGCAGCAGAGTCCTGGCAAGGGAGAGAGCGAGAAGGGCTGGAGTAACCAGGAAATGCAGTTAGAAACGTCTCCTTGCCCACGCTGAGCCGGGCTCTGTACAAACAGCCAGCGAACCACCTCGGAAAGGATTCCGAAAGGACGGCATGGTGACAGTCTTACAAAACTTGCTTGGGCAGACCAGGGGCACGGCGTTGTGCAGGAAGCCGGAGGGCAGGGGCAGGGCAAGGTGCCCAGTAGGAGAGAGAAAATGCAGATGTTGAAGATCGAAGCCAGGGAGTGCAGTTGTGGGGCGGGCGCCCCTCGGTGCTGCTGCTGAGGCAGAAACCTTAGATAAGGCAGCCTTGCGGGAGCGGTCCTATTTCTGTCTGGTGACAGCAGCCAGGCCTGTGATGATAAGTGGGGCTGCCCCCACCTTCATGACTTCTGGAAACAGAAGTGGGGGCGGGGAAAGGCAGACTGGTCAGGTGAGCAGAGTGGCACAGGCCTCGGGGCTATGGGATGGGGCTAGGGACGCCTGGCCGGACCCCGGGAGTTGCCTAACTTCTCTGAGCTGATGTCTTCATCAGGGGTGACAGTCCCAACCACCCCAGGTGGTGGAGGGTATTAGAACTTCTGTTTGAAGTGCCTGCCACAAACCCTTATGAAGATGAGGACAGCTCCACCTGTGCCATGGCCCACGGGCAGGCGGGATCCTGGTTCATCTGACGAGTGGACCAGAAGGAAATGGGACTGCTGGGCACATGATGGGGACAGAACCGAGCCAGAGTGAGAGCCGGGTGCTCAGTGACAGTTTACTTGCAGACAAGCCTGGCTTGTGGAAGGCGGCTCTACCTGGCAGGTGATGCCCTTCCCTGGACCCCGCCTCCTAGGCACTGAAGGACCGGACCAGAGGGGAGACTGCTGCATGGCCACCCCTCCACCTCGACACGCTCTCCGTGTGGTCTGGTCACTGTGAAGACCTGAGTGGTCTTTGGCAACCACGTGTCGGTGAGACAGAGGGGCTGGCTGTGGGCCTGGGTGGGAGTAGCATGGCTGTCAGAGCTCCTCCTTGTTGCCGTCGAGGGGCTGGACCGGAAGCCCTGGGGCTGGGGAGCTACCCACTGGCCGCTGGCCCCCATCCTCCCGGGGCCTGCCCATGGTGGCATAGTCCTGCAGGAGCCCGCTCTCTACTCCATGCCGCCGGAGGCTCTCGGTACCCATGAGCCCCTGCATTCTCAGGTACCCTTGCTGGCAGAAGGGTGGCAGCTTCTGGTGTGTTAGGGCAAACAGGAAGCAGGATTCTACACAAAAGCAAAAGGAGATGAAAGAGTAAGATAAAGAGATATGGGGAGAGGTGCAGGAGGTGTGGGTGCTGGTGCCCCGGGGCCTCACCCAGTGCCCTCCACCCCTTGAGCTGGGGAGCTGACTTCTGTAGGTATCTCATCTCTGACCTGATCAGCCACGGATCCCGACTCTCCCCAAAGTCCCAAGAATAGGAGGCTGCCCTGACATTCTGGAAGGACGAGGCTCCAAATGGAAAGCAAATCACAAAAATTACTCAGCTTCCAGAGATCAGGGCCCAACAGGCTGCTCTGCAGGGAACGGGCACCGGCTGGGAGCTCAGCCACTCAGGAGCAAACCCTCAGCCTCTTCTTCTGGAAGCTGGCCTGGCTCGGCCGGGAGCTTGGGGCTCAGTGGTATTCTGAGCTCAGAGCTGCCTGCAAGGAATTATTCCCTCAGCAATCTCTGGGTTGCAAATACTGCGTGTAAAGTGTTGTTGTGAGCATGGTGGGGCATGGAAAGAGAAAACGTGTGAGCCCTGGTCTGTGCCATGGTGGGAAGCTGGTCCAGGGGTCCAGGCAGCTCTACTGGGAAACAGCTGTGGATGTTTATCATTCAGACACATGAAGAAACCACCAGAGAAGCTAGAAGTAGTTCCTTCTGGGACTGAGGGCGGAAGTGAGAAACAGTCTTTTAGCTGAGTGCTTGCTTATATAACTTTTGACTTCAACAACAGAAAAGATGAAACAGTCTTCTTGGGGATTTAGAGACAGGATGGGAAGGAGCGAACGTCCAAAAATTATTCTGACTCGTTTGTTTCAAAAGAAATGGGCACCTTACAAAGGATGTTGTGAGGCTCACATGGGTGAACAGGCTGCAGAAAGCCACACAAATGGTACTTCCGACTTTCTGACCTCTGGCACCGACGGCCCCCGGCAGAACAGGCAAGGCCAGTCCTCTCTGAGCAGGGAGGACTGCAGATGCAGGGGGAAGATGGGAGGGCAAGTACCACCTTCTGATGACCTATGTTGCCCCTTTTGCAGGGGCCGGGGGCAGAGGAGCCCTGCAGAATCCAGGGCCAGAGCTAGCTGCTGCATGTCAGCTAAGGGGGTAGAGAAAAGCCCACTCTCTGCCAGCTGGCCCCAAGTCAGGAGAATTCTTCCAAGCTGGACACAGTGATGCTCAGAGGTTTGTAGTGTTGAGCAATATCTAGGGAGCGGGAGCCAGGAGGCTCAAGGGCCTGGATGATGCAGCCAGAACCCAGGGCAGGATACGCCCCTGACCAGCACTGCTTTGTGTGCTCCTGACACCTTGAGAAACAGGCAGAGGTTTTTTTGTTTGTTTGTTTACAGGGGGAGGTTTTGTACGGAGATCTCTAGAGCTGCGTCATGTACCACCCTGGGTGAGCGTGTGGTCACAGCTGACAGTCTGCAGAAAGCCAGCACTTCAGAGCTGCTTAGCCCTGTGCTATGAATCACCTCTAGGTGTATTTAGACTATGGGCCTGCACTACTGTTTTATGTCATCTCTCTTCATGTACACATTTTTTTATTTCAAAGTTGACTGGATCTGAAACAAAGACACTTGCTCTCTGACCTGCAGGCCAGAGACTGACCATCTGTACGCTGGTCTGATTTGAGTAGTGCCTGATACACAGCTAGTGTTGTATGATAGAGAAGAGTAGGTAACCTAGGCATTCAGGGTGTAAAAAAAAATAAAAGGCAAAAATTTGGCTTGTTTTAGTTGGTTCTCCCTCTGGATCATCAGATTTCTCTGTCAGCTACTTTCTAGTTCACCAATTCTCTCTCCATCTCTGTCTAATGTGCTACTTTATCTTTGAGGTTCCCCGTCCACATTTTTATTTTATTTTATTTTATTTTAATTTAATTTTATTTATTCCTCCCCCCCCCGCCTTTTTAAAGATTTATTTGAGAGAGAGAGAGCGAGTGAGCACGTGAGCAGGGGGAAGGGGCAGAAGGAGAGGGAGAATCCCAAACAGACTCCCCGCTGAGTGTGGGGCCCCAATGGGGCTTGATCCCAAGGACCCCAAGATCACGACCTGAGCTGAAATTACGAGTCGGATGTTTAACTGACTGAGCTACCCCGGTGCCCCTAGGCTGAGTTATTACATTTTTTTTTTCATTTTCCAGAAGTTTTATTTGGATCTTTCTGAATGCTGCCCCTTCCATGTTTCTGATAACTTTTTTCATTCCTTTACATATTTTAGACTTTGTATCCTTTGTTTGTTACTATTCCAATTCCTGTAGTCTTTTAGGTTTAATAGAGAAATTTGTTGTTTCTACTGACCCTCCCTCATGGCAGTTTGTATCCTTATGTGTTATGTGCTTTTTCCTTGGGGGGGTGGGTGGTGGTATAGGTTCAACTTACTTGGAACTTTATCTGTGGGAATTTTTTGACCCCTGTTTTGTATGTATGTACATATGTATTTCTTTAGTTTTAAAGTTGGTTTCTTCACAGAAGACTTGCATTTACTTCTGTGGTTTTTGCACCATGATGATAGTATGAGGTTTGGCCCCAAACTCACATGAGTGAGGCAGTTAGAAATTCTCAGGGGAGGGATACCTGGGTGGCTCACTGGTTGAGTGTCTGCCTTTGGCTCAGGTCATGATCCCAGGGTCCTGGGATTGAGGCCCACACATCAGGTTCTCTGCAGGGGCCTGCTTCTCCCTCTGCCTATGTCTCTGCCTTGGTCTCTCATGAATAAATAAAATCTTAAAAAAAAAAAATTCTCAGGGGAGATTTTCCCTTTATCTACCCAGGGCCAAAAGGATGAGTCTCCACCATCTTCCTCTTGAGAGTGTTTTGTGTTTTCTAGTTGATCCACTGAGATCCAAGCTTAAGAGAAGGTCTCTAAACAGACCTCCTATCCTGTTCCAGCCTCACCTTCCCACCCCCAAGCGCTGGTCAGTTACCCAGACTCTAGGCTACTGATTTTTGGCAGATATGCCACATCTAGTGGTAGCTTTATGCTTTTCCTAAGAGTTCCCCTTTTCTCCTGCCAATTCTTTAAAAATGACATCCTATTCAGCGACGTCAAGTGTGCGGCACCAGGAAGGGTTTCTGTGAATATCTGATCTACCTTGTGGATAACAGAATTCTTGGTTTTGGGTTTCTAGATATGAATCCTGAAACTCCACAGGGCATTGGTCTATTTGGTCTTTTATCAATCCCCCTGCACAGTTCCTTGGCCCCTCTAGGAACTTAGGTTACCTGCATAGAAGCTTCGCAAATCAGTGTCCAGACAGTTCTCCAGGAAGCGCCTCAGAGGTAGGATGTGCCCCACTGGGGCGGTCCAGTCGGTCAGGAAATCTTCCACAATGTGGTGGATGGCCGTGGGCCGAGGCAGGGCCCAGTCAGCAGGGCGGAACCTTACCTCCTGCTCTGTGGGGAGGAGATGGGGAGCCCTGTCAGAGTGTCAGAGCCCTGAGGCTGGGCTTCCCATCCTGGAGCTGACCATGGGATCCCCACACATTCCAGGCACTTCCCTTGCCCCCTTGTGCTCGGCTTTCCTGACACACTCCCTGCGGGTAGTGGCCAGCCTCTTCAAGGGTCATCTCTTGTGTCTATAAGCTCGGCATGAGGAAGAGGCTACATTTGTTCTTTGTGGTATCAGAAAGCAGAACCAAGAGTAATCACTTGCACTTAGTATTTTTCTAAGATGCATGCAGACTCAGGTGCACTGAGCCTGTCTCAGAACTGCACTTTCTGCAAGGAGACTCAAAAGCCCTGCATCAGAAGGGGTCTGAGAGCTCACCTAGTCCAGCTCCCGATCTGGTGGGGCCTCACTCCTGTGGTGTCCCAGGCACACGGCCACTAAGCCATGACTCGACCACCCTTGTATCGGGAAACTTGGCTTTAGGGGCAACCCATTCCATGTCGGACAGCTTTGACTACTAAGCCTGTGTTCCTGTCACTTCTTCCAGCTGATACTATCTCTGGCTGTTTGTAGAGCATCATCTTCCAAGTGATAGCTCCTCAGTTTCTGAAGCAGGGGGTGTGTTCTGTAGGGGGGGTTCACCTGCTGCTAGCTACTCTGGGCCAGGGGCTGGGCTTGTATGCTGTGCTTCTTTAAAAAAAAAAAAAAAACACACCTTTTTTTTTTTTTTTTTTTAAAGTAAGCTCTATACTCCCTGTGGGGCTTGAACTCACAACCTTGAGATAAGAGTCGCATGCCCCACTGACTGAGCCACCTAGATGCCCTGCATTCTGCATTTTTCATCTCATTTATCCTCACACAATCCTATGGTTATTCCCATTTTGCAAGTGAGGAAGCGGAGGCTCAGAGAGATTAAGTAATGGTCCAAGGCCACACAGCACAACCTGAGGACACCTGAGAAAGCACATCCTGAGGACACTGCCCAGCTCGTGTGCTTTTAGGCTGCATACTCCTGTTAACCACCCCCAGCTTCTATCCCTGTTCTCTCTGGGAGTCAGTCTCCAGGTCCCCTCCTGCTCCATGCCCAGCCTCCATGCCCCAAGACAGTGTTCCTCTTACTATGTGGCGCCTGGAGGAGGTCACAGCACTGTGTGGCCTGCCTAAGTCACACGGTATGCGCCAGAATCTGGGGACACCGTGTCTTATTCCTAGGCCTTCTGCCCCATTTGGTTTCTGGGTGGTGTCCCCCAGTGTCCTCTGTCAGCTGGGAGAGTTGTGTGAGGGCTTAGTGATGGCAGGTGATAGACCGTGGGGTCCGAGCAGTGCCTGGTCCTAAAAGCCCGTGCTTGGGGGACAGCAGAGGCCTGGCTCACCGGTGGGGAGGTGCCGGTAGTAGTAGATGACGGGATGGAGGAAGTTAGACTGCCAGGCGTCTTCTGTGTGCCCCACAGACCGGTCATAAAAGAAGACGTCCTTGTCGGGCCCAGAGAAGTTTCTGCCATACTCCATGTTGATGACGAAGAGCCCGTGCTGGGCCTTCCTTCCTGTGATGGTCTCCAGCTGTGCCAGCATCTGCATGGGAAACTCCTCCAGGTACTCAAAGGCTGTGGCGTTCCTGGTGATAAGAGCAGTGCGGGAGGGCCAGAGCCTCAGTGCTGCAGCAGAGGAGAGAGGGGCCTGCGTGCACATGCGTGTGCGTGTGTGTCTCCTGTACAATCCAACAGCATACAAGCTCTGGTCATCCCCACGCATCTCATTTTACAATTACTGTAGCAGCCAAGCCCTGGCTTACACCTGGGACAGACTCCAGAAAACTCTGAGTAACCCGAGATGTACCTGGGGGAAGGAGGACCCAGGCTGAGAGAACTCTCACAGAAAAGCCCTGGGAGGGGGTGAGTGCCTTGGTGTCTCTGAGGGGCAGGAAGGCGGCCAGCAAGGCCAGAGTGGTCTGGTGGAGAAACAGGTAGAGGAGAGCTCATGTGTGCAGCGGCAGGAACTTTGGGATTCATGTGGCCTGAGAAGGGAAACCCCGGCCCCTGGAGAGTACTGAACAGAGACGAGTGTGTGTGACTTGTGTCTTAGAGGCCCACCAGGCCGCTGTGTTGAGCCAGCCATGGGGCAGAGGTGGAAGGATGGTTAGTTCAGGTGAGATGCTGGGGCTGGGGAGAGGCAGTCAGATTCGTGACACAATTTGAAGGGAGAGCTTACGGGGTTTGTGGAGAGCCTGAACGTGGAGGTCGGGCATGGCAGGAGGAGTCAGGGTGACGGGAGGTCCTGCGCTGTGCACTGGGACTTCCTTGCGGTCCCTGCACTAGGTGCTGGGTCAGGCTGCTCCCCTCTTACTGTGGGACTCCCTCCCCCACTTCTCACCTGCCACCTGTCCTCTGAGTGCCCTCACCTGCAGCCCTTCTCCCTCCCAGCTCTGCCGGGGGTCATCTGTGATCTGCTACCATCACTTAACTGATAAGAAGCCAACATGGTCCTGGCCCGAGGGAGTCCCTTTGGGCCACCCTGGTGCTACGCATCATTGCGGTTTACTGCTCACCTGCTCGGTGCCAAATGCTCTATCAATTCCCTTTCCTCCTGCCTGCGAGGTGATATTATCCCCATTTTGCAGATGAGAGGAAGGCTCAGAGAGGCAGACTGACTTGCCCCAGGTCACACAGGCAGAGCTCAGATGCACACCCAGGTCTGTCTGTCTGCCTGCAGAGCTCGTGGCATTGATGTCATGGGATGTTTTCCTGCAGAGCAGATCTCCCCTGCCCTCCACAGGCTTCACCTTAGGAGGGGAGCCCGGGGCCACTCCACACATGGAGCAGGCAGAGAAGAGCTAGGACAGGGTGAACAATGAGGCTGGGCTACTTACTCCTTCAACAGGATGACGTCGGCCAGCACGCTGAACATCTGGTAGAGCCCAGAAGCCTCGTTCACACGCCGGACGATGGAGTTGGTCAGCTGTGAGATGGGGTGCTCGGTGGAAGGCCAGGGGACGCGGTGGTGGCGGTGCTCCAGCAGGCGGTGAACAGCACGCACTGGAAAGGCCGGAGGGAGGAACAGCACACCGCACTTGAGATTTGATCTTTCACCACGTGGAGGGATGCACGGTCCCCATCGCCTCCTTAGAGCTCAAGACACGCTTGTAAGCATGGCTCCAAGAGGATGCCTTTGGAGCAAGGTCAGCACAGGCTTCCTACCAAGGCTGGACGGGCCATGGTCCGGGCTTTGCTTCCAGTGTGAAGGCGGCCCTGGACAGGAGCTGCAGGGATGGGCGTGGCTGGTGCAGGCTCCAGGGCCCCATGAAGTCCCCGCACAAGCCTTCCTGGGTCTGCCAGCACTGGACCCTGCACCTTCCTCTCACCCTGCTCCCCTTCCACGGCTCCCGTTTCTCCTGCTGGAGACCCTTTCAGTGCCCCCTCCCTTTCACATCTATATCCAAACCATCACTAAATCCTACTGGTGTAAGGCCAGAAGAGCAACAGCTGTCTGAAATGACGGAGACATGTACTGCTGCATGTCTGGTGCTGCCGTACACAATTGGAAATCGGGCCTGCTCTTCCCAAGCAGATCAACACAAGGCCCCAGTCCAAGAGAGGCAAGGACACAGACAGTGCACATGACGGGAGACTCCGCAGGCCAACGGTCCCAGGAGAGCCGTTCGGCCCCACCAGACATCTGGCTCTGGAGGAAACAATAGCTAAGCTGAATTCTGCACAGGGGTCGAGGAACAACACAACACAGCTGGTGGGGAAGCGGGAGGTGGGGAGCTGCTGAGAGAGGCTTAAGGCCTAAGTAGAGGAAAGGTAAGATTTTTTTTAAAAGGGTGTCATGGCGGGGACCATGCAGCTGGATGGAAGCCAGAGAGACCCTGAAGACACAGGAATACCAGTCAGGAGAGACAAAGGGGATACGTGTCAGATGGGGGTGGGAGGGCTGACAGAGATATAGCAGGAGGACAGACAGGCTGGGTGTCTGGCGTGTCCTTCCACACGGTTATGGTCCGTGCTGTCCATATTTTATCTTCTGTTGGCTTTCCTCTGCCTTACTGAAGGCTCCTGGTCTCCCCTGGGACTGGTTTCTCAGGTTTGAGCAGGATGTGCACAGCCACATCAGCCCTCCCACCGCAGGGTCCTCGCAGGTAGTAGTGGCCACACAGTAGTGGCTCGCTGGACACGTGGGGTGGTTTCCTATGTGCCTGGAGCACAGTGGACGGCTGTGAGCCTAAAGATCAGCCACCGGTGGATTTAAATGACCCTTCTGCCGTCCCCTGGCTGGGTGACTTTGGGGAAGTTACTTAGGTTCTCTGTGCTCAAGGGACAGACTCTTCCACTTCGGGTTGTGGGGTTGGGTGTAATCTGCAAGTATTTTGGCTTACAGACAGCTAACACTCTCTGGTTTCCTTCTCTAATATGCATGGGACGTAAAATATATCGTCTGGAAACCAAACACGGTTATTTTTTCCTGTTAAACTGGAAGGATGGTAAAAGGCAAAGCTCACAGAAGTCCTCAAATTAAACACAGAAAAGCCAAGATGCAGGACGCAGGACCCTTGTGGTGTTTGTGACAAAATTAACAGGCCCGTGGAACACTCGCTACGCACCAGAGCATCCACCCTGCAGCCTGCCTGGAGCACAGAACACTTATACCCTCAGGACTCAGGTGATCCAACTGTAGTTTTTATTGGAATTTGTTGATACCCAGAGAATCTGTGCATGATGTCTTGTAGCTGCAGGGTCCCTGGTTGTTGCCTTAGTTCGTACAACAGCTCCTCGAGGTCGGAGAGTTCATCTTATTTACATCTCTGACATCAGGCTGTCCAAGGGAGGCTTACAGAGGTCACGAAGCCTCACCTCTCAGACCACCCAGCTAGGGAGGAACCCCCACGAGCACTCCTCAAGCTCTGTCTTCTTGCCAATACCTGGTGCTTCACTGGCACATGGCTGAAGCATGTAACTGGCCACCCCCAGATGTACTTACTTTCATGCCTTACCTGACACTTTTCTAGATCTAGCCTCAGACCACGAAAACCTGTGGCCATCTGTCCCAGACGGGGAATTTAAGGCAATCGACGACCCAACGAACCCTCCCATTAAGACTGCTGCAAATCAGGAGTATGGTTACAAAATCTGGGGATGTTTCTCTCTGTCAGGCTCACCTGTGTATCGGAATCCATGGATGAAGCCCCCGGCAGATTTCCGGTAATCCACAGAGTGGCTGGCGGTGCCCAGGACAAAGAGACCCCGGCTTCCTTTGGATTCATAGCTAGCTCTGACCAGTGGGTACTTCTTGCTGAACTCACCACTGGAGGACAATCTGAGGGACCTATTGGGTGGAAAGGGTGGTTAATAAAAACTGCTGGGGGCACCTGGGTGGCTCAGTGGTGTCTGCCTTCAGCTCAGGGTGTGATCCCAGGGTCCTGGGATTGAGTCCTGCATCTGGCTCCCCGTAGGAAGCCTGCTTCTCCCTCTGCCTGTTTCTCTGCCTCTCTCTCTATGTCTCTCATGAATAAATAAAAATAAAAAAAATACAAATCACTGCTGTGTACAAATCACTAACTTACACGCTCAGCACTGAGCTAAGTAAACGTGCTTTATATTGCTTATTGTACCGAAACCACACTGGGACCATAGGAGCTGTGATCTCTGTTTCACAGATGGAATAGCTGAGGCTCAGGCTGAAGATGTGGTGGGTCAGGGACAGAACTAGGATTTGAGCCACACGTGAGGCTGGGCTCTGGGCTCCAACTGGGTCCCGTGTGACCTGCTGGGACATGGGTTTGCCTCAGGCTCTCAGTTTCTCCTTGTCTGCCTGTGTCCTGGCCAGAGGAGAGTGAGGCACTGGATGGATTTTTTGATACCAAGCCTTGCCAAGGGACTGTGGCAGCAACATCCACAGCAAAGCAGTTGAAAACAATTATAAGCGATGTTGGCAGCAACCGTTTTATTAAGTGTAAGATACATGCTGACTGCTTTCCTATGTTAATCCTCATGATAACTGTAGGAAAGAGAAACTATGATCCTCATTTTAGTGATGGACAAAGGGGGCACAGCATGGTTAAGTGGCTTTCCCAGAGCCTGCAGACATGGTCAGTTGAGAATCTTAGACTCACCCCAGTGCCTGTCCCCTTTGCCACTAGGCTACACTGTCTTTTGGCAAGTTCACCTCCTCATTCTGACTGAGCTCACTCTGCCCTTCCTTGAGTGGAAGATCACAACGCAAGTGAAGTCCACTGTCCAGGTCCTGCTGCTGCTCCAGGACGGAGGGGCTCAGGGCCACCTGTCCTCGTGAAGACAGAGAGCTCAGGTCCCAGGCGGGACTCTGACAGTGGAGTCCTGAAAGCCCTGCCGTGGGCCCACTGGACGGTGACTCTCCCCTCCCCACCCCCAGAGAGGTATTAGGAGGGGTTTGCAAAGTGATCTCAGCTCCACCCCAGTTTGGACTCACTTGTTGAAAATGGAGAAGTCGAACTTCCAGCCCAGGCAGCGGATGACCCGGTCATAAGCCACACGCATGGCAAAGTTGTCGTTGTCATCCTGGGGGAGGGTGATGGCATCGGCACTCTGGTTGCTTTCTCCAGGAAGAACTTCAGGGTGATGCGGAACTTGCCCTCGTGATCTTTCACGACGGCCAGATCCGTCAGGTCGGACTCAAGCAACCCATCCAAGGACTTCAGCTGGTAGGTGTCCAGCAGGCCATTGTTGATGGCCCTGGGGCCCAAGGGAAATGCCAGGAGAGAGAGAGAAGAGAAAGAGAAGGAGAAAGAGAAAGAGAGAGAGAGAAGTCTGAACAGGGTACCAGGGAGACTCCGAAGAAGGGGTGGTTGTGCCAGTGGGGTCAGTAATGGCTTTGGAGGGGGCTGGCAGGAGAGAATCCCCGAGCAGCCCCTGGCATACCTGAGGTCTCCAACGTAGTGGGTGGCCCAGGATAGCCGGACCCGGGAGCGGCTCAGCATGTGGATGAAGTTGGTGACACCCAAGATGTTCTCTGCCGTCTCAAAGGCAGAGTTCCCACGCCCCAGGATCAGCACATTTTGACCCTCGAAGTCCTTGGGGTCCACGGACACAGACTCATAACCCTCCACATGTTCAGAGCCAGGAAAGTCAACCTGGTTGGGGACCCACAAACCAGTGGCTACCAGAAGCACACTGCGGGGAGGGGACAGAGGGAAGACGGCTTAGTTTCGTAGCTGTAAGACTGTGACATGAAAATCACTCCCTGGACCTGCTGCCTGGCTCACTCACCTCACCCAGACTGCCGGTTCCTAAAAAAACCCACAGAGGAAGGTCCATTCATTCACCTGTTTACTGACTTCTCCCACAGCACCTGAGACACTGCACCCCTGCCCCTGACTGAACTTGCTCCAGGGGACAGTTTCCCTTTCGCCTTAGTGGGATGATGTCAAACACGAGAACTATTCCAGTTCTCTGACCGAGGAAGGTGACACATGACAAAATCAAATAATTCACCTAATTTTGACACATAACAGCGAGGCCAAGTATCGCCGTCAGTGGGGAAAATGAAACTTGGTGGTCCATTTTGCCTTTTCTGATGGCCGGGCTGATGCAGAGGACTGCCCAGTAGAAATTCTGCCCCAGGCTCCCTACCAGGTGTTTCGAGCATCATCTCACTGCCTAAAGCAGCCCTGAGTTGGTGTTACTTGGCCTGCTTTATGGGTGAGGAGACACAGGCCCTGCAGGCCCACTGCCTCCAAAGCTCCTGCGACAGCAGAGCCGGAACCCGAAAGCGGATCAGCCTGACTCCCGACTCTTGCACTTCAACTAGTGGGCATTACAGTCCTGTACGGGGGCAGCTGGGAGCCAGACCCTGCTGCCTGCAGAATGGTCTGATTACGGGTGGTTTTGAAAACAGAACTGTGTGGCCTGTAGAAGACATATGAAGCCCCCGTGGGTCCTTGTTTTTGGACCCTCATCCACCCAGCTCAGATCTGACTCCCCTACGTTGTCGCCGGGCTCTCTAAAATGCTTGCAAGTCCCAAGCCGGCACAGTCCTTCTTTCCCTCGGCTGTCATGAGCTGGGAGCAAGGCTGGGCCTCCCACGAAGGGCATGAGAAGATGAACTCTGGGCACCTGCTTGGAGCCAGGTGCCTAACTAATGGCTAGGAAGGGAGAGGCAGTCGTGTGTAACAGAAAGAACAGAGGCTTTGGGGTCAGGAACACATGAGCTCGGATAGCGCCAGTGCCACTTACTAACTGTTGACATAGCATCAGTGACTCAACTTCTCTGGGTCTCAGCTGTTCATCTGTAAAACGAGGATTAGTGACCTTTCCCCAGGGTCCTTGTGAGGCCTGAATCAGGGCAGTAGAATGTGTGGCTCTGAGTTTGGATTGTCTATACAACGTTAAGCTTTCTCCCAAGCCGAATCAAGCTAAAGCCGAATGCTGGCTGGCATCACTGCCTGTGGGGCCTCCCACTCTAGCCCAATTCTGAAATCCCACCGAGCCCATCTAACACTTGCAGGACATTTTTCCCAGAATGTCTTTTGAGGAACACTAGGTCTAGGAGATGCTCTTCAGAAAGGGCTTTGTGCGTACATAAGCCACATGATGTGGAACATCCAATGTTGATGTCACAGTGAACGTGTTATTAAACGCTGACAAATCCTGGAGGAGGAGCTGGGTCGTATTTTCCAAGCACATTTGATCACAATTTTCTTTAGGACGCATTTGGGCAATGATGGCTGAGCTGAATCCTCTCAGCACTGGATTTCAGTGGGAGCAAAGAATAGCAGAAATGACATTCCCTTGGAGCGCCTGGGTGGCTCAGTCGGTTGGGCGGTGGACTCTTCATTTCGGCTCAGGTCATGATCTCAGGGTCATGAGATGGAGCCTGGAGTCTGGCTCGCACTCAGCCCAGAGTCTGCTTGAGAGTCTCTCTCCTCTGCCCTCCCCCCGCCTGCACGCTAGCGTGCCCGTGCTCTCTCTAAATGAATACAATTCTAAAAAACCCCCAAAACCCAAGGAATGGCCTTGTTCTCTCATTTTTTTCCACACCTACCGGCTGATCAAGGGGTGCCAGCAGGTGGGCTCTGGGGCCGGTTCCTTACCTGCACCGGTGTGCCTGGCCCGTCTGGTCGGTCAGGATGAAGTAGTGGCCATTCCAGGCCTGCCGGTCCTTGTCCAGAGTGACGTGGGCAATGGTGGTGTTGTAGAGCACGCGCAGCCGCAGCCGGTCTGCGAAGTCGCCCAGGTAGCGCACCATGTCGCCCGCGTCGGGGAAGTAGGCGCGGGAGTAGTGTCTGAAGAGCAGCTGCGGGTCGTGGCTGAGCAGAGAGTTCCAGTCGTGGCGCAGGTTGAACTCGGCGTTGGCCTTGCCCGTGTGCCGCTTGTTGATGCTGATGAGCCTGCGGTGGCGCGGGTAGCGCGCGAAGAAGCTGCCGGGCCGCGGGGCGCGCTCGAACACCGCGTAGTCCCTCCCGGCCCGCTGCAAGAAGTAGGCCATCTGCAGCCCCGCGGGCCCGGCGCCCAGCACGCAGTAGTCCCGGTGCGGGGGCGCCGCGGTCCGGGCCGGCCGCAGGCACAGCGCCGGGTGCAGGGCGAAGGTCAGGAGCAGCCCCGGCGGGCCCCACAGCCGGGCCGCGGCCGCGAGGCGCATCCTGCAGCAGCCCGGGACGTGAGGCCTCGCTCGCGGGGTGGCCCCTCGAGGCCCGGGGCGGGGGGGGGGGGGCAGGGGCTGGCCTGGGCGCTCAGCGCCAGGCGCGGTCGAGCCGGGACCACAACCCAGGGGCCTCCGAGCTCATCTGCCTGCCTCCTTCCTTTCAAGCTCGAAACTGGGGCTCCCCCCAGGGAATCCGAACGCCTCCATCGCCTCCGGGGCCTCGGTTGCCAGGGGAGCCATGCCCCTACTCATCGCCACGGTGGCACGAGGGTAGGTGCTCCGCCATCCTCCCCCTAATTTGAGGGGTGCCCAACACCTTTCCCGGGTCCTCGCGGCTCACTCTCGAGGGGCAAGTCTCTTCGGCCGGGCTCCAGCCCGAAGGAGGTGTGGCCCGCAGGGACCCGCCCCCTGCAGGTGGCCGGCGCGCCCGACCGCTGACCACGTGACGGGGACGGCCCGGCACACCTGCCGCCGCGCGCGCTCTCCGGGGCTGCTCTCCGCGCGTGCGCGCCGTCCTCGCCCGCAGCGCCCGCAGCGCCCGCCTCGCCGCACGGAGCGCGGACCGAGCCCGCGGGACACAGCCCGCGGAGGACTGAGGCCGCGCTCCCCGCAGGCGCCGCGGCCGCCCCTCCCCTCCCCTCCCCTCCCCTCCCGCGCGGCCAATCGCAGGGGCGGGGGTCACGTGCGCGGCGCGCGGCACGCCGGGAGGGGCGGGGCGGGGCGGGGCGGGCGCGGGCTCCCGGCGGCGCGGGACGGGCGCGCACGTGCTGGCCGCGGGGGGCTGCGGGCGGGCGCGGGCGTTCAGGCTCAGCCTCTCCACGTGCGGGGGAAGCGCGGGGGCAGATGGCTTTTGGAGATCAATGCAGTGCTTCCACCCACCGTTAACGTAGCCAAACACCTGCTGGCTACCCACCTCTGGGGGTCCGGAGGCCAGGCCGAGGTTGGCACAGAGAAAAGCAACTAGCAGGTGCTTGCTGACTAACAGGCGTGACTGGCGGGGTGTCCCACCAGCCAGGAGAGGTAGGCGATTGTTTCCCGCATTCTGTGGTCACCGGCCAAATGGAGGTTTAGCGGCGATTTGCAGAAGAGACCAACCAGTTCAGCGGAACCTGGAATTAATTCCCCAACCCCCGCTTTACTCCAAATTACGAGCTCTTTCCTAAGTTTTTTATTCATGAATCATGCTTTGCATTCTCGGTAATGTAAACAAAGTGGCCTACGATAGGCCAGTGTAGACACCAATCCACTGCTCATACACAGGTACGAGTGGAGCTGAAATGGAGGGAATGTGAACAGCAGGAAGATGATCCTGAGCCATTGAGGTAAACTGGGTGATCAAGGCTGGCTTTGCACGGGTGGAATGTGGACCCTGGCTGGAGTTACAGGGGCAGAACCTAGGCTGTTTTGAGAGGAGTACAGAAACCTTCAAGGGTCATTAAATAGTCCAGTGAGATGGGGCTGAGGGTTCTCACGGGAAAGCAGCCATGCCTGCTGTGGAAAGAACGTGATGGTCTAGCTTTGCATGGCTGGAGCTTCTTATTAAAAATTTTCCCTAGGGAAGAAGTCTTCTCTGACCTCTCAGAACAAAATACCCATTAAGGAGTGCCACTTCATCTGTTTATAGCCTGTATCCATATCAGAGAAAAGGCCCATAGAGCAGAAATTATTGTATTCTCTCATGACCTCAGTACTTCCTCCAGCACCTGGCTTACAGGCCACCAGTAAGCATCTGTTCAATCAACACTGAAACCAGACAGGCTATGCAAAATACCAAAAATAAGGTAGGAAGGCCTACTTCTTGGTGGTTGTGAAGATGTGAGATTGGGTGCTGGCAAATAATCAAGTACCTGAAACTAGATGCTCATCTTGTGAGTAAAGGGAAGGCAGGACTGATAAAATATGGCAGCGTCTGAAAACTGGGCTGAAAAGCAGCAGGAATACAGTGGGCAGTTTGAGTCAACACTGAAGCATCAGCTTGATGGCCCCAAGCAGGACACATACAAGTTGGGGATAAACTGAATAAATGAAGCATGTGGAAGCTGGTGCAAAGTTTTTAGGGCCCAGGGCTGAAACTGACTTCCACCTGCCCACTCATCCCAGCTAATCCTGCTGGACTGCATCATGGGTCTGCGAGAGGCAGTCTGGTGACGACCAGGCCCAGTTCTGAAACCTCATGGCACTTGTTACATCACTTTAATGTGTACTTTTTAACAATCTACCTATCTCAAAGGCTCTACAATAAGCATGTTTCAGGGGCACCTTGGCGGCTCAGTGGTTGAGTGTCTGCCTTTGGCTCAGGTCATGGTCCTGGGGTCAAGTCCCACATCAGGTTCCCATGGGGGGAGCCTGTTTCTCCCTCTGGCCGTGTCTCAGCCTCTCTCTGTCTCTCTCATGAATAGATAAAATCTTAAAAAAAAAAAAAAAAGCAGCAGCATGTTTCATGTCCTAGTTGTTTAGCAAAACCAGTAAATGTTTGGTTGCTTTCTTAGGCTCAGTTATTTTAAAGATTTTTACTTATTTGAGAGAGTGCGTACACGCACTTAAGCAGGGGGAGGAGCAGAGGGAGACTGAGAGACTCCCCACTGAGCAGGGAGCCCAGTGTGGGGCTCAATCCCAGGACCCCAGGATCATGATCCATGCCGAAGGCAGACACTTAACCAACTGAGCCACTTGAGCGCCCCTGAGGCTCAATTATTTTGATTAAAATAGTAACTTCAAGAATGTTACTCAAAAGCTGAGCCTGTTTCCTCATCAGTACAGTGGCATCATTTCGACCAATATTCCAGTTCTGGGTCAGGCTCATGAGATATTTATGGAAAACTTAGTATAATACCTGGCAAGGTAATTACTTCAGACCATCAAGATTAGAACATTATTCACTTATAAAAAGTTTATATAACTGAAGATGTATAATTGATTTATGACACATTCTATGAGGACGCCAGCTTGGGACTGTCATCGCCCAAACCAAAACAATTTACAAACAGCAATCACCACCCAGTGGAATATCTGTCAGAATCTCCTGGGGCATGGCCCTCATGAATAGCAAACCCACTCTGGCCTTCAAAGACCATGCCCCTGCTCTGCCTTTTATGAGGGATTTGTGTCTCTAAGGGCAACAGCTGGGTCTGGCACACAGCCAGCAGGCACCCATGCCTGTACAAATGGACATCTTATTGGGACCTCCATCACGCGCTGACACATCCCCAGGACAAAACCCCCAGGAGAGGATCATGTCAAGTGGTTCTAAGAACAAAAATATCAAGGACATTCACCCTCTAACAGGACTATACGATGAATGATGCTCAGGAACAAACTAAGGAGCTCTGATTATGAACTCCAGATAGTAAACTGCTGTTGCAAACCCTCCCTCTCCCAAGAGCTCCTGGGGGAAGGCACAAGGGCTGTCAATCACGATGTAAGCATGTGACGAAGGTAGGAGACTAAATGGTTAGACTTTATTCCACCTTCAAACCTCAACAATAATCAGACAAGCATTCCACTGGGCATCCAAAGCCTTCTAAGCTCAGTGGAATCACAAACTCCAGCTCCACGTCACCATCTGGTTTAAGTTTCTTCCTCTGAAAGACACAAAATGTCAGAGAAATGAGCCATGTCCTACTGGTGCCCTGCTTATGATTTTTTTTTTTTTTTTTTTTTTTACCACCTCCACTTGGAAGTTAAGCCTTTTGGACTGTTGTGGGGCTAAGGGGAATTTCCTTCAGTCACCAGCTGGAATAGCAGGCACGAGGCAGCTTTGAGCCTGTGTAACTAGCACAGAGCATCTTTTCTCCTTCAGACCACTGGCTAACCATTCCACTGCCTTTCTCTAGATGCTTCTTCCTCACTCTAGCCTCTCAAAGGCCACTCTCCCCCTGAGCCCCTCAGGTGATCTAAAGGCTCTTAAAACAGCTTCTGGCTCTATAGAGTGAAGGCTTCTCCAAAGTCTAGTCTCAGGGAGCTCTCCGGCAGTTCTATACCAGGGCTACAGAGCTCAGTCCCTAGTTAGCCTATAGCCACCCTGGACCTCAGAAAGAGGCCTGCTACACACACCTTCCTCCTCTTCCTCCTCCTCCTCTTCATCCTCGTCATCCTCATCGGAGCTGAATGTGCCATCAGGCAGGCTGTAGACACGGATGACCTGCTTGTTGGGGTCCTTGAGGATGAGGTACTTGCCCTCCTCGAGTTTCATGCAGATGTCAATGACACAGCGCAGGATGCCCCAGGCGTTCTCCACACTCAGGTTGATCTGGCTGGCAAACTCATTGGGCTTGAACTGCTGGGTGCCCAGGATGACATGGCGTGAGGAATCTTTCACATGGTACCGGGACACATAACTAGCGGGAAGAAAGGGGTGTTGGTGGTGGGGGCAGGCCCGCACAGAGCCACAGCAACACCCAAGGCCAAATAATCAGTTCTTCCCAAAGGAGAGGGGAGAGGCAAGCCCTGCTCTCCCTGCCCACAGACCCCTCCTTGTGGCAGATGCATTCATGACCCCTGGACACAAAACTCACCCAAGCTTGAGATACTCAGATCCGGCCAGCAGAGCACAGCAGGTCCATCGGGCCAACTTGTAGCTGTTGTTTTTCAGCTCAGTGGCAATGACAGCCCCTCGCTGAGAGTCCAGCTTCTGACGCCAGTCAACGCCGTTACAGTGCTGTGGAAGGCAATCCCAGCACAAGAGTGAAGGGGGGCTCCTCCTGCCCGAGGCCTGGGACCTCCTCCAGCAGAGAAGGAACTCCCTTGTGGGCTTGACTTGGGAAGTAGGTTAGTCCGCAGGTAGATCCCAGGTAAGACTGTCACCTCTAAAACAGCAAAGACATGGTCCCTCTGCACGCAGCCTCCCACACAGCAGGTACCCAGCAAACTGTAACTCCTCTTGTCTAGACAGACACATCTTTTACAAGTGAACAAGTACCATATGAATGGCAAGGACAAGCGTTCAGCATGTGTTGTGTGGTAAGGAATGGTTCCATGGAGGGAACAGGATAGCTAACCAAGGGGAGGACATGGACAGAGGCTGGAGGTGGTGTGATCTGAGAGAGACAGGGAAAAACAGGCCATAGGCCGGGTCAGCCTTGCGTGGAGGTGGAGGCCAGAGTCTGACCCTGTGTATATACACGTGCATAAAAAGAAGGGATAATCTCCAACCACCTCTCTCATACATGTAGGAACTTGGGACTCTGAGCGAAGTGACTAGTTGAGGGTCACATGGCAGAGATTCCCAGATTGCCTTGGTTCATGGAAACCAGAGGCTAATAAAAAATACTAGAGTTCTTTTAGAAGCTAGGCCTAAAAAATTCAGAGATAGATGTGTTTCCCTCAAAAATCACCCTTACGAGATTGCTGTGGCATTTCATGAGCCTCTCCACACATCTGTGCTGGACAGAAGCAGCGTGGGGGTGGGGTGGGTGGAGGAGGGTGCTCAGGAGGTCAGTAAATGCGCAGTAACAGGCATGATTAACAGTGTCCTAAACTGGGGTGATGTTGGCAGAACCAAGGGAGAGATGTTCGAGGGAGCCTAAGGGAGCAGGAAAGAAATGAAGACATTGGAGGGAAAAGAGATTTCAGCAGAATAACAATGGAAAAGGAATTAGAGCAGATCTGAGGAATCACTGTTAGAATTCAATGTTGAGGCTTCGAGTAGGCACAATTCTAAGATGACCCCCAATGGCCCCTTCCCACGTGTGCATGGCCCCGTGCCGCTGAGGAAACATCACACCCACAATTATGCTACCCCTTCTATGTCAAAGGTTTTCTGTACATATACTTAAAGTCCCTTAACAAAGGGAGACCACATGGGTGGGCCTTACATAACCATGAGTCTCTTAAATCCAGGTGTAAGCCAGACACAGATGTCAGAGTTTGGAGGCAGGAGAAAAGTGCTGTGCTGTTGCTGATTTGCAGATGGAGGGGACCCTGGGGCAAGGAATGTGGGTGACCTCCAGGAGCTGAGAAGCCGCAGGTGACAGGTAGCAAGAGAATGGGGATGCTCAGTCCCACAATGGCAAGGAACCCTGAATTCTGCTAAGTAGAATGAACCTAGAAGTTTCTTCCACAGCCTTCAGATTCATTTTAAGCCTGTAATTTGTTACAGAGCAAAAGAAAACAAATATGAGGCGGTATACAGAAGTAATTGTGGCAAAAAGAGCTCCCTGAAAGAAGAATCCATTGGAGGTCAAAAAGGAAGCGAACCAGCAGAGAAAACAAGTGAAGGGAGGGAAGAAACGTATGGGTCCAGGTAAGGTAGCAGCACAGGGGGCAAAGCCACATGGCTACAGTGATGCCAAATGCTATGTGGAGGCCTGGTGGAAAGTCTAGGATGAGGCCACTGGCCCCAGGGCTAAGTTTGTAGTAAGGCTTCTGGTGTGCTCTTTCATCAGGTGACAGAGGCTGGAGAGTGGGAATCAGTGGTGGTAAATGCTAGCCCCAAGGCTCTAATGAAGGCAGAGCAAAATGGCCCATAGACTCCATCTCATCAGACCCTGTTTGACAGAGGCTCAGCCTGAGCCATCCTTCCCATGGAGGACCCTTTATTTGGTACAGCAGCCCCAGGAGTACTGCCACCCACTGTAAAGTCAGGCACATAAGCCTGGGCAGCTTCAGGAAGGGGAGCAGGCCAACAATCACAGAGCACTAGCGTGAGAGGGCAGCAGAAGCAGGAAAGATGAAGGAAGGACGTTTCTTTCAAGAGGCCTCCTGAAGAGCCAAATCTTCACTGATCTGAGAATCTCTGAGTTCAAGAAGTGAAGGAGTTGGAAGAAGAAACCAAAAGGTTGGAGAGAAGGTAGTGGCTGCTTTCAGTGAAAGAACAGATCAAAAGAAGAGCTCCGGGGCTTCCACGAAACCCGCCAACCCAGACGATGAGAGACCAAACCCCCACGCTTGCAGAGGGCAGAAGCCAACAGGAGGGCAGACTGGAACATTTTCAGATGAAATCCCATGAGAAGGCAGTTACTACCGCTTCCTATGTGCAAAATAGGAAAACATCTTAAACTGTAACCACATTCTCTACACATACACACAAATCTCAATGAGGAATTATGGGGAGGAAAAACTCAGATGGGGAAAACAAAAAATTCCTGGTAGCTGTGTGATGCCGGGGGGGGGGGGGGGGGGGCATGAGACCAAGGCTCAAACGCTAACCAGGGAGTTCGCCAGGGATGGCACACCCCGCAGGAAGAATGGTCAGGGTGACCAAACGCGCCTCACCCTGGAATCCCACTCATTGAGTGTCTTGATGTTGATGAAGGACACTTCCCCGTTGGCTCCAGTCATGACACCATCGTGTTCACAACGCACAATAAGGTCAATGTCGTCTCCAAGTTTCCACCTGCGGTACCTGCAGAGCCAACAAGGAGCCTGTTTGGTACCCAAAGCTCCTGGGTTTCAGAGAGGCCGCCCTGCCCAGGTGGCTGACATACCGATAGGCGACAGAGGCGACTTCGTTCTTGTCCATGTCGTCCTCCACAAATGGGTTTGGGTTAGGGAAGTTGTATCTTTCCTTCCCCTGCCAACAGACAAGGGTGTCACAAGACAGCAAGCACCCGTGGCTGAGCCCATGGACCAGCCCCTGCACTCAGCTTACAGTCCTGGCTGGCTCCCTGCAGCCCTCAAGGGGGCAGTGGGCTCCAAATGCACTATGTCGTGGGGCTGCTTACTCCTCCCAACTTGAAGCACAGACCCCCTGTATCTGAATTCGCAGCCATGACTGACCCCTGTCCTGTTTCACTTTTCTAGAGACATGCCACCACTCGACATAACGTTTGTTTAGTTTACGATCTTTCCTTCTCCGTTATAATGAAGCCTCCTAAGGGCAGGAACTTTGCTTATTACTACTAGATCTCCAGCACCTAAACAGTATATTGTATAAAACAGCATGTTTGTCAAATACCTGAAAGAACCTATACATCCTGTCTGACTGAGACAAGTATGCTTAGTATTTTAACCCTACAGAGAAGAAACATACCACATACCACAAAGCTCTGAAGTGGTGAATCTAGGGTTCAGTCAGGCAGTCTGACCTCAAAGCCACAGCTTGGAGCTCTTCTGTGACAGGAAGAGACCATGCCTGCCCCTGCTCAGTCCCACAACCCCACAGCCTACCACAACGCAGATATTCAATAGAAGGGGACAAAAGAGAAGCTGGTGCCCAGATGCTCTCTCCACCTTACCATTCTCAAGCACTGCTGGGAGAAGTTGTGATTGATGTAGGTTGCTTCCATGGCCAAGTTGCGGGGTGAATTGAAGGAATTGCCTTCATCTTGTGGGGGCTCATTGGCAGTCTCACTCACTGTCAGGAGGTCTGCAAAAGTGGCAGCGTGGTCACCCAGCAGCGAAACCGAGTCATCAACAATGTGCCTGGCACTGCAGGGAGGGGCCACGATCCCAGCAACACAGGCCCATTCTTCCAGCATCTGCTAACCCAGCTCTCCCAAGCGCGGGGTGCAGAGGCGAGGAAGCAGGAAGCACTACTGGGTAACTTCGGATTCTCTCTAACATTAAATTCAAGCACATTATAAGACACCGATCCCCTTTCAGTCCCTTTGGATTCCTCAAAATAATATCTGATTTTGTCAGCTTTTTAACAAAAGAAGGTCCTAAGCCTCTGGTGTGGAATGTAATAATATCGTTCCATCTCACTGCTATCAAATTTCAGTGACTTGGTTTCCCTTCATGATGTGTCTATACGCATTTATGTTGTTATCAAATACATGCATATGTAATCTTTCCTTTATAAATACACTGAAATAAAGGTAAAAGAAGCATTAATTTAAAGAAAACATGGCATAAATGTTAAAGGTGGTATGGAGCATTGACAGAAGCCAGGAAAGTGCCATTCAAATGAGTAACATCTGCACACACAGTACTGGGGCTATGGGAGGACTCAGAAATCTGGCACCTCGAGGAGGTAGTGCATGACAGGCCTTCGGTGAGGAGGCCGGGAGGGATTCAGCTGCAGCCATCAGTGCTTGTGAGGACACAGACCACTTCCCGTCCACTCTCTAGTAGCAGGGACTTGCTCGAAACCAACAGAACACCTGACACCTTGTGCTGCTCCCAGACAGGCTTCTTACCAAAATCAGAGTTGTCCCTTTTATCAAAGAAGAGCTTGGACCCAACTCTTTGCACAACAATGTCCCAGGAATACACGGAGCGGGTGCAACTCATCAGTGTGGCCAGAATGGCATCAGTGGCAAACACATTCCCCTGGGTTTTTGCCAGCTGCAAAGAGGACAGAGAGAAAGAGATGTGAAGATACACTTAGGCCAAACAGCCCATGTGCACGGAGGGAGCTTTCTTGCAGGGAGCTGCAGGGAGCTTTCTTGCCCTCAAGCATACGTGCACACCCCTCTACCTGTCTTAAGGGGTGAGTCTGGCAAACCAGCCCACAAGCTTCCATGGCCAGTCACCACCCTGGGATACAGGGACTGCAGCTCTCTGAGCACTTGCCATATTCCAGGATGGCACCTTGCAGTGCTTTCGTCCTGCCTCCAGTGGCAGGTGGTAAGCACATTCAACCCATCTCATGGGTAAGCAAAGAAGGCCTCAGGTAGGTGGTGCGGGGGAGCCCGGTAGAGCTGGGATTCGAGTCCACCTCTGCTTAACCCCAACATTATAGCCAGCAAGGTGCCTGTATTCCCATCTAGTCCTGTCCCGTTTGGGAGCATCTTATCTAAAAGGGTTTCTGAGGTCCCATGATCCATGGAGGTGCCTGTGTGCTGTTCCTTCTGCAGCCTCAACTGTAGAAGCCAGCAGCACTCCTTCAGGGTGCCCACCTTTCGGATGACAGGGTCGTCTGTGGTGGTGACAGTGTGGAAGATGCGCTTGATGCTCCGCAGCGGCTTCTCGCTCCTCGTGGTGATGCGGTCGAAGGCTTTATCGTAGTACTCCAGGGCCCCACAACACTCGCTGACGGGACAGCGGAGAAGACACACAATGGAAACGGGAAGATCATCAGCTGCTTTTGTTATTTTTTGTTTGTATTTTAAAAGCCATTATAGAAGGGTGCCTGGGTCGCTTAGTCCACTAAGCAGCCAACTCTGAATTTTGGCTCAGGTAATGAACTCAGGGTGGTGAGATCAAGCCCATATCAGGCTCCACACTCAGCAGGGAGTCAGAGCCTGCTTGAGATTCTCTCCCTCTCCTTTTGCCCATCCCCTTGCTTGTGTGCTTTCTCTCTAAAATAAATCTTAAAACGAAAAGACATTGAATCCAAACTCTTATCCAGAAATCTAAAAAATAAATGGTTTCTTTGATGAGGACAGAAGACAAGTTCTCAGAGTTCACTCAGGGCCCGTCCCCTAAGCTCTGGATATGGCCCCACAGAGCAGCATGAACAAAACTGATTGACTCAACCTCCACATTTTAATGACATGGTGACTGAGGCCAAGATAGACAGGTAGTTCTAGAGGCCTCCAGATGCACTGACTTCTAACCTGGTACTCCGGTCCCCACTGACATCGATCTGCTACTTGAGGTAAACAGCTCTTTGTAATGTCAGGAAGCTTTGCTTCTGACAAACTATTCTCTCTTCTTGCCAAAAGAGCCACACAACTTGAGTTTAATTTTCTTTTGCTCACGATGCCAGGAAGTGGAAAGAAATCTCTCAAGTTTAACATCAGCGAACTTCTTTCTCCTAGTCTCGCCTTAGCCTTGATTTTTAAAAACACATCTATTAATCTTTTTTTTTTTTTTTTAAATTTTTATTTATTTATGATAGTCACACACACAGAGAGAGAGAGAGAGGCAGAGACACAGGCAGAGGGAGAAGCAGGCTCCATGCACCGGGAGCCCGACGTGGGATTCGATCCCGGGTCTCCAGGATCGCGCCCTGGGCCAAAGGCAGGCGTCAAACCGCTGCGCCACCCAGGGATCCCCACATCTATTAATCTTGTGCAATGTCTTAGCAGCTTCAAATTCTCTTTTGGAAATACTATGGCTTAGGAACAGCAGCAGGTCCACACAACTAAGTGTGTGGCGGAAGGTAGCAAATGATGCCACTTACATGTCCTGTGGCTCTGATACTTCCAAGTAGCGCATCTTCATTAATTGAGGAAAGTCCATTTCTTCTTTTACCTCCCAGTCACTACGGACTTCAACTGAAGAGTCTCGGGGTTTCTGCAGTGCAAAACCAGTGGAGGGAAAAGAATTACAGCTAGGGCATAACACAAGCAAAAGGCATGTTAACAGTGTGAAGGGTTTTTAGTCAATAAATCTCTTCAGAACATTTGCCATGTGTTGGCTGCTTTATAAAAGAATCCCTGACTCTTTGGAGTTTATAATCTAGAAAATGACTGAAGGGGTCAAGAAATAAAAATCAATCAGGACTTTTACTTGAAGGTGATGTCAGCACCCAGGGAACACCAGCTCTTTTACATGTTATGTATTTCAGAAAAGAAGCTTTAGCAGTTTTTTATTTCTCTCAGGACATTAACACACAACGAGCATCGTGTCCAGCAAAATCTTAATTGCTGCCACTGGAGCTTCTCTCTTGCTTACGGATGTCTTCTATCCTCACAGTGCCCACATAAGCACCTGTACATGAATGCTTACGGCAACATTTTTCATAACAGCAAAAAGTGGAAACCATAGTGAACCGATAACAAAATGTGGTATATCCATACAAGTTCGGCTATAAGGAGGTATGAACAAACACCACGAGGTGGATGAACTATGAAAACATGCTTAGTGGGAGGATCCAGACACAAAAGACTACATGTTGTAGGATTCTGTTTATGTGAAATGTCTAGAAGCACAAATCCAGCGACAGAAGGGACTGGTAACAGCCAAGGGCTGAGGAGAACAAGGACTAAGTGCTGAAGGGTACTGGGCTCTTTTCAGAATGAGGAGAATGTTCCGAGACTGGCTGCAGTAACACTGGCCCGTATCTGTGAATGTACCAAAAACCACTGAACTTGTATGCTTTAAGTGGGTGGATTGTATAACCTGTGGATTTTGTTTCAATAAAGTGGTTATAAAACCAAATTAACCAGCAAAATTGAGTTTCTGGAGAAAACTCTGGTGTGGATACACTACCTGTGACTTCTGGTCCCACTTCTGCCTCACTCCGAATTGTTTCTGGAATTTTTTCTGCAGCCGTATGCGCTCTCTAGAAAGGTAAAAAGATTGTGCTCTGAGTGCAGACCTTTAAGTCAATGGCTTCTCAAAAGGCAGAAGCTGCCCTTCTCTTCCACTAAACCTCGTCCTCAACATCAGGACTTCTCGCAACAAAGAAAACAGGGGCTTAGTGAAAAAGAGTCTAGCAAAAGCATGCCATGTTAGAGTGGTAGAAGTACGCTGCTCCCCAGTGCCGAGCAAGTAGGCTTTAACCCCCCCTGCAGAGTCTACTGGCAGCCCCAGCCTGGGGCAGGGCTGCTGCATGACACAGCTCCCAGGGCCCAGTGTGAAGGATGCCCCTGGACTTGTGCCACAGCAGAACCGAGCCTACGTGAGCCCCAGGGCTTGACTTACTTGCCCTCATTTCCTACCAGTGTGCATGGCCACTGCCAAGTACCATCCAGCTCCTCTATCTGCCAAGAATAGCCCTTGGAGGACGATGGCAGGCTAAACCAGTGGTTTCCCTGGAATCAGGGCGGTTTTGTTTTGTTTTTTGCAATTATGGGGAAGACAACCATCCTCCTGCTTTGGCTCAGTGATTTCAGAGTACAGTCAGTCTTGAAGAATAGCATGTTCCAGGAGAATGGAAAACCTCACCTCTCTTTCTGCTTGGCACTCTTAGGCAAGGTCTGCAGGTTGAACTGCAACATATTCCGTCGATCTTTGTCTCTGCGGAGGTTCCGCTGGGAATTAAGAAAAAACACCCATGTCAAAATCTTGGGGATTTGGGGATCCCTGGGTGGTGCAGCGGTTTGGCACCTGTGGCCCAGGGCGCGATCCTGGAGACCCAGGATCGAATCCCACATCGGGCTCCCGGTGCATGGAGCCTGCTTCTCCCTCTGCCTATGTCTCTGCCTCTCTCTCTCCTCTCTCTCTCTGTGACTATCATAAATAAATTAAAAAAAAAAAAATCTTGGGGATTTGACAGACAAAAGGCAGTGCTCAATGGGAGCACTTGGGTTTAGCCTAGACATACATTTGCACGTTTTTTATTGAAGTAGGCTTATGGGCTTTTATTAGAGTTACAGTTTGCCTCTTTACGTAGTAAGATGCAGCCCGACTGGACCTTCTACTTAATAAAACCTGCACACGGCAATCAAATGAGGCAACAGGACCCTTTTTACGTGACACAAACACCTTCTCTTAGCACAAAGGCATGATGCCCTAGCCACTGGGCAACAAAAACCGAAACTATCTGAATGCCAGGGTGGTTCATTTGGTTAAGCACCAAATGGTTGGCTCAGGTCATGATATCAGGGTCCTGGGATCAAGTCCTGCGTTGGGCTGTGCTCAGTGGGCAGCCCTGTTTCTCCCTCTGCCCCACCCCCTCACACCCCCGCTCGTGCTCTTTCTCTCAAATAAATAAAACCTTTAAGAAAAATGCATCTTTGGACCCAGTGTAAGTTTACTTTAGTACAACGTGTCACTGGTCAGCTACTTGAAAGTCACTGGAAGACCTATGAGAATGCACTTTCCTCTCACCAGTATGCACAAGGTGGCAACCAATGGTAATGGCTCCAAGATGGTAAGATTGCTGGCCCTTGGCCTACCTGTGCAAATCGCATCCGATTCCGCTGGTAGGCAGTCTTCTGTGTGCGTGCTGTGTCCACCAGTTGGAAACTAGTTTCATCCTCTTCATGGAAATAAGCATACTGACTTCCACCACCAAACTGAGAGGAGTACTTATCTGTAAGCAAAGGCAGTGATGTGTAACAGCTACCACCTACAGACTTTACACACATGCTGGTGTAAAGCCCTGCTACTTAAAGCGTGCACTCAGGATCCTTAGCAGAAGCGCATGCATATGGACTTGCCCCAGATCCACTCAATCAGAATCAGCCTCTTAAGAAGATCCCAGGAGATTCATGTGCACATTCAAGTTTGAACAGTTCTGGTCTAATGAACTTTTTAAGTCAAAACAGAGTCTGAGGACCTCAAGCCCATTTCACACCCTGCCTTATTCTGTAAGAACAGGAGTTAAGATTTACTCTCCCAGAAGGGACAAATAAGTGGCATGCATAATGCAAATATGCAATTATCTGCATCAATTGCCTAATGGGTTATGATATACTTTACTGTTGACCTCAATCCCAATAAACTTAACTTAGTATTCCAACTAGCCACTTCCAACAATCTCAACTGGCACAGAAAAACAAACAAACAAACAAACAAACAAACAACAACCCATTTAGTCCATCAGGATCTTAAAATCTGGAGTCTACTGATTGGCTTCAAAGGTTCAGTAACTCCCAGGCACTGGAGTGCAAAAAGGGAATGAGTTCAAGGATCTGTGAAAAGGTTCATGGTTCCCTAAAAGTGGGAGGAAAAAAATTCCACTATAACAGATTAAACCTCTTTAATGAACAATCTAAGTTTGGAGGCCATTAAAAAAGAAGTAAATATTGTCTACAGTCAGTTCAGACTGTGCCCTTAAAAACCATGAATTATCATTAGCATTTTGTTCCTGTTCTAGAATGCTTTTGGATGGAGGTTACTAGAAAAAGTAACAATCCTCCCAAGGCCCTGATCTGGGTAGTCAGTTGAACACTTACTCGTGTACCTCTTATCTTGGTATGTGGCACCTGTCCAGTCTGCAACCTGTAAAAGCAACAAGAGAAGAAAGAGCACACAGGTCAATCAGACATGCTTCTCCTAACCCAGAAACCCCTGTAAATGAAGACATAGTCTGGGAACAATGTAAGAAGGACTGGCTCCCAAGGCCTTTGTAAGTGCCCAGCTTTCCAATGATGACTGCAAGTACCCAGATGTGAGAACCTTCCCCAGCTGGTGTCCCTATAAGGAACTCACAAGTTATGCTTTTGAGACAATACAATTGGAATTAACTAACAGAGAGTAGCAGCTATACCTTAAAAGATTTACTTTAACAGGTGAGTACCTTTCCTAGCCGATCTCCTTTGCTGAACGGCTGGTAGGGCATATCCCGAAACTGCTCAGGCACCGCACAGGGACCCCAGCCTGACGGGTTGTCCTGGATCACGGGTGTCATGAACTTTGCCATCTTCTAAAACCTTAAAAATACAAATAATGTGAGTAGCTTCATGAAGAAAGGCCTCCAAACACAAAAAGCCTACTGAGGTAATCTAAGACACAATGATAAAATTCAAAAAGCAACACACAATATGGAACACCCAACTGTTGAGCTCTACTAACTATTTTCCTATAGATAATATTGGAAATACTTAGAAGACCACTAACAAAACCAAATTACCATATTGCACTGATTCTGTGACACCTGCTTTTTCCACTATAATGTCTTTGAAATGCGGCTGCATCTTATGCTTGATAGGCTGCCTTAATTGGCAGGTGTTCTTTTTTAGTGCTACATAACATAGTAGTGCTTTTTAAAGGAAGTGGTGTCTTAGATTTGATGGAATGAGTAACCTTGTCTCAAGTGTAATGACCTCATTCTAGTTCTCAGAAACACCTCTGCCAAGGTATACAATTTGTAGCTTCCTCAAGCCTTGTCTTTTCATCTGTAAATTGAATCAAGACCCTACAAGATCATTGTGAAGGCCTTGATAGTTACATGTAGGAGAAATGGCTTCATTTTAAAATGCCACACAATTACAACTGGGACTTGCAAAAATACATTCACATGCAGAGTGCTGAGAAAAAAGGAGTCCATAAATATATCCTGATATCTAACTTTTCTTTCTTGTTTTTCCAATTTTCTATCAATATAAATCCTTATGCAGAACAAGTGGACACAGAGCCAAGTTAAAAGCTGGTCAGAAAGCTGAGGTTACCATAAACCCTAGGTCATAAAAGTGGCCATACATCACGTTTGTAGATATTATCAGTACCAGTTATTGTTCTTGTCTACCCTGCATAAAGTCAGTGAATGCCCCCAACAATCCTGAGGGAGCGGCTAGTGTCATCCCCACTTTTCAGATAAGAAAACTGAGGCACACACAGAAGCTAAGAAATTGTTCAAATTTGCAATGCTAGCTGATGAAAAAATTGAAAAAAAGCAGTCTGGCTGGAACCCACACTCTGCATAATGCTATAGCTCCTCCCAAGTGAGTAAAAGCCAGGGGCTACAGAACAGATCTTTGCCTGACAGTTCCGATCAAAGACCTGTGCACTTATCATCCATCTGTCGTAATCCTCAGGTTGAGTTCCCAGAGGAAAATTCATTTCGGGAGCCTGGAGAGTAACCACAGGGAACAGGTACAGCGACTGTAGTAAGTTCTCCTCCGTGTCCCATACTGGGGAGGGTCAGGCTTCCTACAGAAGCGACACCGGGAATCAGAGCAACAGGGAACGTTCCTGAGAGCTCCCTCCTCCGATTCTCAGCTTAAGCTATACTAGGGGAAGAGGACTGAGAAGAGGGGTGGCAGTTTCACGACGATTCATGTTAAAATGAGTATTTACTGAGCTCCTACCATGTGTCAGACACTATGCTAAAGAAGTTAACAGCACTAACCACGCCCACACGCCCGTTTTGGAGATTAAGATTTTGCAGCTCGGCCAATTAGGTTGTCCATCTGCCCACTGCTTCAAAATACGGTTGATTTCCAGGGTTGTCTGTCTTAAGCCCAGCATTCTTCCCCTTGTTATAGCTGGGGAGCAGCCGGAGAAGAAACGGGGCTTTAGGCCGTACCTAGTAACACACCAATGATATTTTAAAAATCTGGTTGTTCTGCCACAGTTGACGAAGGAAACAGACCCAAGGCTTGGCATGCATCTTCCAGAGGGTGGGAGGAAGTCCCTTGGCTTCAACGCATGTAAAGTAAAAGTGAGCAGGATGGAACCAGAAGCAGAAACAGCCGGTCAGGTGCGCCGGTGACAGCTGTAGCGGCTACAGGGGAGGGGGAGGCCCCTCCGGGCCTCGGCGGGGGCGCTCGGCGGGCGGGCCACTACAGATCAGAAGCCACCGGCCCCGGGGGGGGGGGGGGCGCCTCAGATCAGACCAGACCTGCGCCGCCACCGCCGTCCATTTCACGGCAAAGGGAAGAACCTTTGGGCTGGGAACCCCTGGGAGCAGGTCGAGCCCTGCTCAGCCTGGAGCCCCCCCATAACCTTCACACAAACTCAGCGAGCCGCAGGCCCCTCTGAAGGCCCGGAGACCCAACGGCGCTAAGAGATACTGTCAAAGTCGCTCAGGCCGTGGCCGCAAAGCGGCGCCTAAGACCGGGGGACCCCACCCTCAAGGCCGTGCCCCGCATCCCCAAGTGTGTCGGGCCCCGGGGTCCCCGAAGGCGGAGTCCTGCCCCGCCCAGCGGAGGAGCAGCGGCGG
Source organism: Nyctereutes procyonoides (assembly GCF_905146905.1). NCBI lineage: Eukaryota > Metazoa > Chordata > Mammalia > Carnivora > Canidae > Nyctereutes > Nyctereutes procyonoides. The sequence continues at coordinate 28,847,688 of NW_026575049.1, read as the reverse complement.
CCACAGGCGTACGGGGGTCTCTTCCGGGAGGCCTCCCCTCCGAAGGCCGGGCCCAGCGCAAGCCGGCCCCAGAGACCCGCGGAGCCCTACGGAACACTCCTCTCACCTGTAAAGGCCTCTGCCGGCCCCGATGGCGAGAGATGGTCCGGGCCGGAGACCGCGCAGCCGGGTGCCCTCCGAGGAACACGGTAAAGAAGGGAGGAAAGATGCGCGCGCACCGGCCGGCGCCGTAAACACCATCGGCGCTGTCGTAAACTGCCCTTTAGCTTCCTCCGGAGTCGACCGCGGAACGCACGGGTCGTAAAGCGACGGTCCCCGTCGCACGCCCGGAAGTTCGTCACTGTTCTCTGCGAGGTGGCCTTACGGTCTCGGAGGAGCCCAGCCGCGGGAGGTGTGTTTACAGTTACGTCACGGGCGCGTCCGGCGGCGCCCCGAGAGGGCGTCCCGAGTTTTTGAAACGTGGCGGCCGTGCCCTGGAGGCAGGAGGCGGGGAGCGCGAGGGCCGCTCCGCGTCGCTGTGCTTCCCCGACGCTGCGGCGCCCGCCTCGGTGTCCACGGGGACCGGGGCTCCGGCCTTTTCTAGCCGTTCGTGGGGCTCGGACCCGAGGCCCAGAGGGCGGAGGTGCCCCAGGGAGCCCGGGCCGCGAGCGCAGGCGGGCTGCCCGCCGGGGTCAGACTCCGCGCACGACGACGTCCGCCGCCGACGTGTAGGATGCGGCCCCCGGGGCTCGCGTCCGCGGATTGTTGCTCCGCTTCGTCCAGCTGGAGGCCGGGAACCTTGCGTGTTCGGTAGCGGTGGGGACTCTCAGGTGCGCAGTGATGTGCTTGCTGTCCCTTTGCGACTACCGGCCCCTGGAATTTGTCCTGGAATCCTAGTCGGCGATGTCAAAAACACCGAAAGAGAATCCGAGGATGTGATTTTATTCAAGCCGCAGGTCCTTTGCTCTCCGGCCGGCTAGGATTCCTTATCAGTCTTCCAGCCTGACCCCTTTATTGGAAAATAAGTCCCTTAGATCCGATTTCCTGCTCGGCTCTGCCACTCACTAGCTGTGCGGGCTTCACCTCTCCGGGCCTCAGTTTTCTTATCTGCAGACTGGAGATAATAAATAATATTGGGGCCCTATGAGGGTAAAAATAAGTTCGTGTGAAAATGGTAAATGGCACCCACAGGTTATTCCATCTCTCTCAAGCTGTTTACTCATCTGCAAAATGAAAACGTTACTGGGTACACTTGTTTCCATAGATTGTCTCCCAACCTGCTCAGGTTCCGATTTTCCTGATTTTTGCTGATGGCACCCACTTAATGGTGCTCGGTGCAAAGCCTTGTAGTTATCGTTGGTAGTTCCTTTTCCCTTTCCGCCGTATTCCCACATTCGGTCCTTTACCCAGGGCTGCTCTTTGTTCTGCTTTCAAAATACATCTCGAAGGCTGGCACCTCCCCCACCAGCACCAGCGTCCTGCTTGGACTCCCCGTGCCCACTCTTGCTCCTCTAGGTTCCTCCTCCAGTGGTACCCAAAGCGATCTGTTGACAGTCCCCTAGCAGCTTCCTGTTATGCGCTCAGAGTGAAACCTGAGTGTCTTCCTGTGGCCTGTCTGGTCCCTGGCTACCTTTCAACTTTATATCCTCTTTTTTTTTCTTTAAGATTTACTTATTTGATAGAGAGCAAGTGAAGCAGGGGTGAGAGTAGGGAAAGAGGGAGAGAGAATCTCAGGCCGACTCCACACTGAGGGCAGAGCTCCACAGGGGCTCCGTCTCACGACTTGAAATCACAACCTGAGCTGAAACCAAGAGTCAGGTACTTAACCAACTGTACAACCCTGGTGCCCCTATGCCTGCCTTCCTATGTGCTGTAGCCACCATGCTCTTTTTTTCTGTGCCTCAAGTACATCAACTTCATATCTAGCTCAGCAGGGCCTCTGCAGTGGCTGTGCCGTCTGCATGGAACACTCTTTCCCAGATTTAACTGTAGCTGGCTTGTCCCATCATTTACATCTCTGTTCCAAGAGTTATCTCCTCCGTGAACGAGATCCTCTCTGACCACCATTTCTAAGGAGGCTGTTCCTCCCTGCGTCCCTCCTCACCCTCTTACTCTGCTCCATTTCCTTCATAGTTCTCATCATGCTCTGAAATATTTTCTTAAAAGATTTTATTTATTTGAGACAGAGCATGAGCGGGGGAGGGGGGAGGTAGGGGGTGCAGAGGGAGAGAGAGAAGCAGACTCCCCGCTGAGCAGGGAGCCTGATGTGGGGCTCCATCTCAGGACTCTGGGATCATGACCTGAGCTGGAGGCAGATGCTTCACTGACTGAGCCACCCAGGTGCCCCTGAAATATTTTTTGTTTTCTTGTTTAGGTTTTGTCTCTGCCTCTAGAGTATAAACTCCATAAGAATAGAGCCTTTGTCTGTCTTACCTAGAGTAGGGCCAGTAATGCGTATTTATCGAATTGTTGAGTGAATGCATGGGGGTTTTATGAGAATTGAATGAGAAATTTATCACATTAGCCTGGGCACATAAATAAGCACTCAACATTAGTGAAATTAAGATCAATATTAATTGTGTTTTAAAATGTAAGGGGAGATGTATTTTTGCTCAATTGCTTAGAACATGTCTTTCTTCTTCTTCTTCTTCTGCTTTTTTTTTTTTTCCTGTGGGTTCACAGGCCATCTGCTGCAGTCTCTCCCTTGTGTCAGAGTTTAATCATCTTTCCCATATTTTGGCCCAGACGTCTCCCCAGATGGAGAAGGATTTGGAGTGTCCTGTCTCATTCTCAGTAGTGGGCCTATGGCTTTGGGTGGGAGATCTTGCCTTCATTCCTCTTCTCAGCCCATACATACCTCTGCTGCTTCTCTGTCTTTCCCACTGTCCACATGTAGCTGGGATGACCCTCCTTTGCATTAAATCAGAGTGTGCCCGACCTGCCATCTTCCTCCTTCAAAACGGTTTAGTAGCTTACCTCTAGCCTGGGATAAAATCCTGCACTCTGTTCTGTGGCCTGCAAATTTCGAAATGGCAGCTTCTCATTGGCAGTGTTCTCTTTCTGGGTCATACCCAGGTTCATTACTGCCCAGAGACCTTTTTACCTGTGGTCTTCTGGTGCCCAGAATGCATCTCCCCTAGATCTTCATGCACTCATGTCTTCATCAGAGATTTCCTGACCACTCCTCCCAGTAGCCTCATGCTGTGCTCATTTACTTTCTCACTATCACATGTCTGGCACTATTCCAGGGATTTACATTAACTTATTTAATTCTCACCACAGCTGTGTGAGGTCAAGCCTACTATTCCCGTTTTGCAGATGAAGATAGGGAGGAGTTCTCTAGGCCGAACAGTATATTGTGAAACTGGGGTTTTGAACTGAGGAGGCCACGTGGCTCCTGCTTCTTTTTGCTTCTGTGTTGGTGTTTTGCTGGATGACTAACATTTGTCTTGTAAAAAATTATCTTGTTTGTTTTTTTTTCCTCCTTATTAGAAATGGAAGCCTCATAAAAGGTGGGCTCTTACATGCTTTGTTCACTGTTGTATCCTCAGCATCTAGAATTACCACACCATTGGTGCTTGAAGACGTTTGCTGGATATACAAGTGACCTCTGTGGACAGGTCCTTTCCTCTGTGTGTCCACAGCACTTGGTGGAGACCTCCATTGCTGTGCTTACAACATGTCTGGTTCTGGTACCTGTGTCCCCCACCTCTGATAATCCAGACTCTGGATTTGCATTGTTTCATGAGCACAGTGCCTGGTACGCAGAGCATGCCCAGGAAATGCTTAATGAATCCAGGGCCTCTGGATATTGCCTTTAGAGGCTGTAAAATTAAAAACCTTAACATTCTTGCCAGAAAAATGTAGGTTTGAGGGCAGATCCCCATTTCCCAAAAGATTTCACAGTGTCTTCCCATTTTGGAGAGGCACAAACACTGCCTTTGGGCAATTGAGTGACTGATTTTTCATTATTATCAACAATGGCTAACAGCAGTCTTTCAATTTGTGACAAGGTCCTTAACCTCATGACTACAATATCTTTTTCTTTTTTTTTTTTAAAGATTTTATTTATTCACTCATGAGAGACAGAGACAGACAGAGAGAGAGAGAGAGAGAGAGAGAGAGAGAGAGAGAGGCAGAGACACAGGCAGAGGGAGAAGCAGGTTCCATGCGAGGAGTCCAACACAGGACTTGATCCTGGGACTCCAGGATCACACCCTGGGCCGAAGGCAGGTGCCAAACCGCCGAGCTACCCAGGGATCCCCAGGACTACAATATCTTAATAATAATTTTACAATTGGTCCAGTGAGGCTCAGAGAGGTAACATCACTAACACAAGGTCACATAGCTAGTGAAAGGCAAAGCTGGGATTTTATTTACTCATTCAACAGACATTTGTGGAGCACCTTCCATGTGCCCAGGATAGGCTAGGTGTGGGACACAGCAGGGAGCAAAGTGCACGAGGGTCTTGCTCTGAAGGAGGAGAAGGTAGACATTGGACAGATGTACAGAGATGTGAGAAGTAGGTAAAGATGCTGCACCAGATCTCTGTGTTAGAGAATGGTCTGGGGTGTGGCACTTATAAGGGGGGAGTTCAGGGAGGCCCCTCTGGGGAGGTGACTTTTGAGCAGACACTGGAGAGTATGAGGGAGTGAGTTGGGAGATCCTGGAGACCAGCATTCTGGAAGAGGGAACAGGCCCCTTCAATTTCCTTATGTGGCCTTCTGAGGAGGGAAGGACAAATTTTTGTGTGCCAGGGACTTCAAGAGATTTTCTTAGTCATCCATCCAGTCCAGCCTTCACTTTAGACAGGCATCTCCTTGTCACACCTGTCTAGCTGGTTGTGTTACGTCTGCTTGGATGTGCCCAGTGCTGGGGAGCTCATTCTCTGATGACACTTTACCCTCTATGGACTTTTTGGTAAACATTTCCAATTCCTTGTCTATTTCTTGGTGTCACCTCAAGTGCCACTTGGTCCTCATTTCCCCACATTGGGGAATTTTGTCAGAATTCTAACAAAATGGCCACTTCTGGAATCACTCCTCCCCTCTTCTGGGTTCTCTGATTCCTGCTTGGTTTCTTTCTTCTCTCTTTTTATTTTTAAAAGATTTTATTCATTTATGAGAGAGAGAGCATAATCAGGGTGAGGGGCAAAGGAAGAAGTGGGCTCCCTACTGAGCAGGGAGCCCGATGGAGGGCTCAATTCCAGGTTCTGAGATCATGACCTGAGCTGAAGGTAGATGCCTAACTGACCAAGCCAGGTGTCCCTCCTGCTTGGTTTCTACCTACCCTCCTTTTTGGAGACTTAACTTCCCTCTCTACACCCCCCTTCAGATGAACACATTCTCCCTCTTCTGACCTCTCTGTCCAGGCACCCCTCATCTTCTTGGAGCTTGCTGTCTGCCAGGGTGGATGAGCTACTTCTCAGCTGCTGGCTTGGGCATCTTCATTGAGTTTACTGGCCCACATTCTTTCCAGTGCCTGGGTTCTATGACTCTTTCTTCCTCAAGACTTCCCCCAAAGCTATCATCTCTGCATGGAAGTCATCTCTGTTCTTTGACTAGTTTTTAGCTCTTGGTTAAAAGGCACTTCCTGGGGGACACCTTCCCTTCCACTCCCTGTGCTTCCTCCTCTGAACACTTCTAGCAATGGTAATTAAATGATTATGTGCATACATATTTGATCCACATGTCTCTTCCATCACATGGAGCACCCCGAGGGAGTGGCGATAGGGCTTGCATTCCCATTTGTTAGAACAGTGCTTGACATAGAGTAGGTCCCTAATTAGTATTGGTTGACTAAGTTAGTGGATAAGAGGATCAAAAATTGGTCTGTGATCATTCATTCAATGGGTATCATTGAGAGCCCCCCTCTGCAGCAGGGCCCTATATGTGTAATGACTGATAGTAAGATTCTTGTCTTCAAATAGCTGCAGGTCTAGCTGAGTCAGTGACTATAAAGCAATTTCTAAATTGAAAAAAGAGCCACAGGTGACTGCCAGGCCCTTCATAAACATCCTCTCGCTTCATGTCTCTTAAGGTGAGGCATCATTATTTCCGTTTTCTGACCAGACTTTTGTACCATTCTGGAGTGTCCCTTCCAGATAAGGCAAAGGCATTTTCTAACAGGAACCTCTACTACCTTCAAAAGAGAAGTAGCATTTTTGAGTGCTTTATATCATTAATCATCTCTTTGATTCTTTCTGAGAGTTCTCTGAAACAGGCATCAACCCTCCCATTTATGCGGGGCGGGGTGGGGGAGGAGAAGTAGGCTCAGGCCAGTTGGGCCCATGGCCCAGTGAATAAGACTGAGACAGGATTTGAGAGCAATTTTGTGGATTCAAACGCTCCCATCCCTTACAGTGTGGGGTGCGGAGGGGAAGGCCTTTCCTGAGGTTTAGAAGGCTCTTTTTCTCCCTCTCCTCCTCTGTCTCTTGCCTCTGCTATCTCTAATTTACTCAGACCCTTACTATCCTGAATATCAGTGGCAGCTCCAGAATTTCCCCATGGGAGGGGCTCAGTGACAGGAATCTGGTGAAAAGGGGGAACTCTGGGCTTGTCTGGAAGCTGTATTTGTGTAGCAGGTGCCCTGTTTTCACTGAGGCACGTATATTAGAGGAAGGCACTCTGGATCTTGCGAGGGGGCTGCGCCTGACGACATCCTTGGCAAAACTGCTGAGCATTCAGACAGAACAAAAAGGGAGAAGGGGAAGGGACAAAAAAGCAAGCATCAATCTCTTTGAATGCTGCCTACATGTGAGGCATCTCATGTATTTTGATTATTCTAGACTGTGAGGCAAAGAGTTGTTAGGATCTAGGGTATGCTCAAGAACTTGAACATATACTTTACCATCCAAATTGGGGCCCTTTGGGGAGACAAAGGGGTCACTATCAAGAATTATACCAGACAAAAGGTATAAATTGGGACAGCTCCATGCCAACTGGGAGTTTGGTCTCCCTAGGCAGGAGGGAAATAAAATTGCCCTCTGTTCTGGTTATCTATTCCTGTTCAACATATCCTTCCAAAATCTGGCAGCTTAAAACAACAATAATCCTTTCATTATCTCTGTTGGTTTCTATGATTTCAGAATTTGGGAAAGAGTTGGCTGGTAGCCTGGGGTCTTCCAGGCCGTATTAGTTGGATGCGGGTGGAGTTGGAGTAGCTGGAGGCTGGCCAGAACCTTCTCTTTCTCTCTCCATCTAGTCTCAGGGTCTCCTTATGGGGCGAGTCCATGCGGAGAGATGGGGTTTCTCACAGTGTGGTGGCCTCAGGGCAGCCAGACTACTTCCATGGGGGCTGAAGATTTCCAGAGCAAGATTCTGGCTGACAAGCTACAACCTAGTCTCAGAATCAGGCAGCATCAATTCCATCCCTTCTCTTGGTGACCAGTGAGTAACGGACCTGCCCAGAGTCAAGGCACAAGGTTCTAGAAGAGCACGTGGAGAGAGAGATTGTTGTGACCATTTTAGGTGCCTAAAATCTGCCACAGATGTAAGCTGGTCTGGTCTTGCCTTGCCTTGCCCTTTCTCCCCCCCCCCTTTTGGGTAAGATTTATGTATTTATTTTGAGAGAGAAGAGAGATTGTTTGCTCAGTGGGGAGGGGCAGAGGGAGAGAGAGAGTCCCAAGCGGATTCCACACTGAGCCCACCATGGGGCTCGATCTTATGACCCTGAGATTACAACCCAAGCTGAAACCAAGAGTCTGACACCCTGGTGCCTCAAACTGGCCTTTCCTAAGAGTCACCAGTTGGTTGTCAGCAAATGTGTGACCAGAGAGTTTGGGACACATCAAATACCCGAGTTTCTGAGGAGGTCAGGCTGGGAGGAGGGCTGGCTGTGATCATGGTTTACTAAGGGAAACCTGCTCACGGGGAATGGAGGAGTGAATGGAAACACGGGAAGGGGAGAGTCACAGAGCCTGAGGCTGGCCTTGTCTGGGGAGTGGGTTCTTGGCTGCACTGGCTGGCACAGCATCCTCACTTCCTGGGCGAGGCTGTCCTCTCAAGCTGCCTCTGCTGAGAAATGCTTCTTCAGAATAATGCTGTCCCTTGTTCTGACTCCCTCCCGCCCAGCAGCCCTGTGAGACCGTGAATCCTCACAGAGCTTTCATCGCAGGGCAGTATATGCTGGTCAGGCCAACAAAAGCTCCCTGTCCAGCTGATGGTTGTATTTCTCGTGCTCTCTGTTAATAGATGGATCATCTGTTTATATGGCAGCCTTAGGAGATTGGTTACAGGGAGTCTGCCCCTGCCTTGTGTGCAGATAGACCCCAAACTGTTCTGATGGATTCACCAAGGTCTCCTGGTGGTAACCTGTCAGCCTGGTTAGCAAACTGCACCTGCTTGTGTGGCTTCCATGAACCTCCACAGGGATCATTGCCCCATTTTCTAGGTGAGAAAACTGAGATACAGTGAGGCGGTTTGTCTTGCCCAAGGTCAGCCAGCTGGTACAAGTGCAATTAATGGTAATCCAGGTGCACCTGAAACCAAAGCTGTCATTCAGATACAATCCCTAAATCCAAAACTCTGAAAACCAAAAGTTTCCTCATGAGATTGGCACAAGCACTTGGTGACAAACCTGATATGAATTGGACATGATGTTACTTATAACCTTTATCCTATCCCCCCTACTATGACTATTTATACATTTTGTTGCATAAAAATTGAAGGGTTTATGGAGTACCCTTAATACATCCCAGAGCTCTCTGGGCACATTCCATAATATATGATAGACTCTCTATAAAACTTTCATGAAAAATGCAAAGAGCTCTAGGTTAATCAAACACATCGAGTCCCAAGGGTTTCAGATGAAGAATTGGGAATGCATGCCAAACTTTGCTGACTCAGCGACAATGCGAGACCACTGTCCCATTTTACAGATGAGAAAGACTGAGAGTGGGGACCATAGTGGCCCAGGCTGACTCCCATAGAACCACAGCATTTTATCATCTTTTGGAGGGAGTTCTGGGAGGAAGGGAAGCCTTTGAGTCACCAGCTCACTCCATCCTCCGAAGAGCCTTGTTGCCCCAGCAAATTTTTAAAAATAGAAAACCTGGAGGGATTAAAGCCCTAAAGGATGCTTCAAGTCCCCGGAAGAAAGGGAGGCTTGCTGTATGTTCTGATGGTCTGCATTCAAATTTATTTTTTATCTCAGCTGGATGTACACTCACCCATCACAGGATCAGCTCTCAGAATAGAGAGCTACCTGTTGAATCATCCACCCCACTTCCTGCCTCGTGCGGGCATCTCTCCAAGTGCTGAGCCATCCGCTTCTCTGCCGGGGCCTGAGATATATCAGGATTTGCAGCCCTGGTGACAGGAGACAAAATAGACTCCCATTTCCTTCGGAACCATTTAGCTGGTTTAGAGACTGCTTGATTATTTCAGTGGGATGAACAATAACCAGGCCTCTCCTTGGCTCCTTCACTCCACCTTAAACTTGCTCTTCTATTGGAAGTTGGGATGTGGTGTCTCCTGGGGACAAAGGCAAACACTGATTTTGGCTCAGTTTGGCTGTGGAGCTAATGGGTACCCCTCTCTGAACCTCAGGCCCACTTTCTGTGGCACAGACTTTGCTCTTTTTCTCTGTTCGAGCTACCTGCGCTGGCTCCCAGTGGCCTTAGGACTAGAAACTGTGCCTGGCGGGTGCCTGTTGGGGCCAAGTGTCTGCAGGGGATCTCGAAGGAGGTCTCATAGGGTAATACGGTATCATGGCATTGAGAACAGACATCCGTGGAGATAAACTGCCTGAATTTGAATCCAGGTTGTCACTAGCTGCATGGCCATGGGCAGGTCGTGCAACTTTCTGAGTCTCAGCTTCCTTATCAGTAAAATGGGTGGCATCATAGTAGGCAGTAAGAATTAAGTCAGATAATATGTGAAGTACTTAAAGCAGTGCCTGATGTGCAAGAAACTCTTAATCCGTGACAGTTGGATTAGCATGGGCACTGGAAGCCTGTGGGGGTTTTCTTTCTGGGGCAAAATCTTGCAGCATTTCAAAAGCAATCGTTGGTCACTTGTGGGGATCCGGGCCCCGAGTTGGCCACTCAGAGTTCAGAGACAGAACCAGGTATGCTCTCAAGTAGCTCAAAGTCTAGTGGGAAAGCAGGTGTGGCTGATTCAGGGGCTGCAATACCTATAAAGTGCTTAATGAAAGATATTTTGAGTCTATGTTTAGAAAGCAGATTTCACATAAAGATTCAGATTTTTGGCTTCTCTTATGATCTAGCAACACCAGATTGGTTTTTGTGCATGGTGGTAAGAAGCTAGAGCTAACTAGGTACTGCTGTCTGGGCCGGGGTCTCTCTACTTTGCCCCACTCCCCACTCTTCCCTATTGCACCCCACCTGCTCATCTTCATGTTCATGTGTGCCTGCTGCCTGGCCTTTCGGGAATTTGCAGGTAATTTACAATGTGATGCTATGAATGCAGTGGGAGCATAATGAGGGATAATAACTCAGCCGTGGGCAGGGAGGAAAAGCTTCCCAAGGGAGGCAATGTCCCAGCTGCTTCTCTATAATACCTTCAAGTGCTGCTGAGCACCCTTGTCTTTATGGCTCAAGGATGTGAACAGAGGACATGAAGTCCTCTGAGCTGGCAGGGATCCCTGCCATAGAGCATCCAAGGCTCAGCTCAGTGGCTTGTGTGGTCACACAGCCAACTGATGGCATACCCCAGCTGGAACCAGGACTGTCAACCAGAAGCAACTGTGGGCTTTGGGATTCCAAAATTGGTCTTCTGGACTCTTAATCCTGTTTCTGCCACTGACCTGCAGTGTGACCATGGGTAACTCATTTGATCTCCTTAAACCTCGGTTTCCTTGTCTGTAGAATAGGGGTAAGGATTCTGACCTCAAGGGAGCGTTCTGGGACAAGATAATGAGAAAATGGGTAGGGGAGCACTCCTAAGTTCAAAGGGACTCTAGACCTATGATGGGCATCTCAACTGTTGATAAATAGCCACCTTCTTCCAAAAGCTTTGGCACATCTGTTCAACAGACACCTTGAGGCAGACCTGTCCCCTGCCCCCTGCCTTTCCCACTCCCACATGTGGGAGCACACATGGCCCTTTTCCAGACATGGGCCCAGGAAGGGAATGTTTTGGCATTCCCTGACCTTGCCTGTGAACAGGACAGGACTCTGGGTGCAGAGCTCAGGGGCTCCCCTCTCTCAGGAGGCTCCAAGGTCAAAGGAGATGTTGAGATATAAGAATGAAGCTGACTTCCCTGGGAAAAAGAGGAGAAATGTCAATAATTACTTGGTTTTCTCCAAGATATCTACCACTGCATATCAGGGGATACCTTTAATTAATCAATCAATTAATTAATTAGTACGATACATTTATTTATTTATTTGAGAGAGTGAGAGGGAGAGAGAGGGAAAGAGCATGAGCAGGGTGGGCAGGGAAGAGGGAGAGGAAGGGAATCTCAAGCAGACTCCCTGATGAGCATGGATCCCCATGCAGACCCTGAGATCACAACCTGAGCCAAAATCAAGAGTCAGACGCTTAACTGACTGAGCCACCCAGGCACCCCTATTTATTTTTTATCTTTTCTTTTTTTAAGTAGGCTCCATGCCCAATGTGGGGCTTGAACTCATGACCCTAGATAGAGAGTCGTGTGTTCTTCCAACTGAACCAGCAAGATGCTCTCAGGGGCTACCTTTAATGTTTGGTGACTTAAACTATTAAGACAATGTAGCATTGTGGCTGACTACCTCGATTTGGGGATTCCACTGTCCAGAGCTCAGATACTGACTTTCCTCCTTATTAGTTGAGTGTGTCTTTGGACAAGGTTTTAAACTTCTCTCAATCTCAATGTCTTCATCTGCAAAATGGGCCTCTTAAAAGTACCTATTTGGTAGGGCTTTGTGGGAATTAAATGAAAGTATATGGTGAGGGGTGTAGCATAGTGAGAAACTAAAAAAAATGCCAGATATTACTATTATCGGAAATAGTAATAAAACTGTACATCAGGTTTGTACAGTATTTTACCATTTATGGTAACTGGTCGGGCTTTTCTTATCCCCTTTAACCTTCACAACTCTTTGAGGTGGCCAGTGCAGGGGTTATGAGCTCACTGCAACAGATAAAACTGGAGCCTAGAGAGGGCAGCAGTCTACTCGAGGTCACATAGCTTGTGAGTGGTAGAGCCAGTTCAAGTCTTCTTGGATGAAGGATGCACGGTGTCGTTCACAGGGCCAGGCTAGACCACCTGCACATGCAGGTGGGCTGCTCCTTGGGTGCTCTGGTTCTTTACAAAGACCCTTTTAAAGGGAACTAATCCAGAGTGTTGCTTCAAACCCTTGTTGTACCTACTTATACTCTGAGCCTATACCACCTCCAGGTGTGAAGAAACTTCTTGTGCTGGCGCTTCAGGCTGACTTTTCCTTGCCTCTGTCCTGTAGAATGACCTCTGGGGGGGTTCCCAGCAGCCCCCTCCCAGCCTGATCCGTGTACCAGAAGGTCCCTGTGTTCTGAGTTCTGGCCACAGGGTGGTGCTGCTCTCCAAGCCATAAAAAGTCCAGCACCTCACCAGGACTGCTTTTCAATGGCTTAAATGTGGATTAGACACCTACTGTGTGCAAGTCACCATGGTCACTAAGGAGAGGGCTTCAGTTATTCACTATTGTTAAGATACATGAACAACAACAACAACGAAACCAATACCACTGGAACACAGACTCCTTGGTTCCATTTGCTAAATAATCCTGACGTATCTGATGAGGAGAGTCTTTCCACCCACATCTGAGGAGGAAATTGAAGCTCAGAGAGGTCTTGAGGCTTGCATAAATGTACAGAGTAGAGTAACACATGGTGGGCACTCAGTGAATCACAGGTGGTAGGTTGAATGGGGGAGACCAGGCATGTCTCCTCCTCCATACCAGGATCTGTCTGCTAGGACAGGGGCTGTCCTGTTTGCCTTTCTGTCCCCACCTCTCCCTGTCCCACTCACCAAGGGCTTCAGCAGACATCTGTGGCAGGGAGAGGAGAAGCGGGGGGCTCTCTCCATGCTGCAGTGCCCAACAGCATGCCAGCTGCGTCTTCCAGGCCAGGTCTGGAAGTCTCTCCGGTGCACTCAGGCTGAGAGGTGCAGCATCTGGGTTGGAGCCTGTGAAGAGACCGCAAAGAGAGGTAACCACTTTCACCACGAGGCATGGGCAGGGTGTGAGTGACTCACCGTAATTTGGCCCCTCAGTGATGGCTGAATGGTCAGGAATGATTCATTCATTTGTTCACTCATTTCTTCATTCAACAAATGTGTCCTAAGTGCCTGCTATATGCTCAATACGAGGGATACAGAGACGGAAAACACAGCCCCTGTCCTCCTGGGACTTTCAGAGCAGTGGGGAAGACAGAGGCCAAATAGTGAACAATACGGTTTGGTAGTGTTGCCTGGAGATCTCTTCTAAGTTCATGGATGTGAGTGAGTCTACCCAGGGCAAGGGAGCAGGCTACACAGGGGATGGAGCCTCTTGCAGGATCCTGAAGGATGACACAAGTTTGCATGTGAATCAGGCACTTGACAGGATGAGCACTGGGTGTTATGCTATATGTTGGCAAATCAAACTCCAATAAAACGAATACAAAAAAAAAAAAAACCATGCAAAAGGAGCCTGCAGGTGGATGGAGGGGGAAGAGAAGAGTTGGGGATAATGATGTCTGTACAGAGGCAAGAGCTGTCAAAGGTCACCGTGTGTTTGGGGATGGGCGGAGGTGCAACTGGAAAGAGAGCAGGAGCAGGACAGCTGCAGAGGGGCCTTGGAAGTCATTCCAAGGACAGTGGATTGTGTCTTACAGGTGAAAGAAAACATTTCAGAACTTTTAATTATCATGCTAGGAGCCACGCTGAGCTTGAGATCCAGAGTTGAACACTATGGTTCTTGGCCATCAAAGAGCTCAGAAATTCACGGAGAACACGGATAAAGAGAAGACCCTCACTCACACTGAGCGCTATTTGCACTCATGGTGCCAACTGCTTCCTGAGCGTTGACTTGTTACCTACCTTACAAGGTGGGTACTGTTATCATCACCATTTTTGGGATGAGTAACCTGAGGCTTGATGTGCTTAAGCAAGTTGTTGGAGGTCATAGCACTAGGAACAGTGGAGTCAGGACTTGCCTTTTTTTTTGCTTTTTAAGGGCCACCTTCACTAAAGCTCATTCATTAATTTTGTATAGATTTTTTTATGCGTATAGTATGAAATTCAGAAGGTGCCCAGTAAAAGTACTTTTGCTTACAATCCAGCTTCCAGCCCTCCCTCCCCAGAGGTGACCATTCCTAGTAGTTTCTGGTGTTTTCTTTTAGAGATGTTCTGTCCAGACTTAAGTCCCCAAAGTAAGAAAAGACAAGTGCATGTTAATCACACACCTGGGCTTTGGGAGCAGCCTGCTGGGGACTGAATCCAGACTTTTTTGGGTGATCTTGTAGAGTGTTACAACTCAATTATGGTTTGACCAAGGGGCAAGACTTGGAGGGAGGGGAGAACATGGCAAAGGGATGTGTATGAGGGCAGAGAGCTGGACTTGGTGGGAAGGGTGTGGTGACAGGATGGAGGGAAAGGAATGAGGACCAGTGGGGCCCAGAGAGGGACTGGGTGAGGGCCAGGCTGCAGGCTGGGGTGGGGGCAGGGAGGGGGTTGCCACGACAGGCGGCTGTTTAGCAGGGCAGGAGGTGTGCTGAGAGGGAGACAGGTGGCCCGTGGGCTGGGACAGTCCCTGTGTGAGGCCGCATGCTGACTCCTGGAGCAGTTTTGCTCTTCTGGTGCACACCAGAGCTGAGCGGTGGGCTGACTGCAAGGCCATGGACTCAGGAGTTCGGGAGATCCAGCCTGAGTGGCCAGTGGGGAACTCTGGGCGAGCCACTTCCCTCCCCAAGCTTCAGTGCCAGTTAGCACTTCACTGAGGTTCATCCACCCTGTCGTTCCTCGCTGTGGAGGTAAAGGCTGGGTGGGGGTGCTGGAATGGACTCGGGGCCCGGGATCCTTCTCTGGACATTTCCAGGCTGCATCTGAACAAGCATTCACAGCTGCAGAGCTCTCCTAGGCAAGGTGGGAGCCTGTATGTAGATACACTGTTGCACATTAGATCTCATACGTGTATAATCCATGTAATGATATGTAATATATACATTATTTTGTTTGTCACCTTCTGTTTTGAAACCAGTTTTCAAAATAACAAGCCGGTTGTGTGGTGTCCTCCCCTTCTCCATGCTGAGATGGTCTAATCTCTAGCCCATGGGAGCCCCTTCAAGTTGGACACTGAGACTTGAGACCCAGAGACCCAGCCTGCGTCATCTCGGAGAACTTCCTGGCTTTCTGGAAGAACAAAATGTTCTGGACTCATCTTTTACTTTCCCTTCCCAAGTCCTGGAATCTGCCATTTCTCTGAGGAGCCCTGGTTCCCTTGCATGAGAAGTGCTGTTTGGAGGCCACAGTCTGGGTTGGGAAGATGGAGGAAAAGCAGCAAGCTCTGGGCCAGGAGCCCATAGTCAGAGGGGAGCCCTCTCCCCAGGGGTGGGGGATTAGAGGTCCATTTAAGTTCTTTCCAGACTCCTCTGAGGCTGAGAACAAA
The DNA here is from genome assembly GCF_905146905.1 of Nyctereutes procyonoides. Taxonomy (NCBI): domain Eukaryota; kingdom Metazoa; phylum Chordata; class Mammalia; order Carnivora; family Canidae; genus Nyctereutes; species Nyctereutes procyonoides. The sequence goes on along the minus strand of NW_026575049.1, from coordinate 28,832,141 downwards.
GACGTGAGAAATATTCACACTGTGTACCCTTGGGCTGTGATGGCACACTGGAAGCCTGTGGACCTGGATTCAAGCCCCAGCTCTGGTGCTGTGTGTCTGAGTGACTCTGGGCACATGATTTACCCTCTCTGAGCCTCTCAGGAGCCTCATCTATGAGATGGGGATAATGCACTCACCGCACGTGAGAGGAAGGTGGCACAAGACAGCACGCTTAGATTTCGTACTTATCTCACTTACAGCAGGTGCTCAGTGAATGTGAATTCCCTTCTTATCCATCCTTGACCATGTGACTTCAGCATCCCAGGAGGCCAGGACTGGATTACTGGATGCTTTGGGACAGGCAAAGGGAGTTGGCTAGGGAGGAGGAAGAAAGTGGGAAATAGAAGTTTGTGGACAAATAAATGGGAGGGGAGGTCAATTCAAAATGGGGAAGTTGGACAGTCAGATCTGTCCAACAAAGGAAGGTTCAGTTTGCTTGGGAAAGGTGGAGAGCCTCCTGCTGCTACAAGTGTGTAAGTCGAGGCTGAGGGACCACTGCCACAGATCTGTTTTTGTGAAGACTCCTGCATTGGCTGGGAGGTTGATTCAGTCACTCAGCAAACTTCTGGAGTCCTCCTCATCCTTGCCCAGCCCTAGGATGGGACAGGGGATGCCAAGGTGAATGGGATATGGTTCCTGGCCCAGGGAGCCCCCAGTCCAGGAGATGAACTGACCTTCTAGGTCCATGGGCTTCTACTCTGCGGTTCTGTGCTTTAAAGTGTCCAAGCCTTGGAGGGAATTGGCTGAGGATTTTCAGTGTGTGCCTTTTGGTATTGATCCACCGGAGCTGGAGCTGGCTGGGGAGCGGCAGGAGGACACCGCAGTGTTATTAGTGCGGAGGACACGCTGTAATCTGTCAGTGTCACCCTGGTCGCAGCTGGTGGGGGAGCCATCCTGCTGTTAACTCCTCCCCTCCCAGCAGCCACCGAGCACACAACTTGTATAGCACCCTCCCCAGCACCTCCATTTGTCCCTATAGGAGAGAGAATTTTTTTCTATTTCTCCCTGGCATGAGCCCTCTGCCCCTGTCATACTGATTTAGTCAGTGTTTCCCACATTTGTACCTTCAGTTATCAGATTTCTCTACCAGCTACAGTCACTAAATCCACATCCATCCATCCATCCATCCATCCATCCATCCATCATCTTAGCATCTACAAAATCTATCCATTTTTTCCATTTATGCACCAATGATTCATCTAAATATCCATTCGATCATCCATCTCTCCACCCATCCATCCAGCTAACAACCATCCACCTATCTATCCATCTATCTACTCACCTTCCATCCATTCAGCCTTACAGTTTAGTTCATTCCAATTCAGTTCAGCCCAACTAAGTTCACTTCAATTCAGTTCACCTTTATTCACTTCATGAGATTATGAGGCCTTGCCACGTGCCAAGTTGTGATAAGTGAGTCATGTCTCTGTTGTCAAGGAGCCTATGAGAAGAAGAATCCTCGTCTTTCATGGCCAGCTTTGCAACTTACCTCTGTTAGCCCTTTACTGCTCTGCTAGGCAGAAGCAATTGACTAAAGGACTATATATGGAAAAAAGTTTAGCCTGGTTTTCAAAAGCTCCACTGGGCAGAGCTAAGGCAAGGAGGGAGGGAAGTGAGTGTGAGGTGAGTTAATGGGACAGGGATTGGGGTTCTGTAGAGGGAGGCACATCTGTTCAGGTGTGAGCTCTCTAGCAGACTGAGTGGGTAGGTACTGGGGATAAAGAGAAAATGAAGGGGAACAAGAGACCACCGTTAGAGAAGTGGGTTAGAATGGAAGTTAGAATGGGAGATCCAATAAACTGCCTGGCTTACTGTCCCAGCTCCACCATATTCCTGCTGTGTGACTTTGGGCCTATATCTTAATCTCTCTGATCTTCATTTCCTCATTTGTAAAATGGGGCTACTAAATAGGATCTATGTCACGAGGCTGCTATTAGCATTAAAATGAATGGGTGACGGGCACTGAAGGAGACACTTGACGGGATGAGCACTGGGTATTATTCTGTATGTTGGTAAATCGAACACCAATAAAAATTAATTTATTAAAAAAATAAAATTAAATTAAAAAAATGTCAAGTGTTTAAATTAATGGTTGGCACAAAGGAAAGGCTGACTAGATTCTAACCATGATTAGTATGACTCTTCACTGAGCACTACCCACATCCAGGCTCTGTGCTAGCAGCTTTCATGTTCAAGGTCTCTTTGGGGTGTCCTGGCTGCTAATCCTATGTAGGGATTATCAAACCCATTTTGCAGATGGGGAGATGAAGGCCCTGGGAGGCTGTCTCTTACTTGCACCACCATCACAGCTGGCAAAGTTAACTGGGCTGCAAATATAGAGGTCTTTGTAACTCTGTTGCCTGGGCTCTCCCACCTCCCCTTTGCTGCTTTCAGAGGATGGCTGCCCTGAGACATGAGGATGCTGGGACTTCCATCTTGAGTTGTTAATTATCATTTCATGTGTGTTTTCTTTCTTCTTCAGAGAGCACAAGATTGAGAAACAAATTTTTCTTCTCTGTAGCAACTGAAGTGTTGACTTTGACAATGAAAGCTACAGAACTTGTGGTGTTTCCCTTCTTGCCTCGCCTGCCAGGAAGCTTTTGCTTTTTGTCATATTGCTTCTTTTTCCTTTACAAGGTTTGGTTTTCTACCTTTAATATTGTCTTTATTTGTGGATCTTTTCTATAAGCTCTTCTGCTCATAGAAAGAGCTGCTGCATAAATAGAGCTTAATTGAATGGAAAAGGGCAGTTTGCAAATCCCAAGTCTGTAATTCAAGTAAAATTATGAGCTTCAGGAAGGGGATGTACCTTACTTATATCTATCCCCCTGGAGTGTTTAGCCCTGGCTCTGGCTTAGTGAAGTTTGTGCAGAAAGCTCAGTGGTGATTTTCCTTGTCATGTGTGGTCAGGGGCACTCCTTTACTTTAGAATAAGATCCAAAGTCCTATTCCATGAGGACTGACCCCTGCCCACATCTCCCTTCTCATCCCATGTCACTTGTCCCTTGTTCATCAGGAATAACCATCTGGGTCATCTTTTCTGTCTACAAACGGGCCAAATTCTTTGCCTCAGGAAAAGGAGCTTTGCACATTTTGTTCCCTCTGCCTGGAACTGTCCCTCCTTTCTCATCTCCTGTTTTTGCCCGCTCACTCTCCTTACCCAGCAAATTTTAGCTGAAAGTATCAGCAAGAATCTCCATGGACTGCTCTAACTGAAGGGGTTGCAGTATCTAACCTTCAAAGGTGGTGCCTGATGGCTCTTCCCCTCTCAGCTGCACACTGTTAATTCCATCAGGGGGTGGACCCGGTTTCTGCTCTCTGTGGAAATGGCCTTGGGATTTGCTGTGACCAACAGAATGTAGGGGAGCCGATTGCTGAGATTTCTGAGGCTGGGCTCTGGGATGACGAGCAGCCTCCCATTTCTGCCGCTTGGAACCCAGCTGCCAGGCTGTGAGAGGCCCAAGACACATAGAGGAGCCACAGGGTGCAAAAATGAGGGGTTTCAGGTTGACAGCTTTTCTGAGCCCCCAGCCAACAATCAGCATCGATTACAGCACATGTGAGAGTCCGTTTGGTTGTTCTAGCCACGTCAAGCCCTTGGATGACTTCACCCCCAGGCATCTCCCTGTGGTGCAGAACTGTGGAAATTTGAGGGATAAGAAAACAGTGATAGTGGTTTTAAGCCATTAAATTTCAGATGACCGAAGGCGGGGTCAACCCCCGTGATGTTTTTAAGCCATTGCCCCAAAGCATTTACTTTGTAACACTCATGAAAATTTGTGATTAGATGATTATTGGATTCTGAACTTGCTCATTTTCCTGCTTCTCCTCTGGAACAGGACTTACAGGAGGCTGGAACCGGGTCTGTCTTGATTATGACCCCTACTCCCACCACCAGGCATTGAGGACAGAACAGCATGTAATGGGAGCTGAATGAATGGGTGGATGGAGGAATGAATGAATGTATCAATTAATCAATCAATCAGAGTGGTCCTGTCATATCCCTGAGAATCAGGCAGGGCCAGCACCAGGAAGGACGTGAGTATGGCTCAAGCCTTAGCTCTCAAGGTCTTTCGCAACTCAGAACTGTGAAGCTTCTTCTGGTACCACCCTTGTACCCTGGACCTCGAGGCCCCTGCCAGGGAGAATTGCCCCCTCCCTTGTCTTTCCCCCTGTGTACAGCCCTTAATTAAGGCACTCTATGTGCGTTTTGTGTGTAGGTGATGCAGGCAGGACCGAGGAGTGGGCCTTTGGACTCTGGACCCAGAGACCCTGATGTCTGAACCTCTGCTCTGCCACATTCTGGTATGTCTTGTACCATGGCTACATTTTTTGAGCGTTAACTCATAGAGGTGCTGTATAAATGGTATTATGTATCAGGCACTGTTTTAATGCCTTTAGTTCATTTAGTCCACATGATGATCTTACCACATAGGTGCTATTAATATTATTTCTCTTTTACAGATGAGGAAACTGAGTCAGAAACTGCAGATTACCTCTGACTCAAGGTTAGGCTGCTAGTAAGTGGCTAGAACCAGGACTGAATCTGGGCAGTGAGACTCCAGAGCCCACCCTCTTAACCCTCATATCTTTCTTTCTTTT